>NW_024372702.1:2116481-2684534 GCF_014805655.1 Passer montanus
CTTCTTTTTCCTAAGTTTCTTCCCTTTCTCCTAACTTCTAGGTACCATGATAGTCTAAGCTTATTCCAAATCAAACAAATATCATACCCTTTTTCTCCAGCCTATGGGTTATACGTCCTCCCTTGTTTCAGCAATGTTGCCTGTCTAATGAAATTTTTAATAGAGTCAGACTGGCAAAACTCTGCAAAGAGAAAGCAGAAATGCTCCAGTGTCTGAGACACAGAAGGATGGTGCTGCCAGGCCAGCTTTTAAAATTTTATCCTAATTACAAGGGAACATTTAAATGTTGTACTTAATTTCAAATTCATATATTTCACTTGCACTTTTTTGGTTTTACTCACTGTGAGTAAATAATCCACACAGAAGTTATAATAGAAAGTTCTGAATAGCTTTTTGAAAAATCACCTGCAAGCTATTGAATTTTGAAATTCAATAATTGAATTGAAGCAAGAGATTGAAGTGCTTACAGAACTGAGTAAGCTGAGACTATATTTAGAGAAGTTTACTCTTCTTTTTTTCTGAGTTCTCTTGGTAGCTATCCAATCTTGGTTATTGGCATGCACTTGGGATTTGCATTTTGTCTTTTGATATTTTGATATTTTGATATTTTTGAAGGAAGAAAAAATCTAAACCTCACTTGAGATGTTGTCTAAACCCAGAGCACTCATTATACATGCTAACTATCTAACAATGATAAATTATTTTTTCCTTGTTTCATATGGACCAATAACAGATATGGAGAACTGTTATAATGCAGTTAAAACTGAATTTAGGTATCTCAACCAAGCAAACAAAACCAGCCAAAATACATAGCAGGAGAACTTCATCTTAAGAATCAGATAAACATAAAAAGAGTCAGAGCAATCTAGCAACTCAATACAAGCATCTGGTGTGCAGCTTTGTCAAATTGGAAATTAAGATCCCTGAATAAATGAGCAGGTTGTAGTGGGCACAAGAAAAGTGTGTTCACATGTGATTGATCTAACAAAAAATTAAAAACTACATTCAGATTCTCATACATTTAGAAAAGTTGAAAGGGTGGAGAAATAATACTCAGAAATTACACAAGGATAACAGAAATATTTTATATTGACAATGTTAAAAAAATTCAATCTGTTTATCTTATCAAACAAAGCTGAGGAGACAATAATAGTGTAAAAGTACTTTTTGATTAGTGACACAATACAAGTATCTTTTTAGCCATCTTTTTCATTCAGTAACTAATACATCTGTACATCCTCCACATGTGCAGTCATTTGCACAGCCCTGCTAGTAATCTACAGGGCAGATACAGAAAATTCAGAAGAGATATTTTCCATTTGGATATTCCTTTACCACTAGCCTGTTAATGATGCTGTTTCTTTGCCTTAGAAAAAGAACTCAGACTGACAGTTTGAGGAAGACAGAGACAGTTGCAATGACAGCCTGGAAAGGTGAGGAATTGATGGCATGGGTAAATCTAATTTTTATTTCTATTTTTGAAGTCTTCCATTAGACTATCTCAGGAAAAAGTGTAATTAACAAAAAAAAACAATGATCACGATTTAAAATCACTTATAGCAAATGATTAAAAAGACCAATTTCTCAGCAGAGCATGCAGTCATTTCAGAAGTACTATAAACTGTTCTGCTTCAGATCAATTTATATTTTAACTGGGTGAGCCTAATAGGCTGCATTCATGCTTGTACTAGTGACTGTACAGTTATCCAGTGGTTCTATTGTGGAAAATTTTATTTGAGGCCTTCTTTGTGGTTTCTTTGCATTGCTAATACATAAATTAAAAAATATTATATTAATTAATATCTAGTCAAACCCTGTTAACAGACAGACATATTTTTTTCCATATTTAAGCTTCATTTCTTGAAAACCTGTCTGAAAATCTGATGCATTTATTTAGGAGATTTTTATCTAGATTTTGCAATCACCATCTATCTCATATTCAGCTTGAAACATAATTTTGTGAAGTGTGTAGGCTAAATTATCTGCTGTTTTGCCATTTGTAATCTCCCTCTATACAGACTATCTATGATTTTGCCAGAGGTAGAACAGCTGTATTTCATATCTACTTTTCACTTACTCATTGTAAATAAAGGTCTAAAGTAGTACCAAAACAAACTATATGTAATCCAAGTAAGAATACTAACAGAATTAATTTCTGTAACTCCCTGTTTACTCCAGTAGTCCCTCAAGATGTACTTTTGTGGTGAAAACTTGCACAGCTGAACTGTTTCAAAGAATGGATCTGTTGTGATATCTTAGTATCTGGTTTGCCTGTTCTTTCATTGCAGTTATTCTGCAATTCTTTCATTGCAGCAATGAACTATTCATTTGCTTGAAACAGAGAAACCATGAGTGGATTGAATAAGTTTTCCATGTAGTAAAAAGCTCTGACCCCAAGGTGAAGCAGTTCCATGTTTCAGAGTAATGTTCAAAAGACCTTGGAAGACACAGATATGAAATTTCTGCTCATTCATGTTGACTGATGTCCCAAAGTATTAAAAAACTATGAACATGTCAACAACATTTTATTCCAAATCTGTGCTTCTGTAATTTTGGAACTTCTCAATTTTTTCATGATAGGAAGAAAAATGAACATTAACCATAAGATCAGAGGAACTGACTGTAGCCTTTTAAAAACAAATGCAGAAGGTGCCTGTTGCATTCCACATCCATTCAGCAATATGCAATCCACAAAATGTAAGCTTTCAGTAAGTTCTTTAGTACAAGAGTGGGTACAGATGGGCAGTAATAAGAAAGTAGCTCCCAAGATGGTAGTAAAATCACCTCAGCATAATGTAGACCATGATGTGCTAAGCATCTTTTAGATATATTTTAAGCAGGATCTGGGTGAGACCCAAAAATGTCATGTGGAGGTTGTTTATGACTTGAATGAAAGTGCTTGCAGGAGAGAAATTAGTTTTCATCACATCAATAGACCAGAGCTTCACTTCCTAAGGATAAAAATATATTAAAGAAAAAAAGATACAAGCCCTCAAACTCCCACAAATTTGGACCATACTATTTTACATCACTTCATATACCTATTGTGCTTGAAGCAGAGGGGTTGTGTGGAGCACCATTTATGGATTTCACTGTTAGAAGTAGCCCCTTGTGAAAGAAATAAGGCTGTTGGTACTTAGCCAGTGCATTCATTGGACTTTGGCAGCGTAAGCAAAATCAAAGAAGAACTGTCAACTGAAATGGTGTCAGTGGTGATAAGACAAAACATAAAGGAAGCAAAAAAAACCCCAAAACTCTGATACCAAAAGAGACATTTCAACTTCAATTAACAACTATTCATTTATTAGAAAAATATGGGAACAGTAAAACAAGAGTGGTTCAATTCACTCTTAAAAAAAGCTCCATTTTAATTTAAGGTTGAATCAGCAATGGACAGTCATGAGACAATCCACAACAGTTTGATTTAGACAAGTATCTCAAGCTGTGCCTGAACATATCAGAAACTTTATTAAATTGGAATGGGATTCTCATAACTGTGGGATTTCTCCTAAGTCATGTGTATTTGTGTGGTCTAGTATTCACAGCAGCCCTTCACAGATAATTTTGATAGAGCTCTTGTACATGTTTTGAAAAGTAAAGATACAATACTTACTTCATACAGTGGGAAATGACAAGTAACCTTCTTGAATCTCTATGACTTCTGCTGATGTCAAACTTGCAGTAGAACAGATTGGACATCTGTAAAGACAATTTAATACACAATCAAAAATAAGTGTCTAGCAACATCAGAATGTCCATTGCTGATCTAGAGTCAAATCAGATAGAGTTCTCAAAGTAGTTCTGTTAAATAAGTTTTTTTAGTGATGTTTAACATTAATAAGCAGATTTTCTGTGAACTAACGCAGCTTTACAAAGATTTATTTCTAAATGTCTATTTTGATTTATTAAAAAAAAAGTCCCTTGAGGTGAATTTGTTTTGCAATTAGATTCCACTCAACATCATACTGCCAGCAACTGCCTGCAAAGGAAGGGAACGTAAATTTATAACTGCAAGACCATGCTATAGCAGCATAAACACAAGGGTAGCATCCAACCCATTATATTAGAAAGGCTATAAAAAAAGCCTCATCACAGCTAATGTGCAACTGTCAAAAGATAATGAACAGATGGGCTTTCCAAAGCCCCACAGAGGTTAGTACAGTCTGAAGCCCTTATAGGCATTTGGGAAGGCTGGACCTTGGTAACACCTTACGACAAAATATCCTGTGCAAAGCATTCAGGCAGAGAAGGGAAACATCCTTTGGCCCAAGATCACCTAAACACTGAGGTGACCATACCCAGAGCAGCCCTTGGTATATAACTGGGCGTCAAGGGTTGTTGCTGAAATACAGTTTCTGTTAAGACTCTCTTCTGTTGTAATATTTCCTGTTTGTTCATCCAACACTTGCAGTTCTGAACTGTGAAATTTAATTACCACTCTTACCACAGTATTTATTTACAAACTTTAGAGAACTCTCTCTTTAAGGGAGACTTCATGCCTTGGATTCCATGTATGAAGATGGGCACAACTGTAATAGTGAAAATCAATTTTCTCTTTGCCAGCATTACCTAGAAGTGGATGAGGCATGGTATTTTCTGGAAAGTCTTCAGTATTATCACAAAACTGAGAGTTTTGACATTTGACCTCAAGTCATTGCCCCATATGCCTGAATGCTCTAGTAGCAAGCTGCTGGAGAAGTTTTCATCTGAAGTTGTCCATTAGGCATGTTTTCTACTGGGATTCAACCCATAGTTGTGTCAAATGACTTTATTGCTATGTGTCACAAGAGAATCACATGACAAAAAAACAAACCATAAAGCCTTTAGAGGTCCGAATGCAAATTCAGTGCCATAAATTATATATCTATAATTTTATATATATATATATATATATATATATATATATATATATATATATATATATATATATATAAAATATGTAGTGTCATCTCTCCCAGTTAAGCCTTTCTGTGGTCTTAGTGATAGAAAACTGTCAGCTAGTTATTCCCCAGTGAAGAATAGTCTCCTGGTAATTTGGTTACAGTGTAAGAGTGTGGGATCAAATTCAGAAAAAAAACCCAAACAAACAAACAAGCAAAAAAAACCCAAACAAACAATTGACTATTTTTTTAAATATATTTGTCAAAGGTGTTAATTCCCCAGCCTTCAAAAGATTACAGTCTGAACCTTTCATACCATGGTCAAGTATTTCTGATGGATTACGACACTTTAATTAAATTTTAATTAAAAAGCAGCTCACCTTAGAATTGTGAAACTGCATACTCTATTGTCTTTTGGCTTCTTACTGATTCCCAGCTTAAGCTGGAAGAAGATCCAGGACTGTGTTCCATTTTCTCCATTATCAGTCATAAAGAAGACTCTCTGTAAAGTATTTTTCACAGATCATGATGGGAGTTACCAATTATTCATCATGTTTGAATAGACTGGACAGTTAAACATTGTCTCCTTCAGGAGAGTAAAATCCCTGCCTCAGGGCTGAAAATCGCCTTCTAGTAGCCTAAGACAACAACAAACTCCATTTCCTTTAGTCTTCCTTTCTTTTTACTGCTGTGTCTACAGAAGTTTCTTTGCCAGGAAAGAGTCAAGTGAAAAAACTCACCAAATATCAAGACCTCAAACCTTGCATTCTTCTTGATTTCTCTTGATTCCATAGGAGGGAAGTACTGGAAGACTCTGGTGCTTTTCTCATGAAATATATGACTATAATTTCTAAGGCTGTGAAGTACACAGGGATCAATATGATTATAGGGACAAAAAATGTTCAGTCTCCAAACATGAAATCTCACACAGTAAATGGAAGATGCTTTTTAGAACCAAAAAAAGGCAGGGAAGAAATCCATTTATATCACACATATACTCACAGCTTTGAGTAAGATATCATATGTAATGTGGGGAGGGGGCAAGGAAAGACTGCAGTATTTTAATGCTGCCTTTTAATTTATTGGTATTATATTGAAATATTTAAATATATATATAAATCACTCTAATATTTTTCATCATTTTACAACAAGGTCTAAAGTTCAAAGACATAATGATAATATTAAATAATAATTTTAACAAACTTTTAACCTTGCAGACTCATAAACAAAATAAAGATTCTAACCCAGCAAAAAGATTCCCTTGAGATAATAGGACCAGTGGGAAGTGTAAGTACTGTGTCCAAAACTAGCAGTTTACTGATCTGCATGAAATCACAATAGATGTTTGTCATCAATACTAAATTAGTAACATCATGTATTCTGAAAATCTTTGAGATATACATACAAATAATAATATGTTAGATTCTGATGTACCCACAAACTGAAACCAGAGCATTTGAAGAGTTCGTCATATTAAGAGAAGGATGTATTTGTTGCTTTACTTTCTTGTTTCTAAGAATGTAAAAAATGCATTTTTAGTACCTTTTTTTTTTTTTTGGTTTAATGGAATTACACTCCTCTCAATATAGGTAAAGGTAAAATAAATACCAAAGAATATAAAGCTATAAAGCCTTCATGCCAATGATCTGATTAGTTATAAACTGATAGAAACACATCTCTTTTTAAATCAACATTAAAAAATATTTCAGCTATAACATGTAAAAGACTGCAAATGATTTTCAGGTCCTATACTGGCTCTGAATCCCCCTGAAAATCTCATTAACTATATTTTCAATGAATTTGATCCATGAAGTCTGTTATAAATAGGCCCAGCAAAGTAATTTTCAGATGAAAGTGCTTCTCTCGATGTGATTAATTTTTAAGATGGGTCTTGGTAAGTGCAAAGCTTTCAAGTTACCAGAATCTTCTACAGCACACAATCTACTCCACATCTCCAAAGATTTATTTATTTTAAATTCTTTTTCCTTTCTTCCTATCTGGTTACATTTTCTTCACTAAAAGCTACTTTAAAGTCATACTTAAAAGTGTCAAAGTCCTGTCTTTTTAGTGATTCTTTTTCTTTCTGATATATTAAGTGTATTAAGGAGCACACTGGGAACACTTAAAATAATTTTGGAATACAAAAATAATTTTGTCAGTGAAGAGTTAACACTGTTCAGGTTTTTATTAAAAATTAAAAAGGAGTTAAAATTCTTTACCTAACCCCAAAACTTTTCCTGAAGTACTCAAAAGTGCCTTTCTTATGTCTTTTCTAATGATTGTTTATGTTAATTATAATGTACTCTACCAATTTTCTTCTGTTTTCTATAATTACAACATGCAGAAATTAATTATAGAGTTTGACGCACTTAATCTATCTTAATTACAATGTGTTTAGAAATATGCTGACAGATAATTTGCATTTATAACTATTAGTAAATTTGTCTATATTGAAGACCTACCCAGACCAACAATTTCATCATCTCTTCACCACTGAATCACATTTCTTCCTGAATTTGACCCTACTCTATTCAGTCCTACAACATCTCACAGCAACACCAAGCAGCCTTTCTCAGCCTGGACACACTCCCTTTCCACCCATCTGAATCTGAGGAAAAGGAGGGCTTTGATTCAATAAAACCATCATGTAGAACTTCAGAAAAGTGGTGATATTTACACTCTGTCTCTACCCTTCACTTTTAATGAGGAAATGCTCTTAGGTGCCTTTGTGGAAACACACATAGTAGGAGTTATTTTAACTTGTCTCTTGTATGACAGTGAAGAAGATGTTACTCCTTCCCATGGCAGGGCACTCATTGTTAATTGTCTAGCTTGTCAGGATGCAGCCAAAGATGCTACATACATAACTTCCTTTTCCTCAAGCCTCTCTTCACCAAGCCTTTCCATAATGAAACCTTTCCCTCACTTCTGCTAGCTCTGGCTACATACAAAACTTCCTTTTCCTCAAGCCTCTCTTCTCCACCAAGCCTTTCCATAATGAAACCTTTCCCTCACTTCTGCTAGCTCTGGTGCTCAGCTGCAGCTGCCTCTGCACAGAACACAGGAGACCCTTGCTTTGCTGCACAACCAACTTTGGTGCTTTTTCACCAATTGTTTTAAAACCTTTATGCCTGTTCTGTCTGATATTTACATTCACTCTTTATGAAATAGGAATGAATCTGCACAGAAAATGTGCAGAGAAATATCATCCTTCTCCAAAAAGAACAGGGAAAATGTGCATGTCTGTAATCTCAGCAATATATGATACATTCAGAAAAAAGGAAGTTCTGCTTTTGAGAGGAGGAAATCTACCTAGGAGTCACATAAGTGCTCCCTATTCTTCTTGAGTACAGATAAATCAGAATGTGAGAGAATATCTCTAAATTTTAGTAAATACTGTCTCCACTGAACTTTTAAACCTCCTCTGAGGGTGTTGAAGGGGATAGCTATGATCTATCAGGGCTCTCTCCTCTGGTGCCTGCTTTGCCATCCAACACCAAAGTCTGCATTTGCCTAACAGAAGCATGGGAAAACAAAGGTACTTCAGGAAATGTGGTTTGCTGGAGGAAAAAAGAAACCATATGGCAGCCACTTCCATGCCTCTACAGTCTGTAGGACTATACAATAGATGTTTCTGGGTAGCAGAATTCTTTCAAGCTGTTTCCCATGTTTGAGAAAAGAATGACCAGAAAAATTTCTTTTAGTGAGGTTGGGAAGGCCTGCATTATTTGAAAGAAAGAAAAAGGGTTCCAAACCTTGAACAGAAATCTTGAAAAGAAAATAGTAGAAAAAAACCTGTTTTTCTGTTACTACCTCAAGACGTTTTTTATTTATTTATGGCAAACTAATAAACTGATTTATTCTTTTTTTCCACATTTTTTGCACAATATATATAACCAGAGATCTCTAATGTTAAGGTATAAACAATATCTAGTTGTTGGTTGATGCACTCAGATATGACTTATTCTCTTCTTTATCTCCTCAAGTATATTCAATTTCTTCACCTTGGCTGCAGACTCCAGCTTTGCCCCAGCAATTAAGGAGTTACAAAAATCACAGACTTTTCATTTTGGAGACTGGTTTCACTAAGTAGTTAGTCACTATGAGTCAAGTCAGAAACCTTTTTAGAGAGAGAGACAGCAGACCTTTTGCTGCTAGGCTGACTGTCCACTTGCAGAGAAGAAAGAAGGGTCTCATCTCCTTTTACTCCTCAGGTGGTAAGTTACCACTGAGAGGATGTGAAGAGATGGAACTCTCTTTTCCTGATCTTTGGCTTTATTCAGGATACAGGCGAAGAAGAAGAGCTACAGCAAAACTTCCATAAATCATATATAAGTCCCTTCAAAAAGGTCAAGTAACAAAATGTGAAGGGAGTAAAAATGAGGGGATGGAGTGGAATTCTTATCATTCCTCAGAAGACTGGACTAAGTGGTGGCAAGCTTATGGCACAGCATGTAGTGTTGTACTTTTACATTAAAAATAGAAGTAATTCTGGCTGTGTGAGCAAGGGCTGATATTAGTGAGGTGTTTCTCTCCCAAACTATTTCAGTTTAATTGTTAAACTCAGGTCTGAGAGTTTCTTTTTTCACCATCACTGCTTGTGTTCACATAACCGATTTTTAAATAAAACTTATTATTAACTTTAAAAATCTGAAAGGTTATTTAAGTCATTAAACTCTGTACAAAAGTTTAATCGATTTCTAAATAATAAATCAACTCTGGGTGCTCTTAATAATCTTGGTGTAACACATTTCAATCCAGAAGCACTACAAAGTATTTATCTTTAATGAATAATAAATGAGACATTGGTATTGACTGAACAAATGATTAAATATTCAATCAGTAAGAGAACATGGGAATAATTTTTAATTATTAATAAACTACAGATTTTGCTTGTTAAGTGCTATCATCTTTTTGCATGAATGACTTCTCTCATCTGTCATCATAGGGCAGATTGATACAGGAGCTCGTATTGGACACCATCTGTCTCTGAGAAAGAAGAGTTGTTTCTCAAGATACTAGGGCTCTTACAAACTCTTTTTTTTTCAGCACAGTGTTCAGTTCTGAAATCCTGTTCTAGTACATATTCATATTTGTTAGAAAAAGACAGTCACTGGGAGCCATGAAAACTGATGGTTAGCTGGCCAGCCTGACAGAAAGTTTGATCTGCTGTGTTTCTTCTGCTGCTTTTTCACTGGCTGCAGTTCTTATGGTTCTCTAGGGAGTTTTTCATAGTAAGATTTCATGAGAAGTTCTGAAATTGCCTGAAGCAAGGCTATAACCAAAAATATCCCTAAATAAGGTTTTTTCCCTCCACTGACTACCCTGAGGCCTATAAAGTCACCCATGAGCTACTTGAGCACAGCACTGTGGTCTTTGTCTATATCTAAACCAATGGTCCTTTTGAAATAGCCCATCCTCTGTTCTCCCAAAGCCATACTGTGGCACCACTAAGTCCAAAATCCACACTGGCACTAGTGCTACCCCTCCTCTTCTCACAAATAAAAGGATTTTTTTATTGAGGCAAGGAAAGAAAGCCTCTGCAGGCTCTAGCCAGGACCAACACCTTCAGCTGTGGTTGAGAAAAGGCCACTCACTATGAAGTGTGCCATAATAAAGAGCTGTCCCTCCATGCACACAGGTCCTGAGTGAGCCATGGCAAACCTCTGCTTACTGTAAATAAAGAGTTTGCATGTGCGTGTTCATAACTTGCTGCCACTTTCACTCAGTTAGGGCAAGTAATGCATGCTTTACATTTGTTCATTTATATAATGCTGCAGAGTGTATGTAGCACAATCTGAGAGTTGTATAAAAATCACCATCTGAAATGAGATTGTTCTGGCTCCCTCAGCCTACAGCAACCTTTTTGCTCAGCTGAACTGATAAGAGTGCTGAAACTGGTAGCTGTCCTGGAGAGTAGTCTGAAAGTAGATTTATGGTCAAAACAAGCCTGTCCAAAGCAGCTATTCCTTATCCATGTACATACTTGCTAGAGCATGTTTGAATCGTCTGGCTTTGTGACAAAACAAAGTTTCCTTCTGTTAGATTTGAAGGGCACAGCCACTAAGCTACAATTAACTGGGTCTTATTTTACCTCATGAATTATTGAGTTTTCTATCCATGTCTCAAACACAAAACCTTCATTTGACCTGCTGAAATTTTTTTTCTTCTAGGAAGCACTTTCTTTGTTAAAACTCCTCAACCTTCAACATGAATATACCAATTTGATTGGCATTTTCTTAAGGAAAAGTGAAAAAACTTTCTTCATAAGGGAAATTGTTTCATTGTAATCTTTTTGGAACAAGAGTTTTCTTTTTTTTTTTTTAATATTGAAGTGACCTTTCATTTTCAAGTTTAGTGTTAAGAGAAGGAAAAGAAAGCAAACTTTATAATGAAAAATGTCTTTAAAATTGATTTTTCCCCCTGTTTCTTACAATTAGTAATAGAAGACAGATTACCAAAAGGGAAAATAACTGTATCACATACTTCTAACACTCTATTCTGCTTATAATTACAGTCTGAATGGTCTCAACCATTGTTTCTCGAACACTAAGAGCCTGAGAACACTGCAGAGCATGCAAGGAAAGGCACTATTGTCACAGGGATCATACATGGGAAGATTATTTGGTTCTGTTCCCAGGTCTGTCTTGTCTCTGAGCCTGACTATAGGGAGGACAGATAACTTTCTACATTTCCACAAATCCAGCACATAAGTACTGATATTGCTCTACTTTTAAGAAATATTTTTACTTTATACATATGTCAGACTTCTAATAAGTCTGCTGTGAATTTTATGAAATTAGATACATTAAAATTTATATTATTTTATCAAGTGTTATTTAGCTAAGCATCCACAATTATTAATTGTACCATGAAGCATGATACTTAGTCTTTGAGGATTTGTGCTGAAATAATTATGAACTATGGGGCTGATGAAATTCTGGAATTCACTTTTAGTTATACACAACAGCGGTAAAAGGAAGAAGGTCATCACATCTCAGAAGCCCTATGAACTGTTTGGGATTTTTATGTAGTAGAGACTGCAGAGACTGGGAAAGCTATACAGAAGGATGCATTAAAAATGAACCTTCTCCTCCATTTTTATTCTTCTTGGAGTTTTCATAAAACTCAGTCCACTGAACTTGTGCCAGAAAAAATGGATTCATGAAACTTGAGTCTTATTTTAAATCCTCATTTTTAAGGATTTATTTTTCTATACTTGTGTAAATGTAGAACCGACAAGGGTGAAGAACTGAACTTAAACTCTTCTTTGAAGTGTCAGTCACAGAAGATGTGGTCCAGTGCGCTTCCAAGTCTATTCTTCCCACACTTTTAGATCAATGGGACCAGTTCAAAAGTCAAGAAATATTCCTTTATGGAGGTCACAAGAGCTACCTGTCCTTGCTTTTCTCTCGTTACCTCTCCAAATTTACAGAGTACCCTAAAGACATTGGGGTGGAGTTGACTGCGGGGAGGTATCATCCTGACAATGCACTTCATTCAAATCATTCAGCAAATCTGGTTGTTTTCCTTGGTAAAGGGAAATTCAACAAGCCCTTTTACAGAGTTCTGTGCTAGGAAGGAACTCAGTCAAACAAAATGGAACTTCCTTTATCTGCTCAGGGCAACTAAAGCAGAGCTTAACATTTTTTTGTGCAGCCATTTTAGATCGGCATGTCTCATACATAATAAAATATTTCCTGGTGTATCCACTGGAACTACATATGGCCTCAAAAAGCACAAAGAATTATTCTGTTGTAGACAATGTTTTGGTAACTAATCTCCTGATAATCTATCACAATCTTTCTGCAACAATACCATTCCAGAATTAAAATGAGAAAACTGAGAGGAAAAAAATTTGAATGCATTCATCAGGCAGAATAAAGTTCAATCATTAAATATGTCATAATGTTTCATTTGATAAGCCTTTTAGAAAATTAGAATTAAGAAACAGTTCTAGAAATCTAACAATACTTTGGCAACATTGATTTCTCATATATACATTTCCAATAAACCGAGTACATCAGTCAATGACTGCAAAAGACAGAAGGTTATATATATAGTTATATGTAACACTTAAAAACTAAAAAAGACACTACCTCTATAAAGTTTATCTCTACAGATTTTATCTTTGCTAATACTGTGTTTCTCTATTTGAAAAATACAACCTGAGAAATACATTTCTGTGGTGGAACTGTTTTTAGAAGTCCAGTTCTTTACTAGTAGCATCTGTGGGCTTTTGGTTTGGTTAGACTTTTGAGAAACAAGGTAGTTCAGTTGGTTTTTTATTCATGTTTTGCAGTTTCAGCTTGAAAAACTTAATTAACAATATATCAAGTTTGCGAACAAGCACAATAGTTTGAGTGAAGAGCTATTTTTTCTACACAAAGTATCTGCTTCAGAAATTACATTTTATTCATTATAACCTTCTGGATTAATTCTATTTATCAAATAAAATATTGGAAGGTGTTCTGTCAAATGATCCTGATGTCAATTTTTTTTTTTTCACCAGCCTCATATGTTTTAATTATTTCAGATATGCCTTATTTGAAATAATAAAAAATGGCAGACTGTCAGACTTTTCTGTGCTTGAAAAAAGAAAAAAAAAAAACAGATTAAAAAAAAAAACCCAAAAAACAACTACCCAGAGCTGGAGTACAAGAAAGACAATTTCTAGGAAATTACATAAATTGTAATAGGGTCATAAAGAAAGGATGCTAAAAGATAAATATAAAGCTGATGAAAGGAGAAATTTTTTAAACATGATACATAATTAACCTGTGGAACTTGATGCCACAGGATATAATTGAGGTCAAGAGCTTAAATGGAATTAATAAAGAATTATACTTTTACATGGATAATGAGAACTTAGACATGATAAAAATTTACTAGAATGTAAACCTTCGTACCTCAGGGCAGAAGTTAACTGCTAAAAGGTAGCAGCATGAATGCTTCTTACACTGTTCTATGACAAATATATTCTGATTAAAACTTAAGTTTTTATCTTGTTACTTCTACTGGTAGGCTATGCTAACTTTCACTTGTATTTGTCTGCACTTGTATTCCGCTATTGGTGCCATTGATTTTCAGAGAGTGGTAAACCTTCAGTTATCCTAGCTTCTTGATATGCAGGGTAAGAGAGACCTCATTTTAATATATGCTTTCAAATCTAATTTGTGGCACTTTTGGAGTCCCTGCTGCATGATTATAGTGATATCTAAATCTAATGCACACTTGAGAAAGGAGGTGTGAGGAGGTGATAACAGCAGTGGGCAAGGTGGAACAGTGACATGACTAGACAAAAGACAGAACTGGAAAGTGACAAAAATGCCACAGAAATGCTATTTTTGGACAAGGGGAGCTAAAAGAGTGGGGACAACATTGAATGGATACTGACAAAAAAGGAAAACTATGTGAATTTCTGGAGTCATGGATGTCTCAAAAGCTGTCAGACTAAATGAAAGAAGATGGGAATAACTGTAGACAAAAATCTAAACAATGAAAAGATAAAAAATTGTAAGCTGTAAGTCATCCCATTCCCACCCTCCCCCCCATATTTGCATAAAAGCATTAGTAAAGCTACCCAGGCCAAGTACTACCCTTGTGTTGTCAAGGGATATAGCCTGCAAGATGCATTCATTAACAGGCTTTGGCCTGTCACTATTACTAAAGTAGCAAATCAATAAAATTTTTTGCCCAGTCAAAAACTGGGAATCTACATGACATAAAAATAAGAGGTCCTTTGCTAAGTCAAGTCAGGTCCTAATGGATCTGGAGAAGCAGATCATAGATATGTCTGTTCTGTGTGAAAGTAGGATTGTATATCATGTAGTGATCATTCTTGGAAGTCTTGCAGATTAAAATTTAGGTTAATGTTCCCTAGAGACATGGCAGATATTAGGCGTCACATTGTAAAATTCTCATTGCTAGCATAGCAACCACATGTGGTCATTTAGCAAACTTACTTTTTAGAGAATTTTCTAAATAAACTCAAATCTGTTTTATCTCTATATAAAACATAAAGGCAGTTCAACAAGAGGAGGATGAAGACCTCACTCATAAACTGGTGACCAGAAATACTGCATGATTATAAAGCAAAGGAGTTGGGATGAAAAGAGGCCTCTGAACACCTTGTTGGAGAATTAGGGACTGCAATCATGGTGAATCCAATACAACTCAGCCATGCCTGCTGGGCAGGGGTGTCTCCAGAGTGTGTTAGATGGTGCCTGAAACATCTGGCTGGGACAGAGCTTCATTAGAAATGAGAAGACACCCTATGAAGATATAGAAACTGACTACTGAAAAAAATGTCTGCAATGCAGAATATTAGTATTTAAAGATGTTATCTACATTTATCACATTTGTCACTTGCCATTAATTTAAATCCCCTTTATGCATCTGTTCAGGAAATAATTAGAATTTTATGCTGCAGTAAATATGCTTGTTCATCCATTAGTGCAAAGGAGAAGATTAATTGCAATACAATGGGAATCAGGACTACCATATTCGGAACTACAGAAACAAGGGTGACAGCTGTGCTGCCCACATACTTTGCCTCAGTAAGCTTCAAAGCTTCAAAACCAGGTATAGATGAGAAAATAATTAAACTCTTGATAAAGCAGGGCTATGCCTGTACTTGTGTGTGAGACCAGACAGACAACCAGCAGAACAACAAAAGATCACATGGAAACTAGCAAAATAACACTGTCCCAAAAGTTCTGTTAATCAGTTATTCACCTATTTTTATACACATAGCTTTATGTGCAGAGATTCACAGTTCGTATCAATCATTACATTTTACAGAAAAATAACCTGAGCTCTCTTTAAATACCTGTGGTAAAATTCCAAAGTGTACTAAGATATCGTAAGGCTATATTAATTTGGCAATAAAACTCTAGAAGGCTGAAAAAACCCATAACTGCCACTTGCCGAAAATGACACTGTAAAATTAGAGCCAAGACCAAAGATAATGAGTTGGAGAAAAGAGATGTAGGCAGCAGAAAAATACTGTAAAACTTGCCATGCTTCACTGTGTTTGGCTCAAGACAAAGGAACAGGGTGGTGATGGACCTACCCCCACACCACTCTTTAGTCCTAAGGCGTTTATGAACATTGTCCTGGCTATGCAAGCCAAAGAAACATGAGATTACTCCTTTCCCCAAAGAAAACATCAATCCAAAAGCCTAATGAGGATCCATGCCCTAAATGAGGATCCTTGTAATGTAATTTGTTTGTGGGGTTTGACTAAACCCACTGATAAATGCAACAAACCAATCATACATGATTACCCGGGGGTGGGGGGTAGGGTGTGCAATTAAAAACCTAGTTTTGTAACTGGATGATTAATATCATTCTAGTTCATTATATCAAATAATCTACAGATGAGGTGAGTTTTGGCTTATTAAAAGTTAGGATTTTAGACATATTTTGTGATATTAATAATGAGTAAAAATCAAATACAAATTGGCAAGATTCTTACAGGGTTGGCAACTGGAAATCAGCTGTTAGACTGAAAGCACATTTAGTCTTTTGAGGATGCTCAGTGGCCCCATTGCCCTGACTAAAGATAAAGTATTTTTACTGCCACAAGTTACTTGAATAATTTTTTGCAGACAGTGCAAATCATCTCTCTCTATTTAAATTTGTTGGTTGACTCGCTTCGTGGCATGTAGCTGGGGACAAGAGCAAAGAAGGTACCACTCAAATTCAAAAGTAGCCATTTGCCTTGCTTTTAAAGAGTATTAATGTTTCAGATGGGTGCAACTCTCAATAGGAGATTCAAGTCATTCCATGTCTAACATTTCTCTGGTGTATACTTTTTTAAGGATGATATATGCTTGACACATTTGTCTAGGCTACTAATCTAGTGCAATTATCAGAGACTAAAAAAATAAAATAAGAAATATGTAAAAAGAGCACTGAAACTACCTAATCCAATTGACATTGATGTGGTAAATTTAAGTCTAAACAAGAAATTACTTTATGTGGATAAAAGATATAGACCCAAGATAGAGATTGGTGTGAAGAACCTGTACAACAGAACATAAAAATTGTGATCCTAACAAAAATATTTCATGCCTAGAATAGAGCAAAAATGTTTACAAAAGAAATCACGGAAGAATAACTAATTGGTTATCAGGGCACATAGGCTGGAAACCAAATTTTCATGATGAAGACTGGTATTACAGATACCTACTGAACTGATGGGTAACAAGATCTGCCCCAAAATGACATCTGACCATTCCAGATTGTATACTGAGATATTTTTTATTACTGTGCTGCACTAGCACATTCATTCTGTAAACTATGTTTTGCCATAGCTCATCTTCAATAACTGCTATCAGAAAAATAGATTTTCTTTTCCAGGGTGTGTTGCAGTGTTTAAATCTCTTTGGTCAATCTCTGTATTATTATTCAGGATGTTAATATTAGCTGATCTTTCTCTATTTGATTATCTTTATAAGTCATCTCTCTCCCCCTCTCCCAAGGAATGAAATTATGAATGCATAAAATATGCATTCTCCTTCTGTAACTATTTATGAGCATCACAGATAGATTTCTGTGGGGCTTAAGCAGAAACAATCTTTTGCACCTCCCACCCAAAATTTGTGTTGCCGTGTGTAACTTATACTGTTTCTAAAGTAGCCATGCAAAAAGAAGGGCGAAGAGACAGGGTATACCCATTAAAAGAGAGTTCTTTTGTATTGCAAATAGAGTTATCTAACAGATCAGTTGGCATGAAAATGCACTACAATTCCATGTGTCTTGTGGGAAGATGCAGCCTGGAGGAATGTTATTAGAAGCAAATATTACTGTTTCACACATGAAGTGAAGTACTCAGCACTTTACCCTTCCGACAGCTCCTTCCCCCATAATGCTGCCAGAGTAAAGCTGTGAACTAATAAGGACTACCCACAATTTGTGGGTCTAGTGACTGAAAACACTGCGCTTAATTCCAGTACATTAGGTTTGGCTGCAAACAACTATTGCCAGTATCAATCTAGAACTGTTATGCGTGATGAAGAAATAGATATGATGACAACTCCCAAAGTTGTGACCATACGGAGACAGGCAGAAGAAGCAGCAGAAGAGAATGTTCCTTTTGCACTACATAATTCTGACATTCTTTCCTTCTATGAAGAATCGTTATAACACAGAAAAATCAGATTTGCATGATTAGTTTTCTTTATGATACTAAGGGCTTAAAATGACAACCTTTTTATTGATTTTTAAGGCCATTAAAATTATCATCTGAATTCTACCTTCTGTCTAACAAACCAGAGAATTCCATCCAGTCACTCTTGATTACAGGACCATAATTTGTCCCTTCATTGAAGAGATAAAGAATGGACAATTTTCCAAAGTAATATTTTGCAATGGTTAATTACCCTTACAGCTAAAGATACAGACCATATCTCCAGTTTTAATTCTTAAAATTATAGGCATAATTTGTTGCTACATAGGTCTTCACTATACTGTCGACCTTCTTCAATATCTAATATTTTTTCATTAATAAAGATGCTATATAATTATTTATCAACTCTTATTTTTTCTCTAATCAGTTAAACAAATGAACACATTTACTCTCTCAATTCCTTTAGTTCTTCAATTTCTGTATTTCCTTCACTCTTTCTAACTGTCTTTCTTTTAAAAAGACGTTTCATGAGCTATAAGCACTTATAAGTATAAATAGTAAAAGAATTAATTTTCCTTGATTAATTACTCTTTCTTACATATCCAAAATTTATGTATTTCCTTTTGTGTAATAATCTTAAAGTAAGACATATTCTAAGAGCCAAAACAAATCTAAATTGCTGATTTTTGTCACTGTTAGTATGAACAGTTTTAGATACTAAACATATTGTCAAAACCTCCATCACATATTAAACTCTTTTGAGTGTGCAGAAAAGAACCAAAAATAATTAGAGAGAGTATTGGCTAAAATGCCATAATAGCACTAAACTGTGCTTTTTATGAGGAACCAGCAGGATATCTGGCACTGCACAAAGCATCTTTGATGATTTTTACTGCAGAAATTGAGAAAAAAATATTGAGATAAATGTATTGCATAACAGTATTTTTGCTGGAAATTATTCTTGTTCCACGAATTTACTGTGATCCTGATAGTAATGTTCTCTCCAAAATTGCTTTCTGAAAAGCTAACTGATAAAGCTGATTTGTTTTCTTTGATTTCATTTTCACCACAGGGAGTACTGGTTACTAATGGAAAGAAAATCTTTATGTCCAGTCACAGGCTGTGATTCCCATTGGAAAACAGTTGTGTGGAAGAATTGTTAGCATCCCCAAAATAAAATACATGCATACTGCTATAAGACTAGGTTGTGGTTTTCTGTTAGTGTTTTGCTCATTTGTTTGAGCAAAGTTATTGAGATATGTCTCAGAATAAACTTGTGGGACTTCACTGTGTCATGAAAGAGGGCCTGAGCATGCTGGAAGTGTTCTGAACAATCCAGTGCTCTGTAGCTCACAGATATACCATCTGACCTTCAATTTATTTGTGTATGCTTTCCTCTACTCTTCCTTTTTCTTTATTTTCTTTATTTTCTTTATTGTTTTAAGATCCACCCACCTTAGCAATGTGGGGTTATTTGTCACTATGTATGGGAAATTTACCTGCCAAGCCCACTCCTGCCTCTAAACTATATGGAAAAATTGCTCCTGTTCCTCTTCTAGCAAGCTCTCTTGAATGAGTCATTCCTAGTTCCAATATACCGTGAATTGACAAGAAGAAATTAAAATTTATCACTTGACTGATAGAATTAAAAAGCAGTATCTAATCTGTGAGTCTTTCCTCGTCTCCATCTTCTATCCTATGACTTCCCTATGTACAGCTCAGCATCTTGTCTAATGGGACTACTTTTGCCTTGTTGAATTTAAAATCAGATTAAGATGAATGTACATAGACAGATTAAGATTTTTCTGTGTAGGCAAACACTGTTATATAAAGCTTTACTTGTCATGAAAGAGTTTCAGGATCTGCACAGCTCATGCACTAAATTACGCTCTGGTATTCAGTTTTGGTTAATATGATTCCATAGAGTTGCCATTCACATCAGGTCTCAAAGTCAATAATTACAAATCCCACATTATGCCACTGTGTTTATCTAGTGCGTTATACACACTACAGCAGGAAGGTCTACCACTACATATCATGGTAACAGTTTTGAAAAGGAATTCTGAGGTAGATGCAAAGTAATTTTTTTAATTGACTGCTCACTAACATACTGTTACAGTTAATATGGTTGTAACCCTCCTTATTAAAGGCAGAACTTCTCCCCTTCTCTAGATTAGTATTATACCTTCTCTTTCAGAGGCTCCCAGTGCCAAGAGAGAAGAGAGGGACTAGGGGATATTTATCTCTTGCCTCCATTGCCTTGTGTTCTGGCATGGCACTTCAGTCCTAGTCAAGGACAAGACAGTTTGCAATCTCACATTTAATTCTGATGGACTGTAATGCTGCAGGAAATGTTATATTACCAATAATGGTTCCTGTAAAAGTTTATTTGAGGATTGTTAATTTCAAACATCAAAAAGAATTACAATAAAGTGTCATTTCCCATACTATATTCAGAGCCACTAGATGGTGGTATGCACTAGACCTGAGGAAAAGTACACAAAGGGACTGATTAATGTGCTCTTCCACTGTCTGAACAGAAGATTTTTCATGCCTCACTTTCCAGTCTTCCAGCCAACCTTTTCCCTATCAGTTGTTTATTTAGAAGGGTGATTGTGACAATTACAAATCTCAGCTGAAGTTTTTCCCCAGCTTATTGACTGAGTTTGCATGACAATGAGATCTCATTTTGAGATAAATCTAAAAAGCCAAGAAGATGATGAAAGGTCAGAGACAACTAACATGCATGCAGTGAAAAGAATAAGAAATAATTATGTGCAGCTTGGCTTATAAAAACTTTACTAAGTGTCATTAGATAGAAACGTTTTCTATAGTTTTAATTATAAAAACTGTATATTAAGTACAGGTTATCCAGTGACCTACCTTTTTTATTTAATAAGATAGGACAAATATATCCAACATTTTAATAATTTACATTTACAACTTTCTTCAAATTTAATTTGTATGTTTCTTTATACTGAATTATGATAGACAAAACTATCTATAGCTGGCTAACATAGCTTTCATTTGAGACATAGATTTTGGTCACATTTCCTCCAGTCTGAAATGTAAGGGAGATGTGTAAAATTAAAATCTAGGACTTTTTTCTACCACTACCACCCAGCTGGAGTTTAGGACATTAATACAGCAAATCAATGATAGAATAAGAAATTTCAGCACTGAATCCCCAGGTAGTACATCTACATGGTGATGTTGTGTTTCCTCAGTCCTTATTTGTATTTTCCTGCTGCCTATTTTTCCTTGTTCCATCTTTGTTTCTGTCAGCCTCCATCCAGCTGTCTTGGATCTGCTATCGGCTCTGCCAACCCATGTAACATTTCTATACAGCCTAATAAAAGATGCCAAGTTAGAAGTCTGAACTGCAGAAGAAAGCTGTGTGCTACCACAGCAGTAAAAGAAAATACAGAGATTCACAGTATAATGCACTTTGAATTTCAGAGAGCCATAACACAAGATAGGATGATGAGAAAAATGAATTAAATAATCATTCTATTTTTAGAAAATGCAACGATAGAAAATCAATAATACATTGAAGCCCATTAGACAAATGTCTTGTAATAGTAATCCTGTTAAAGAATAAGTGTCATTTATGCAACTATTTTTAATTCTTATTTTCAATCTCAGATGAATTATTTCAAATTAGCAGGATACAAATCAATTGTTGTAAATGACATTTGAAAAATGAGGAGCAAGTCTTAATGGGAAAAAAAGCTTTTATATTAATATAATGATGATTAAGATTCTTAACCTATTCCACATTATTCGTAGGAGGAAAAGCATGTTTGGCATTCAGCCACAACACATAACTTGTGTGAGACACATCTTCCAGAAAATGGAATATAGAAGAAAGCTCAGCATAGGGAGAAAAAAAAACAGACCAGTTTTAGTGATGTTGTTGCAGCATAAGTGATGAGCTTGCTTGAAACTTTGCTGTATATTTACTTTATCTGTATATTCTTTAATTCTATGGAACAGATTTCTTTTCCCATCTCTCCATTTTAAAGATGAGCACTGCCTAGCTGTATAACGGTATTTTGACAGCTATTGATTTGTGGGAAACTGATGGAGCATTGTAGCAACAAGGCAGCAAAGTTCAATAAGCAATATCATAGCAGGAGAGAATAATTTTATTTTTGTGTCAAAACTGATTTCACTAAGTACTATAGACATATTTATACCTACATACTTCCAGCACTACACATGTGCATCCAAGTAGCATTACCAGCAATCATGAAACCAAGATTTTATCCAAGTGATCTTTACAGCATTTCTTGTGGTTGAACAGGTGACAGTGGATGCCAACTAGTAAAACAACCTCTTCTGCTGTTTTTGTTTAGGTTGATTGCTGCCTAATTAATGGGGTCATTAATCTCTCTGCTGCTATGAATCATAAGTGTTCCCCAGCTGCCTTTCCCCACCCATCTCCAACCCCTCCCTGTGCTGGTATCCTGATGACTGGTAGTGTTGGGACCATCAAGACCTGCTGCTCTTGTTAGCTTCTCCCTGCCTGTCCTTCTCCCTGTTTTCTCCAGCACCATCCACAGCCAGCTTTTGCCATTCTCCCTTCACACTTACCCAGTCCTTCTGTTACAGTTGTCCACAGAAAACAGGCTGAGGAACATCCAGCTGCCAGAGGCTGACAGAACGGAGTGACAAAGAGTGACAGTAACACACAGAGACGTTAAGCTGATGGAAAGTTCTTAATGGACATCAATCCATCCTGATCTTCATGGAGAACAACTGCTTCACATAGGTGAATCAGAGGTGTAGGACTAATGTGGTAGAGCTACAAGGCTTGATACTACCTCTTGCAATATCTAGAGTCCAAACTCTTAGAAGTCTCAAAATGTGAGTTGATTGAACCCTTACCACTCACAGGTAACAGTCATGGGTATAATTAACTACAGTGGAATGGTGTATAAAAGCTAACTTCATAAAATAAATATGTTTGTACAGTTTCAGTGTATGTACTTTGACACAAAGCTGTTGGAACCCTGACTACTGAGAATTTTAGGCTTTCTGTACTAACAGACACTGACTCCTAAGAGAACACTACATTTGGTCTGAGACCGTGAAGAAGGCTTCCAAAATTAAATTATAGAACTAAGGTTATGAGTTTGTAGTTTGAATGGAAGTGTGTAATATCACATGGCAGAAAACTTAAGAGTTTAAGGTTTTAGAATACAGTAATATACATAAAACAAGATGAAAGTTTTAAGGTAGAGACTAGTCCTTCTTCTTCACCTTCTTCTTCATGGGTTTTAGTGGTATTGTGTAATTAAATAAAAAAGTCCACATTACAAACCACAAGTAGTTAGTTATTGAGTTAAAAGTAAAAATAATTTGCGCAATTCTTTAATTAAGCAGTTTATCTTTAAAAAGCCTTGTAGAGAGAAAGATACAGCCCAAGTTTTAGTTTGCAAAAACGAAACTACTGTAGAACTCACAGTTTGAGACTGTAATATAAATAAAATAAATAATAAACATCTGAATCCAAATGAAAAATAGCACCTTGCACGCTTAATCCCAACCTTAAAAAAACCCAACCCAAAACTCCATACAAACCCTCTGTAGTTTTATAGTGAATGTAGCATCTAATGGTTCACATTTCTTTTCAGTATTCCTTAATGGGAAAAGGTAGTTGGAGTGTCATTGGACTACAATGAGCAGTCATATAACCCTCACACTGCTACTCTGTTAGAAACTTAATTCCACACTAAATATGATGAGTATTCACTGTTTTCCTGTCCTGTAAATCCCTACTGAATTATTAGGTTTTTTTCAAATGACATAAAAATATGTTTGGATTATGTTTTCTCCTTCAAGTGTCAGAACGTGCCATGAGGAGCAAAAATTAATCTATCCTCCTTCTTCTCCTGCCTCTTGCTTAACATCACATAATTAATCCACTATATAATGAGGAACTAAGGCTCAGCCAGGACACATCAATGAGCTCTATTTACATCACCAAAATACAATACATGGTAGCACAGTAATCTCAGACCTTTAACTGGCTGCCATGCTTCCCTTGTTCAAAACAAATCATGACACATCTGCAATGCTAGTTTGAGACATCCTGACCATGGGTATTTAATAATACTAAAAGATAAGTAGTGTTGTTCAGTTGTCAAAATAGGGAGATTGGGACTGGGTTTAGTAAGATTTGTTACCTGAAAAATGTCTTCTGCACCTATGAAATAGAGAGAGAAGATATTTGAGATATTATTATGGGAAAATGTGGATCAATTAGTATCTGTATTTTGCGTATTAGTGACAATTAGATTCAAATGACTCTCTCTTCATTTATGTGAGCATAAAAATAAATAAAGGCTTAAAGGGAAATAAAAAGGTAATTTTCTTCAACAGCAGGAATTAAGGATGAAAGAATAAAATTTTGAAGTAGGTACTGGGGCAAACAATGTGAAAAATGAAGTTCTAATGAACTACAGCAATTGCAATTAGGAGTTAGCTTGAATGGTTAATAAATCAAATTATAATCTCTAGGATGAGGATGCATTTCTCCTCAAGGAACTGGTTCTGTTGACCCATACGGAAAGTTGAAATATTCAGAAAGCTCAAAGTGTACATTTACAAGTCCTTTTTGAACACTTAGTCACCATGCCCACTTCCTCATCTCGACTAATGGCATGGAGGAAAGGCATGAATTATTAAATTGGAATTTGGCTTGCTAAGTAATTGTGTTGTGCTTTTTTCATTTTTATCTTGTTTTGTAAATGTTTCCCTAGAGTCCTTATTTGGGAGATGTATTTTTGAAAGACTTTTATGCTCAGTCAAGCTGTGGAAGGCATTTTAATTAAACATAAATCACTTTTGCTCGTATGTGTTTGTATCAGCTGTGTGGACAAAGATCTGTGTATGTCAAAACAAGTATAGAAAAAGCATCATGAAGCACTAAGGCTTGTCCACTTAGCACTGTCTGACAAGGTGCTACTCCACTACCTCTTCAGGGGAAAGCTGTAAAAGCCTGATTAGCTCCTCAAAATTGTTCACTGACTGCCAAGGTCAGCAAGGTAGGAGGGCAATTGCAGTAGTAAAAGGGCAGGAGTTGAAAACAACATGACAACCATTTAGGAATAATAGGAAGCAAATGAGCTGCTAGGGTTGGGATTAATATGAAATACTGAAGTCAACCAGTATGCTACATGTGCAGTACAGAGTGGATAGGACAAGATTTTTTTGTAAAATCAAGCACCAAGAAACCTTGAAAACACTTGTATAAATGAGAAATCAACATTAATAACAAGCATATTATCTGATAGATAGAGAAATATTTTGTATTGCTTTATAGCTACTAATTTGTCCTGGATACGTGTGAATGTCCAGCCCAGGTCCACCAGTGCTGCCATGGACTATTCCAGAGTGTAAGAACACTAAATGTGTAATTTTTCTGTGAAATACACCCTGTTTTTTCTTCCCTTTATGTTCAAGCCAATATTTCAAGCTAATATTTCTGTTTTGATCTCTGTTGATAGTCAGGGTTTATCTTTCCCTGTATCCAACATACATATTCATTTTTGTTCTTGTTGCATTGAAAATTGTTCAGGCAGCTGACTGTTTCTGGTTTTATGAAGATATGGACACAAAAAGCTGCAATCTATCAGTGATCATCCATCAGAAACAAACACATTTGTAACACAGACTTCTAGTGATTGTTCAGATTTCACAGCAAAAAGATATGCTCTCCTTGAGAGTGCACATTCTTTTCAGCCTATTAAATGCTACCTCTTCTAGTTTAACAACATAACATCAGCTTTTAATTTTACCTTCAGTTTTCACATAAAACACAGATTTTGCAACCACAACATTTAATTCCTAATCCGTGTGATTGGGTTGGCATACAGGAAGTCATGAGTTAAACACATTGGAACAAAATCAAACTTTCTTGACATTTGGACTTTCAAACCTCATTGTCCTTTCAAGAATTTTTGCAAAAGTTACACAACTCAGACATCTAATCTAGATTGCAATCATTAATTCCAAACAGCTGAGATCCAAAGAGATTTTAAAAAGACATTGGTTAAATGTTACATATGTTTTCAAATTTGATCACCCTTTAAGAAAGATGTACAATCACATCTGCCACCTATACCACGGCCCATAAACAGCAGATACTCAGGTAATTTAGACAGTAGGTTGACTGTATTTCTATTATTAATACATATTCATATCTCATCTGTAAATGGTAAAAGACTGCTTAACTAATTAATATTATTTTATTAATTTACATGAAAGAAAAATATATTGTTTGCACCTCCTTCAGAGATTTTCTTTCTTCTGATTTTATTTCTCATCATTATATTTAGGCACAGTCAGGTCCCCTCCTCTTTAAAATCTTGCTGATCTGCCTATGTGTTTTCTTTACTTGAGTGTCTCACATTTCTCACAAAGGATCTATACTATGATTCAGAATTTAGCAGAATTCATCTTCCATTCTGCTTTTCAGGGAATAGAAAGTATTTAACAGTGGGACATGTTTCTATGTCTAAAGAACTTCTCTTTAACTTCACTTTCTCATTTTAAGTCTCCAATTCTGTTGATTTGAGATACACAGGAGAAATTTTGGAAGCATTAAAGATCTATTCCTGCCATTAAAAAAGGTAATCTCTGCTGTTTCGTTCTGTGATACAGAAAGAACTGTTTCCATAAAAGACTGATGAGATGGGCGAAAATGAAAAAAAAAAAAAAGCAACCAAAAAACAAAAGACAAAAAAAATCAACCAAACAAACAAACAAAAAAACACGAATCTGCTAACAATTTATATAAGTTATATAAGATCTCCAGTAATCAAATTCAGTGAAGTCACCCTACATATAGTTGCATGCAAATTTTCATTAAATAAAGATGATATTCATTATGTTTGGCTTCTTAAACAACATTTCCCTATAATAAATTGTTACTTATTTTAATTAAAGTGTAAACCTTTTATAAAGATACTTGAAAAATTGAGAACTACTCTGGTTTTCCAGCAAATTAGATGGTAACCTTATTTGGTCAAATTTTTTTATGCCTGTTAAGAAGACCAGTTATCTCACTGAAAGAAAATTAAGAAAATAAAATGAGAAGGTGAGAGCCATTAGTTAGACAGTTTTTTTTTGATGACTGAAGTGCAGATAAAGGGGTAAGGAGATCTGGTTTTATGCTTGGCTGAGCTAGCAGTTTCCCATAAGCCCTAGCAAATATTATTTAAAGAGGCTTTCTATTTCTTGGGCATTATGAGATTAAGTTCATCAGGGATTGAAATGCCTTTTGAGATCATATGATTTATAACTTTATAAAAGTGAAAAGTATAATTAGAACTTCCAATGTTTTTTGAAGTGAAAATAAAACACCTTTCCTCATACTAAGCCTTTTGACTATGAATTTGAAATACTCAGTGTTAATGATGCAGCCTCACCAGGCACTTGCAGGATTAGATTCAACCTCATTGTACTTTGATGGGGATACCTTTTTTCCATGGTTCACATTTCTATAAGATTCTATAAGGTTATATATGCTGATATTTGTAACCAGAGACTGCTGAACTGAGGCTGTTTATCCAATGATTCCATTTTGTCTAGTAAACCATGAGAAAAGTAATGTTTGTTACAATTATGATAATATTCACATTGCATGCCCTCAGGCAAACAGTAGATGTGTTTCTCTCTCTAAAATACCCAGCTCATACTTCTGTCCCCAAACAGAAGATTTTAAACACAAATTTATATTGCATTTCTGTTGCTTCTATAAATATACTGGGCTTCTATTAACAGAAAAACCATCTTGAACTACAACTACAGGTCCAGTTCAGAAGCAGTCTTGCTTAAAGCATTCCACCCTGTGAGAAGGAGTGTGTTGAGTAATTATGCTGAGAAAAATTACTGGAAAGGCTTTACTTAACCTTTTAATCATACAGTCAATTGCAGCCAAGTTCTCCAGTTTTTCTAATCCCTCCAGTTCTGCTTACATAGTGCATTCATATGCTTGGGATATTGCCTCTGTGATCTGAAAGTATGCCATCCCTGGTGTGTGCATGCATGCAAGCATATTCTGGCTTCTGTTCTAAACATTTTGGCAAGATCATAAATGTTAATATTGCATGAGCAGTAGCAGGCTTGGAGGGTGATGTCTATTACAGGGCAAAGGCAGGTGGAGTAGGAAAAAGCCTTTATGTACATAGCAAGTGATAAATAATAAAACACAACAAAAATCGTAGCATACTTTGCACAACATTAATGCTTCTTTCTCTTCCTTCTGCCAAATCCGCAAGCTCATATGGGCAAAACCAGTCAACTAAGCCTGGAATTGCCATTGGAGTCCCCTCTGAACTCTCCTACAAGCATCCTTATTACAATAGTTTTTATAGCTGAAGAAAATCTCTCCTTTAATGTGTCATTCCCTAACTAGGTTTCCTCTTTGCATGCTTCTTTAAGAAGATTTAGGACACTGCAAAACATAATTTTGAGTAATATTCAAGTTTTGAATGTTTCTACTTGTTTCAGCTTTACAAGAAAATTTATCTATAGTAAAAAAAAAATGTTTATTTTTTGAAGGAATTGTTATACAGCATATGTAGCTCTCTTAAAACCTTATCTCCATTTGGACTACCGAAAGCCAGGACAACTGATGCTGTCCCAGAATCAAATGAGCACTTCTTAATCACCAAGAGATACACTAAATTTTTTATTTACCTTTTTTTTTCCATTTTTCCCCCTGTATGTATATTCCCTAAAAAACTAACCCAAACTTCTCTGGGAATCACAATATTTGAAAACTTGGATTTATATACATTAAAATAAAAGTGTTATTTAGTAATTGTTGACATTGAGAATGTCAATATTGACTTTAAGAATCCTCTCTAGTATTTGAATGTAGTGTAGAGCAGTTCCCACAAATTATTTCAGCAGTTAATTGCCCTAAAGGATGACTTCTGAGAGAAAGAATGGACTAAAATATTGCTTTGGGCTATTCACTTTGAGGTTTCACCCAGAACCAAATGACCATTCAGAAAGTGAGTGAGAGAATAACCTGAGGTAAACACCTTCCCAGAAATATCTGAACACCTACATGCCTTGTCTGCAGATCAGATGAACCATATGAAACACAGCTTTTGATAGAAATGGCAGGAGAGTCAGAGGGAGAGGACAGCAGACATCAGCATCAGAGAAAAGACATTTAGGAAAGAACTGCAGTAAATGTGCTGTGTGACTGCCAGGAATATGGCAAAAAGGCATTTTTGCTTAGCTCTGTTGTTTCTCTACCCAGATGACCAATAAAAAATATTTTATTTGCATAAAAATATATAACATCCAGGTGATATCCAAGTGTCTCTGAATGTTTCTGTTTTCTTTATAGAGCTTGGAGGGATCACCAAATTCAGGAGCTCAGGTCTAGAGGTTCTGTAAAGTGAATAGGGTATATCAGGGAGATGTTAAACAGTTTCTGGCTAGGACAAAACACACAGAGGTGCAAGTCTGTGACAGTCCATGATGTACAGGAAAAAATAGTCATGTCACGTCTGCCTTTGGCTTCAGGATCATTCTTGGATTCTATGGGTGAACTCCTCAAGAAGCCCGATAATAAATCCAGGACAGCTCAACTTTAGGGCTTTTTTCTCTGGACACACTGACCTTTTACAGAGTGAACCTGCACATTAATTTCATCATTATGACACAGTGAGGAGAGTCATAAGGGAAATCAGTGCCAGTCAGGAAAAAAACACATTATTACTTAGCCGCAGTTCTATTCCTCTGTTGCTTCTTGCCAATTTCTGAAATATAAATCCAATTTGACTGTTTTTCCATTTAGAGAAAGAAACTAGTACTTTAACCTTTAAGTTAAATATTTTTTCTTCAGACAATTCCAGACTAACAATATAAAAAAGTGAACGTGCTTGAGCACCTAGAACTCAGTGTCAAATCTAGAGGGGGACTTATCATCAAGTAGAATAGTACAGCAAGTCTTACTTTTCATATGATTGATTATACACCTTCCCAGTAATAATATTCTAGTCATAGACCAGGTGCAGTCTGCCAGAGAACACATGCATTTTATAAAATAAGTGGTCAGTCTTCAACAAATAAAAGCATAGCATGATATAAAAAAATTAAAATTAGGTTAAGATGTAAGATTTATTTCTCATCACACACTGAAACCTGAATGTGTATTGAGAAATGCAATGCACTCTCCTGGTGGTACATAAAACAATGCAGACTGATAATTTCATTGTAGTTATCTATGATTTATAATTTATGGTTTTAAGGGTCGGCAGCCACAAAATTGCACATCACAGTTTTTCTTCCACCTCTGTTAGGAACACTAACAAATTACACTTTTCTCTCTACTAATTTTAGTTTAGTCTGTAAGGAGCAGATACATGAACACAAAATGGAAAAATTTAAGATGCACTGAAGGATTTCTCATCTCTTTAGCCCCTTCATTTCTTCCATTCTGCATGTATTGTCAGTGTGGGAATTCAAATCCTGAGATCTTAGAAAAGATGATTTCGTGCTGAGAGTGTTTCTGACTGAGTTGTGGGTGGACTAATTGACCTCTAGGGGCCCCTTTTCACTGATCCTGTGATGCAATTCTATCATCGACTTTCCAGGATGTATTTTCTTATCAAAATTGCAAGTAAACAGGCAAGGCTTACTTGCAATTTTGATAAGTCCCATTTCATAGGACTAAATAACTACAATTGTTCCAAAACCAAAAAACTTTGGAATGTATTTTCTTTTAAAACTTCTAGAAATAATTCACTCATTTTGTTCCATTCCGTTTAAAGTTGTTTTGGATGGGAAGTCTTGGACAAAAGGACTAAGAGAAATAGATCATCAGTGTCAGTTAATCATTACCACATGACTGTCTGCCAGCAGAAAGAGTGCTGGCAAGTGGCCACTTAGGATATGAAAAGAGGAAATAAGAGAACTTAATCTGAGATGCAGAATTTCTTCAGTGGATAACTTGAAATACCAATCAGGGCTTAGTTGTACCAAAACTTCTCTAAATATTTTTAAAAGAATACATACAGTCCAAATATTTTCTAAAAGTTTTAGAAAGTTGGGGTGAAGGGTTTATTCTGGAGTCCAGAAAGAGCAGGGTGAGCATAGATGTCTGTTAGTTTACTCTACCACTGAGCTCCCTGATGATAGGCTCAATCACAAACCATCCTTGATGGGTCAGTTAGCTGAAGATATTTTAGAGGATAAATCATCATCTAATCTGCTGGAGGGCATGAAAATAGGGATTAAGAGGGTTCAGAGAGAGGGATCAGCAGTTTGTACAGAAGGTTGTGTAAGAAGAGCTGTGCATCTTGTAGATCCACAGCCCACAGAAGTGCTCTACTCTCTGCCAGGATGGTGGGCACTTGTGTCAGAGAAAAAACAAGTGTTTCTACAGAGAAAGCCCCTGAGATGTCTGATGCTTCCACCCACACTGGACTGGTAAGGAAGGATACTTCTGTACATATGGTAGGTTGCAATGAAACTTTGGTCCCTTTTCCTGAAGAAAATATCAGTACATGGAAAAGATGTGCACAGGTTGATGATGTGTTTCAGGAACTCTAAATGCAGCACAGCATTAAAGCAGCTAAAAAAAATGCATCAGTGGTTACAGAACTTTGCTCCTGTGGCAGACACCACAAAGAATGAGGCATTTTAGACTGCGGTAAGCCACAAAATCAGGACTACTCTTCAGTCTTTACCCCCCAGCATCACAACAAAAGCCAGATCTGAAGCTTGAACAGCTACAGACACCCACAAACAAGAATTGCAAAGACAAACTGTACCTGCAGCTTTCAGTGGATACAGCAGGAAGAAACGAGGAGTGCTGGCAGTGAGTGACTCTGTTAAGGGACACTGAAGTGCCCATGTGCCACCCTGATGAGGCTGGGAGAGGTGCTATCCTTGGGGAGCTGAGGCTGTGTGGTGATGCTGAGAGGGTGTCACACATTGCCATGATCACAGACTAGCTCTCCACTGCTGCTCTTTGCTGTGGACAGGAATGACACTGCAAGCCAGAATGTGGGCAGAATCAAGGAAGATAACGAAGTCCTGTGGGCTCAAGTGAAAAGTTCTGGTGCCCAAGTTATTTTTTCTTCCATCTTACCAGTCAGAGGAAAGGGTGCAGCCAGGAACTGCTGTATAAGGCAAATCAACTTCTGGCTTTGTGGCTTGTGCTATCATGAGAGTTTTATTCTATGAAAATGACTGGGATCAGAATATTCCCTTTTTCTTGCATGATAGAGTTCTAAAGTCTCGAAGATGGGCATTAGAATAGGTCTGATTTTGTCATAAGCTGCTGCTTTAGTTCTTATCATATCTGGCCAAGATACATTTAGAATATCATTAGTCCCACACAAAACTATTTATTTGCCCATTTAAGTGTATTCTTCATGTTTGGACTTAATGATTTTGAATTTAAAATATGATAGACCCATTTATGAAGTTTAGCTGTCATGAGCACAGTCCATGTTTGTCCTCAGAATCATAAGTGGCTCCTGTATATATCAGTGCATTTGCCCTTTTAAATGGCATGGAGGGAAAAGTAATCCCTGCAGTCCATTCTATGTACGTAGACCCTTTTTAAGTTGCTGTTGTATTTTTCTGATATAAAGAAACATAAGAAAGCAGAGTAAAGTGAAACTTCCTACTCATGTTCCATTATTTAATGTGGTATCTCCCACTCTGTTTTTAATATACTAATTCAGAATATACTGAGGGAATTAAACGGGAAAAAAACCACAAAAACTTAAAGTTGGAAAGGGAGAATGAATGGCATGCATATTACTAAAATTAATACCAATTTTTCTATTTATTTTGATACTTAATTTTCAGTTTCTTTCTGAGATTGCTTCTTTTGTTCACCAGATAACACCTGCAAAAAGGTTTATGGCATTGTATTTTTGTTTAAAGAAGAAAATTAACAGTTACAGTACCTGATTTTAAAGACTATAATAATTATTAATATATTTTAAGTGCTCTTGAAAACATCAGGCAGAAGAAAAAAATGTTTTGAACAGCTATAAAGAGAACTCAACAAATTTGCAGAGGTTTTCCTTGTTGCACTGTAACTAACTTCACATTTGAGTGTACGAGTCTGCCACTGCAAGGGAAATATTCATTTTATTTCATTAAAGCATCAGGCAGTGGGAGAGGATTTCAGACATAGCAAGAGTTTGAGCATTTCAAATTTTATATATTTTGTTTCAGATATCTTGTGCCCATTTTTACCATGGTTATAAATTTCCCATGATCTCTAACACTTTACATCTCCTCTTAGCTATTTCTTGCCATTTTCCTGTAAGCAAGGCTATGTGAACTGAAGTGATGGGAAAATCTACCAAGTACCTCTTCTGGGGAAGACTTATACCAAATAGTGATTTTACATATGAATCCCTGGGTCAGGTCTCTTTTCACCCTTGCAAAATGCCCTTTGGGATTTTCCAAGAAGATTTAGGTTATTGTTAGACCACAGCCTGTGGTCAGGATTTAGTGAGATAGAATCTCACAGTCACTTATTCTCAAAGATGCTAAAGAAAATGAAGATCAAGGTGAAGGTAAACTATGCTATCTAAAAAAAAAAAAAACCAAAACATTACAAAGTATGCAGGGCAGTGGAGTCACCTATACATCTTTGCCTTCTTTAGAAACAGTCTGTAATGTCCCTGAAGCAGCCAAATACGGAATTCTTAGCTACAATGCAGTGCCATGTGCCATGAAAAGAAAGTACAACATAAATTGAAAATATAAGAACATGCTGCAGTTCTAAAGGGTTTCTTGCATAGGCATTTATGGACTCACAAAGCTCTCTTCATTCTAGTACACAGAACACAAAACTGAAAAGCAATTTAATTATCTATTAAGTTATTTATATTTATACAAGAAATGAAGAGTTCCCAAGTCAGTTTTCATACCTTTTTCCCTGCTCTGTTAGCTAACTCACTGTCTATGGTACCTAGAGATGAGACTCAGGAGAGGATCTGAAAGCCCTGGTCTGAGAGCGCACAGAGAGCTGTACAGTGCACTGTGGTGAAAGAGTACCATAGCTGTGCACAACATCAGTGAGGGAAATAGTGAAAACGCTGTCCTCCTACTTCCCTTCGAAGTTCATTGTCTGACTGGAAATATTTCCTTGTCTGTTTCATGTCAAGGAAGTGATGATGCTCTTGAATAAAGAGCAAGATAAGAGTCCTGAGCATGTTGTGCTTAGGAGAAATAGCTCAAATTTTTTGATAAACAGTAAACCCTTCGTCCCACAGGGTTTAACTAGAAGGGTTTTTTATGGCTTCACAAATATAGTTGAATTTTTTTCTATACAACAAATCTTGATCCTGAGACATTTATTTATGTATTCATGCATATATATATATATATATATATATATGTGTGTGTGTGTGTGTACACATGAAAAAAAATCTAAAAATAGCTCCAGGTTTATTGATTAATTTTGGGAGGTTGAGTCCTCTAATCACTTCACTATTTGCTGTGCAACTCTATAATAAGAAAGCTTTTTTAATATATTAAGGAGTCAAAGCAAGAACTATAGGAGTCTTACAGGGAAGCACAGACACCTCCACGGTTCAGAGCTTCAATTAAGTTGTAGAAATGCACATTCCAGTTTGGAAAAATAATTCTGTAACTTGGTTTGTAGCCGGGCAAAGGCAAACTTGCATTTTTTCTCTATTTCCTTCCAAGCAGAGGTGTCAGCTTAGATCAAAGAGCTGCCAGATTAACACCAAGTTTCAGAGCTCTCTGAAAGTTTATTATCCAGGTTTGCAATTTTCCACCAAAGCTTGCTACGCTTAGGAATTTGTAGATGCTTATCCAACTCCATAGCATCCATCAGCTTATATAACAGTTATGAATGTTTTGGATGTCTTAAAAGTGGCAGACCAATCTTTTGCATAACCATATCTTGCATAAAATTAATTATATAATCTGGTTTGTGGCAATTTTTAAATTGCAAATTAATTAGCTCCATCTGGTCTGTAATTTTCCACTTAGCAGGTAATAACTTTTAAAGCATCTGTTGCTTCTGAAACAGATAAGACAGGATTCAGTATAGCAATTCTTATCTGTCAAAGTTATCTGGTTAGACAGTGGTGATCTTGATTTTTTGTGAGGTTTTTTATATGAGATCTTCACTGTACTGAATTCTAAATGTCTTCATTTGCCGTAAGTGCTTCTGGCTCATTACTTGCTGCTCTACTTGCTGTTGATTAATGCAAGACATTTTTGAAGCTGGAAATGTGTGATTATTACATCTTTAATCTAAAATAGACTGACTGATAAACCTGCTTTATACATTTCCTTTTGATAGAGAATCACTTCTACTGTACCTGATGCTGAGACACAGTTAAGAAAGGGGAAAAACTCCTGTATGTCCTAAACATAAATGTATTCATTTACAAACAGGAAAGTTAAATTTTACAGTAAGGTCTCATGAAAGACTTTGTAGAGCTCCTGAAGAAAATACAAAGTTTTGTGGAAATGGAAAGAAAGCAGATTTCACCTTTGACTTTAGCAACATATGTATCTTCAAGACAGGTAAATTCAGATCTTCAGTAATCAAGTTTGTCAGTTCTTTCCAAAATCACATCTTGATTTTCTCTGGTTTAGACATATTTTTTGTAACTGTATTTACCATGTCCTAGTAAAATGGTTAATGTCATAATATATGACTGTCGTGGTGTAGGAATGGTACTCCTCAATTTAGCACTCCTACTGAGATGCTCCAAACCACTCTCCTGCCCCCTCCATCCCCCTTCGAGTGGCCTAGGAGGAGAATTGCAGGCACAAAAAGTAAAGATCATGAGTTGAGATAAGAATTTGCCTGAAACAGCAGTGAGAAAAGAAAATGAAAGCAGGTAATGACAGGGTACAACAGAGACGTGGGCAAATCACAGGGAACCCCCCTGGCAATAGAGAACACCTGACTGCTCCCCTCTTCATGCTATGCTGAAGAGACCTCTTCCCTTCAGAGGAAATTTCCTCCCCCTGCCCTTAGCAGCGATATCAGGTGGTGCAAAATAACCCCTGGGTCCTGTCCATTCCCCCTCCTGGCTACGGCAAAAATAAACTATGCTCTGGTCAGAACCCGGACAATGAAAATGTATCCTTTGACTGGAAATCCTGCAAAATGTTATGGCTCCATATCTGTGTTAGGCAAATCTGGGTGCAGATTAGTTTTATAATTTTAGATGTAGATTTTGAGTAGATGTTTAGAAGTCCTTCCTGAAGCATACTAAAACTTGAATTTATGAAGGCATATTTTCTATAAGTCTGGAATATCCCTATTTTCTGATTCTGTCACATGTATTTCTTACCACTTATTTATCATGTTTTCAAATATACTACAGATTAGTTCATTCTAACAACTGTTCCTATTCACAAAGATGATTTATTTTCCTTGAGATTTGTGACACAAGAGTCAATCAGTTTACCTGCTGGCTTCTCTCTTGCAAAGAAAATAACTTTCCCAAATTGACATTCATACCAAGATGAAAGTGTTCTTTCTCTTTTTTGGGTATGAGTGACTGGCATTATCCTGGCCCTGATGAAATGCATCATAAAACTCCAGTGCTTTGACATACAACGAAAGAGGGATTAGTTTATGTCTGTGCTCCTTGTGTGATATCAAGAACCTTGGAAATCCAGACTGAAAACTTAGGTGTCAGATAATCAAGTTTCCCATTTACATATATACATGACTTAGAGATGTACACTGGTGCACTTCAATGGAAGGTGCCACCAGAGAAACTGGGAAAATTTTTTTTCTGACAAATTCTTTTACAGGTGCCTTGATTTCTACCTTTACCATGCAGTTATTTTCTGATGCCTTACCAGAAGATTAGTCAGAAGCAAAACTGCATTTAATCTCACATATTTGAACTGAATGCATGATACAGAGCATGTTTTTGTCACAAGGAAAGTGATGGTACCCACTGACCCTTGTGGTCACTCTTATCACTCAGTTTTCATCTCACAAATCTACACAAAAGTGTGGTAGATCCAAATACTTGGATTAGGGACTGTCCAAGTATTGGATAACTGGCATTACTTGGTTTTTCTAACATCATTCATCAGCATGATTTAGGATTAAAATCACATTAGATTCCTTTCATGTCTTGTGAAATAGTTTCTACCTCTGCAGGACAAGGCATTTTGGAGAAGCTCATGCTTTAGTTTCTCATGCTGTTTGCCTTGACCTTATTAATTCTCCTGAAGCAGTTACAGTTCAGCACAGACAGAATGCAGCCCATGTCAGATCATCAGTTTAGCAGCATTTTAAAGCTGGTGTGGACATTTTTCTCTAATATGTGTCACTGCTCCTTCCATCAAAAACCTTTAGCTCCAGTAAAACTCCTAGAGCTAGTTTGTAGTGAGCTGGATGGTGTCTGTATCCAACACTGCCACCTTAAGTATGGATAAAGCTCTGCTTAGGTGTTTGTGATTCTTTCTTAGAGCAGTCTGAGTCTTGCAAAGATGATGCAAAATTTTAACAGTAGTGAGAGCTGATGAAATTATACTTTTCCCCATTTGGTGAAAATCCTGAAGCACAAAAACCAATAGTGTTTCCTGTCTTGTAGGTATTTAAGGAACTGTTGGTTAAAATGTCACACTTGTGAGAAATCATGCTTTATGAAAAAGAAAAGACCACATAAGTGTCAGAGAATAAATTATCTCCATTAAGTAATACAATTTCTTTTGTCAACACTATGCTCAGCTGAGCAACTGATTTTCAGAAAAAAAGTACTTGTGAAATCAGAATCCAAACAGAATCACGATATCAATGCGTGCAAAACTCTAAGGGTTGGGTTTTTCACACTGGAAAAAAACCCAACCAAATCAAAACAAGAAAATCTCAACCCAACAAAAACCCACCCCTCACTTGAGTCTGACCAGGAAACACTAAATCAGCGGTTTGAATGCAAACATTCAGGTAGGAACTTCTCTGTCCAGGTAATTGCTCTGAATATACAGCATTCTCAGAGCTCAAAACTCAGACTGCATACCTTTCCAAACAGCTGTAGGAGTCCCTTAGTTTTGGTGAAAGTAATATATGGAGCAATATTCACTCAGGTAATTAAAAAATGCTATCCAAACCACTTCTATTTCCATTCTGCCTGGGCAGGTAAAACCAGATCCATTTAAGACCATTTGCTAACCATAAGAATTATCTACCTGAAATACGGTAGAAGTGCCCACAGAACACAGTTAAGCAATGCACTTAGACAAAATGTTTAGAGACTTGCTAAAAGCCAAAAAAATAACTTAAAATAGTTGCATAAGGACTTTTTTTCAATTCAACTACTTGTAACCAGAAAAGGAAGAAAAACTTCAATTTGTGAATTGTTTGAAGATAACAATAGGAAATGGGAAAACAGCATTTTTGCCAAGGCAAGAAAAAGTTTAGTTCTCTTAGAAATATTAATAAATCAGCCTTTGTCAGGGGAAAACCAATAATCATAATTTCTATGGTAATGTAAATGTGGGAAGTACCTGAAATGAAAGGGAATTAGTATCTTGCCTCTCAAGACAAAATTGACAAATGTGTGTGGGTAAAAAAAAACAAACTAAACCAAAACAAATCACTATTTTTTTCTGGAGAATATTCTTTTTAAAGAAAATGTGACAGACATTCATTTATTCTGTTCGGGTTTTTTTAATTTTTAAAGAAGACTGTGTTTTTCACATGTCTTCTTGGATAAATCACATTATCTGTTGCTTGTAAAGCCTTGCACTTCCTCCTCCAATTGGCTGCTTTATTCACTTCTATTATTTTTGTTGTATGATGTGTGAAAACAGGCTTCAGCCTGTCCCTGGAAGCACAACAAGCTCCTTGGAATTCATTTGTATTCGTCCTTTAGGACAAAAAACCATCCTTCCAGCTGCACTTGGAAACATGGTTTGGGTGCTGTTCTGTTGACTGAAAGGATATATTTTGCTATTAAAAAAAAAAAGAGCATATAAGAGTGAATAAAGCAAGATTCCTTAAACAGCAACATTATTTATTTTCTGTACAAGCAAGAGGCCTGGCTTTTCACCAGACTGAATTAGGACAATAGGCTGCACACTTCAGTTTCCAACGATGAACTCAACTACCAGGGAAGTTACCAGTAAACCTGACTGCTGGATCTTCTTTTTGTTCAATTTAAATCTCCCCTTCTATTCCCAGTTAATATTTTTACTGCCCTTACCAGTGTTCTTTTCCTTTACCTTTGGACCCTGCAAAGGCTCCAGCCTCTCCTTTGGAGAGTTTTCTTTGTTAATAGAGAGATAGCCTTAGCCACTTTAGGATTTTAGCTCCTTTTGAAGTACACTATCTTCAGCTCCCTTAATACCTCTGGCTGAATGACTGAGCAGTTTGTCATGTCTCATCTAATGATTTCTCACACTGAACACACGGTAATGCTGCACTGTGCTCTTAAACAAAAATTCAGCTAGCAGTCATATCCTGCATTTCAAGCTGTGATATTCAGCAGACCTTGAGGCTAATGTATTCATAGCTGATTATTTTCTGGTGTATATTGAATGTCCAAAGTGTCCTGAGGAGCCCTGGAGTCTGTCAGATTGGAATATGAGGTAGCTGGGTGACACATTCAGGGTGCAGTTCACTATGCACTCCTGAGATGAAGGCAAATTACTCCAGTTATTACACAAAAAATGCTGTTACCATTGAGAACAAATATCTCTTCAAGCCACAGGTAATGGCTAGAAACCTGAACTTTTATAATCAATCCATTAGATAAGGATCTCTTTAAAGAACAATTATATCTTGGATAGAACTGAGCATCATGGCTGGTGGATTTTCTGCTATGAAGCAGTCCACAAAATGGTACAAACCCTAAGATAGGTTATAAGACTACACTCCATAAATACCAAAAAGGTTTATCATGTAAGTTTTGGAGTTCAATAAAGTAACTGCAGATTCTCGCAGAATCTGAGGGAATCTCAGCAGAGGCATGCTGTACTATGCAAATCTACTTTAAGCACATGGCAAAATCCTGAATTCCTTCTCTGAGTGTATAAAAACTTTATAATCTGTCTCAAAACACTTATCTTTGTGAAGTCAAAGGCACCTTGAAACAGCCTGAGATGCTTATCCTTCCAAAGCATTTCTCTGGGCACTGAAATGCTTTGCTTCAGGAAAACTGGCAGAGGTGACAAAGCTGTCTCTTATGCCAGTTACCTCTCAGATTAGATGAGATGGTGAGCAGAATGCTTCTGTACTTTGATTTTCTGCATGAAAGGTCTTTTTTCCTCTGGAATTTAGAAGAACGCAAGTGTTGCCTGCCTGTCGCTCAAGGTGTTTGGCACCAGGATTAGCTCACAACAGTCACCAATCCACCTCCTATCCAGTCAGAGCAAAGGCTCAAGGACCATTACTTTCAGAGGTCAATTCAGATGGGATAGGCAAGGAGCATGAGATGTAGGATTAAGGTATAGACATGAGAAGCAGCTTTTTGAGCATCATGGACAACGTATCTGTGGTAGCCTAAAGAGGCAGAGTGAAAAAACAGGAAAAGATCTCTTGAGTGAAGGCAAAATAAAACTCACTCATAATCGGTGGAGGGGGGAAAAAAGGAAAAAAAGAAGAGTTTGATACAAAGGGGAAGGACTTAAGGAAAGAATACAAAGAGACTAAAAAAAATTAACTTAGAAACTATGCATTAGGAAGATTTTTTCCTAGTATTTATGTCAAGGAAACAAGCAGGTGGGAAGTTGAAAGTAAGCTGGGATAAAAGATGAAGACAATCTGTCAAGACAGGGGAACTTCATCATCAAAAAGATATAATCTATATACATTCTTTCTGAGGTTATCCACAAAAGAAGTATCCAAAAATTGCTTCATTTCTTACAAAAATTATCTTTGCTGTCAACAAAGGTAGTTTTGCACTTTCCCTTAACAAATGTGGAGATTTATTGACTCCCCAGTACACAACAGAACATGTCATTAAAAAGAAGCACCATTGTTTCCAAGGTGAACTTTTCTTCCATTTAGTGAGTATACTGGAGATGGGGAAGGAGAGCACATTTCAAGAACTAAAGAAAACTGTAGTTTTCTTTGAAGTCTGTTTCCATTCCTCCAACATTAAGACTGTGTGCAAGTCAGCCGCAAATAAAAAGCTGCTCTGAAAATCCCCAGACCCAAAGGTGACTTAAAGAAACCGACATTCAGCAAAAACAAAACAACTCAGTCGTCCCCTTTGATCACTCCAGCCAGCTGCCCTAGGCGAGTCTGGAGCTGTACAAAGCTGCCTGGAGACCTCAGCCAATACACCAGATGTCACCCAGAGACAGAAGAGAGAAGATAGATGGGGGAGGAGAGAAATTTTCAAGATGAATTTTTGAGGCTGACATTCTACTGAGGAACATTGGAGGGTATAAAACTCATCATCTTTGCCTATAGGAGCAGAAAGTGAAGGAAGGGAAAAGGAACAAAGCATTCACAGAGACAGCTGAGAGCCTCAAGAGAAAGACGATTTCTGCCAATAGGCCCTTAATGTTTGGTTTATGTCTAAGTCAGGAGAGTAACCATAAAATGTCACCTCGTCACCATCTGCAGTCAGATGGTGTAAGAGAGTATTTGGACCCATTCACAATTGTCTTGCTCGCTTCCTGTGCAAGATTTACTGCTCATTAACTCACATTTTATTTTCTCTTTCCTGCATTCATTTAATTTCAGAGTCACTGCATTTATTCTCTACCATCCCTTTCCTCAATAATTAATTCCTCATATCCACTGCCTTGTAGCTACAGCCAAAGTGGTTTCAGTTGGGAAAAAAACTCAGGTAATTATGAAAATTACCACAACATTGCTTATGAAAACTAAAAGAACAAATGCTTCTAATATGAATGCCTGGGAGACAGATAGAAGAACTGTCGACTTTCCCATTCTCTCCCTAGATCTCTTTCTTCAGAAAAAGTTATCATAGCATGTGTCATGATCTAAAAGTAAAAGCAAACTCAAATGTCATGGATGAAAATGACATTTCAAAGAAGTAACACCTGCACTGGAAAAATTTCTACTATCTCCAATGTGTTTGATTCAGTTTAGCATAATCTATATCTAGAAACTGATGTCTAAGATTGTTTAGTGTATGTACAGATGACAGCTGTATAGCAAACACTATGACTTTCTATGCTTTGTGGCTGAGAGGATTTGAAGCATGTGGTGTCTCCCCTTCCTACTAAGACCAAACAGAAGGTCCAGAAATTGATTTGGTAAGTGGGTTAGAAAGGGACTAAAAGGGATAAATCAGGGCAAGGAGCTTTTACAGTGAGAACAGTTTACATGCAGGCAGTTCTATAATTCAGCACTACAAAAATCTCCTGCCAATTTGGATGCCATCATCACATTATCAAACTGGTCCTTGGCAGAGCTAGAATTGGAGGGAAGCAAGACTACCTGTTTCTTTCCCAGGTCTTTACAATAGAATATACCCTTGATTCTTCCTGTATTCAGTCCTGAAACTACCACAAACCTGGCCTCTTAAAGATACTTGTTAGTGTTGCAGTCAAGAAATTGAGAGTTGTGAAATATCTCTACTGCTTTAAAAATTATTCAATAAAAAAATAAAGATACTAAGTAGAATTCAGCTTTTGATAAGTTTCACTTAGATAGGTAGAAATATATTAGATCTCTACCTGTTGAAAATGGTGTCTCTGTTATCTGATTAGCAAAAATCTCATGTTCCTACCAGCTTGGATTGGCCAAGCCAAAGCTTCTGTTTTCTAATTTTAAAATATTTCTCAGGAGATTTATTTATCCAGCTAGATAAAACCTTTACCAGTGAAGAAGTTTCAGAAAACTTTTTTTAAAGGTATAAATTCATGTCCCACTTCATTGCATTTTGGATTACTTGATCTTGCTTGTCCTTGCACATTATTTTAACTGGATAGCAGCCAGCAGCAGCCACAGCAACGTGATTTCAGGAACAGACTCTTGCTGGTATATTATGTCACCCCAGCCAGTGGGCTATTAGGCTGGCTGGTTGAGAAGTGCTGCTACTACCTACAAGTATGTGTTACTTCCTAATTTCCCCACATGGGACTCCAACGAGTAAGAACTCAGATTTCCCTCTCTGACCCCCAAAGGCACTGTGTGGATGATGCAGTGTTTAAAAGGACCCTGATGGTGCTAATTTCTAATCCCACTAGATTTTCTTTTTGAACTTGCTACAAAGAATTTTATATTTATGCTTCATAATTAAAGACAGTACGGGAGAAATAATCTTTTGTTTCTGGCCCCTGTCTGATGCTGTTCCATCCCCCAAATTGTCATTTTGGTTTAATGGCTTTAGATGTGTGTTTCCATGCTAGCCTAAATCAGTGTTGCTTGGGTTATATTTTTTAAAAAGTGATGTGACCTATAAAACAGGTCCAATTTCTTCTTACAAAGGATTGCAACAATAGCCTGATGTGACTGGCAATTCATATTGCCAGCCTTATTGCTAAGTGGCTTGAGCAAAAATGAGTCTGTTCCTGGAATTTCTGTTCCTGTTCACTGGAGTCTGCAAGAAGGGATTTATAGAGGGCAGATAATAAAAGGAGAGGCAGAAAATCAGAAAGGGAGAGTAAACTACACACTTCTACAATATTATGGGTTTTCTTAAAAAAATTCAATTTTAACTGTGTTGATGGCTGCTTTGTCTCCTTCATGTCTCTGCCCCTAAGTTCCTTCTACTGCTCTCAGTTTTTTGCTTTTCGCTTTCCTCTAACTTCTCACTTAGTGGTACCTCCTCCGCCAGTTGAAACTCTTGTCTAAAACACATGCAAGCTTCAGCAGAGTCTTTAATTTCTGATATGGAAAGCAGAGCTTGCTGCAGACAATCAGGCTGCCTTATTTGAATACTGCTTTCAGGTCACAGACACAGCCTTTCAACAGTCCTGTCTTATCTGAGTTCCCAAGTTACCAGCTCCTACCCTCAGCAAAGGCATATATGTCCTGAAACTATTGATGACTGGGTAGAAAAAGAGAGAAACTTAGAAATGTAGTAGTAAGAGTTCTGTCCTGGAGTCATTGAATCTTGTTAAAATAGGCTTTCTGGGATTCGCTGTGTCAATTTGAATTGAGAAGTGCCCTCTTTCACTTCTTTATTATGCCATCCATCTTACAGGCAGTGATGTGTAGTCACATCTTGTAACAGATACTTCCAGCAGGATTTCACTGTTGTGAACATGGCTTTGCTTTTCCCCCAAAGAACCACAGTAGCTCTACCAGCCTGTGTCATTTGTAGTATAATTTAACAGAATGATCTTCATGGAGGAAAATTCATTTTCATACAGAGGAAAGCTGTCCTAGGCATGACCATGGACATATAACTGACAACTCTTGTGAGGGCACCCTGACTGGACAAATTCATCCATCCTGGCATGAAGTACATTTGTGTTTGTTCTTTACATTTAACTATCAAGAAGGGGTGTGTGACAGTAGAAGCCATTTGGCTGTAGTTGCCTGTAAGGAAATTCACTGCAGTCCCTTTACTTTGGAGGAATAGTGATGGAATATGCTTGGAGCAATAATCTTCATTAGAGGCAATCACATGTAGAACAAATGTGTCTATATGCCATAGCTTCTGTGAAGCTCTCTTGTGTGAAATGGATGAAATGACAATGTACATAATAGCTTTCAGCTATTCTTTAATCTAAACTGTTCCTTACAGACTTTTCACATTTCTTAATTTTTCATTCTACCTAACTACCTTCTATTGTTATTTCATACCACTGTAAAAAAACAGGTGTTCTTCGTAAATTTAAGAGTGGCACAGCAGTATGTCTCCTTTTTCTCCAATCACTCTGTTTGTGGTGGTTTTCCAGTGCCAAGTGGCAAATCAGCTGAGCATTTTGGAGGAGTGAGGTATATGTGAAATACTCTTCCAGTAATACACTCCATCAAGCCAGTTCCATTTCATCACAATTGATGTATGAGCTCATACAAGAAAATGAACACTGTTTAAAATTTTTAATTGAATCTGCAGTGTTCTTTCTAAAAATAAATTTATACTAAGAGAAATTAAGAAGTCCTCTGCACTGACTCCTTTCAGCTGCCAGGACTATGTCCGTGACGATCTAAGGAATATTTGTTTTCTTGCTGTAAGAAATGTGATACTAAATTAATCTTTCACATTTATACACAATCTTCCATCTTGTTAGGAATCCAAAGTACACTGAAAAAAAAAATAGGGACTTTTTGGACTTGTGGGAGCCTGGCACTTCAGAATATTAAACTTACACCTTTTCCTCTTGCTCTGAGAGAAAATTTCCCTCCAGCAGACAGTGAAAAAAAGATCTGAAGAGAGTGAGTGAGTGAAACATGACTGCATTGACTAATGCAATGCAGCCATTTAATATGATAGGCAAAAAACAACTGCTGTTTAATTTCTTGCAACTACTCTGAGTGGCTGATTAGAATGGGAAGTGACTAAACCTCATATGTATGGCCAAATGAAGGTTTGTGTGAAAAGAATATAATTCCTCAATGGTTTGCCATGATATATGTATACAGAGATAACTAGAACATTGCTTAATTTACCAGGCCAATATTTAGTAAGACATACATCTACTGGTAACTACTACCATTTGTAATGGTTAGCATAATATCAGGCAGCACAGTTTGTTTTGAACTGTTCTACTTTTCTTTAAGATGAATGGCATAAGAAAGGGTTTGAGTCTTTTCTTAGGGAATTTTGTACAACTGGGATTGTTTGTTTGATGATTCAAGGCCATTTTTGATACAGAGCCAAGAGCACCAATAACTAGACAAACGTGTGAGTCTAAACTCTGAATTTAAATGACAGTTGCAAAATTTAAACTGTCACCATCATTTATATAATTTCCCAGTTAGTTTCTTATCTTGTTTCTTTGCTAATGATCCTATTATCTGAATGTCCCCCTCCAAACCAAAAAATCCAGTGTCTGACATATGTAAAAGTTTTAAAACTCCTTAGAGTCTTAAATGTACCAAGATTTCACGTTCTATTTACCTGGCTCTTTGAAGGGTCTGCTTTTATTGCTCATGAGTTCACACTCATTCACTGTATAAATTGTTGAATGTATAATGCCTTCTTTTGAATGATATTGTTGACACTAAGAAACCCATAAATTTAAGATATTTTTGTGCTATAGCTGGCAATTAAGATTTAGAATTATAATGAGTACTAAAAATAGGAAGAAAGCACAAAATACACATTTACAGCTAAATTACCCTAAAGTTTTGATCACAGATCATTCATTTTCAATATTAATAGAATTCATGGTTGCAGTTAGAATTAAGAGAACATGAGAACATACTTATGAACTGTGAGACTCAATGTCAGATCAGGGACATTAAAAGATTATTTTTATTTCCTCTTCTGGTCTAGAGGCAGCTTCCAGCTCAGGAAATGGGGCTGTGAACTGTGTTTCAATGGATGGCTTATACAGCTGTGTGTTGCTTTCTAAATATTCAGAAACAAATGTTCTGCTGGTCTTCCTCTGAGATAGGATCCTAGTCTAGCCCAGTATGACAATCTCTGCTCCTCTGAAGGATTTGGCATTAGGAGGTGCAGAGAATGAAATAGCAGAATAGCAGCAGCCATTATTACCATGGAAGATGTGAGAGCAAAACAAAAGAAACTGGTTTTGTACAGAGGACTCTCTAAGATACAGTTTACAACACTGTTTGTTAATAAAATACATCTTGAAATTACATATGGAAAACACTACTAAATAATTCTATTTGTTATTCTACCAATATAGTGTTTTTTCTCCAAAGTGCATCTTCATTGAAATAACCTTATGAAATGAGTCTGCTTGTCACAAAAAAAAAAAAAAAAGTGAATAGTTTTTATGCTCTGGTGTACTATTAAAGCCCCAAGGGATGAGGCTTCTGCTTCTTCCCCTTACAGTAAAGAATGTTTCCCTTTTATGAAAATTCTGCAATTATTCAGCTTAAATTTTTCTTTTCTCAATCTAATATCTGCGCTTAGACACCCAGACATTTATAATGCATTTCTCTGTTTTTCTTTATACTATTGAAATACTTGGAGCTCCCTCCAGAAGGAACCTGGAAGCAGACTGGTGTATGTATGGAAGAGACAATATGGGCAACAGGGCTCTGGACACAGGGAGCAGAAATGTATTGACAACAGAAACATATTTTCTGCTTAGCCCTGGGCTCATCACTGTACCATCAGAGCTAAATATTAATTCTGAAGCAAACTAAAGGCCAATGGCCCGTTGCCTATACCCAGCTTCTAGCTTCATTCATTCTGTTTATAAAGTGTAGCCTCATAGTTCACAAGCAGACTATGTGTTAAATAAGCCTGATCTGGTTTCCATTTTTCTACCACTTAGAAAAACTTTTTATTAAAACAAGGAAGCAAACTGCTCACTTCACTTTGGATTAAATTTCCAAGTAAATGCAATAGTCATGCAGAGCACCTTTAAAAGAAATTATTTATCACTGTTGCCAGTTTGTAACTCAACAGTTGTGTTTGTGTTTCTCAGGATACAGAACTTTGCTACTAACCTGGTGTCTGATTGAATTTGTCATGAGAGACTGAAGAAGAGTCATTAATGTGCAGTGCAGCAAAAAGGAAACTGTGTGTGGTTACAAAGCAAAAACGTTTTTCTAATCAGCTCAAAACCTGAACACCTCCAGAGTGCCCCAAGCAGTTCCAGGGAGAAATGAATGTCATTTGAAAAGCCAGGATATATGGCCACTTAGCTAGACTGAACTCTGAGACACTTCAGCTGAGCAGTCTGAGAATAGTTTGCTATCTTTTTCACTACCTTGGGGCTTCTTTCAATAAACAATTGATTTCAGTGTTTAAGTCTGTCAGGATACAGTTCTTTTAGTTTGCGATGAAATTCACATGGTGATCTTTAAACTGTTCTCGTAAGGTGTTTGGGAGCTCACAGGCCTGTCTCCCTATTAAAGAAAAACAGAATCCTGAAGTTATAAATTATAATTTTACAGTGTCACATTTAATCTTTATTATTACTAGAAAAAGTAATTATTACCAGTTGGAAATCACTTATCTCTGATGTTTACTGTTGGTAAAACAGCAAACAAGCTGTTAATTTATGTCTTGTAACTGTACAACATAAATACACGGCATGTTTATATACTACATAATTTTTTTTTCTTGATGTAAGTATCCATTTCCTTTTTTTAATCTGTTGTTCTTCATTACACCAAATAATTCCTCAGAAGGAAGGTTCCAATCTTTATGTGTATTTGGAGAGACAATGACTACAGTTAAATTAGGTTGATAGCAATGGCTGCAGGTAATACTTCTGAAGTGAGAAATTCAGAGAGGGCAATCCTGGAGCCAAGTATAGCTCTGCTGAAACCCTTTATGCTAAACAAGGCCATGCACTGTCTTTGTATTTCAACTACGATTAAACCTTGTGCATTTCAGGTAAAGAATCCTCTGACTAAAATAACCATCCCAGGTATTAGAAGACTTTGATTTTCTTTCTTTTGATAATGCTCCATTAACCTCCAACATCTGTTCTCTCTGTGCACAGTCAGCAGGCTCACTAATATCTCTCTTCTGTTCTAGCAGGAGCAGTCATTTTTAATAAAGTTGTTATCCTCTCTCTCTGATTCTCCCCTCTACAACACCATCCTGGTGTATGAGTGCATGCTGTGCCACAGGGGATCAGTAGTGCTGCCAAGGCATTGCTTTTGCTTTGTTTCAGCACTCTTTACACTGAATCAGTGCACTACAGGTCCATTAGAAATTTTCAGTGTGAGCTGATGCCTCCAGCACTGCATGTGAAAAGCTTTGGTGCAGAGTAAGGCTATGGTCATAGATATTTGACCTAATTTGTCACCGAGTGATAATAGAAGCTAGAGACTTAGAAGCTCTTAAAAGTACTTTGTCTCGTAAGTTGCTTTTTTTTTCTTGGTGGTTCCTAGACTGCTGACAAAGTCATTCAAAAGTACTACCTCATCTGCTACCTAAGTAGTTTCTCCTTGAAGCTTAAGGCAACAGTTAACAGTTCACAGCACCACAGTGCACTGTAAGAGAAATTGAAGGACATACTGCAGTCTGTGCACTGGCAAATTCCAGATCTTTTGCATTCTGTCTGAGAAACTAGAGGCCTGGCTATGCTATTTTGCATGCTATGTTGTCGCTATTTCTAGACCGTATACTGTATTCATGTCTTTGATTGCCTGTGCTACCGTAATGATGACTGTACTACTAACACAATAGATTACTTCTATTCATGAAACTAAATAGCATCCATGGAAAACATACTTGTAAAAGTTACATTTTCCTCAGTTCAGAGGTAGATCATTCCCCAGGGATGGAAATGCAAATCTCTCAGAAGAACTTCATAATTTCTAGTAAAATATAACTTCATGTTCTTGCTGCTGCTGCTCTTATGAACTGAAATAAATCACAGTTCCTTAATGCCTATTAGGGCTGTCTTTAGACACCTCATCTAGTATCAACAAGGGGAATACAGAACTAAAAAGACTTTGCTGCAACTCTATTCTTTCAAGTGTCCTTTTTACTCACCATCTTATATGAACATCTTCAGTTATTTTTTGTGATGGTTGTCTATTAGCTATAAACTAGATTTTGGCAACTGTTGACTGCAGGTATATCCAATTCCCTGTACTCTCTGGATGATTTAGAGAGAATATGAGATACCAGTGTAGGATTTTCTGAAGAGGTAATAAAAGAGAAATTAATCTGCCAGATGAAAATTCTTTGTTGTCAGCATTTCTCTGAGCTGAAGGATTAAATATATGCTGAATTCTAAATGGAAAATATGTTTACACAGTGCTGTGATTAACGGCCACAGCAGTGCTCCATGCTGTGTGCAACTATGTGCAGCAGACTATTTTTAAAGGATTTCAATAACCCTAGGCAACCCAGAGTTCAAATCTGACATCCAAACTCTGGGGTCCTTTGAGATCCATATATAAAACAAATCTATATTCTTGAAAGATCTTCTCTTTCTGTAAGAGATTGAAAAATGTATGTGTAATCTCGTAGGGAAAGCACACTACTCCGGCCCACTGGAATTTATTTCTGTTTCCTCTATAAAATTTCTGGATTATCTGAGACAAATAATTTCTGTGCTCCAGTGTAATAGCGGTTAAAACAAGAAAATAGATGTTATATAGATGTTTAATAGATGCCTTCTGAGTTACAGTATCAATACACAGGCTGTACACAGTGTTATCCAGGGCAGCAATGACTGCCACACTCCAGGTGCACATGGAGAAGGCAGCTCTGGCCAGCCTGTCAGCACCCAGTTGTTGGGCAAGGCAGGCAGCTTGCTGGGCTGCTGGAGACAGCACTTCAGGGAGGGCTGTTGCCTGGAAATACCCGTGTGTCTGGACTGCTGTGCGACATCAGCACGCTGATCCTGCTTAGGGCACACCGTGGAACAGCATTAATTGCTACATGGATAATCCACCTAAAGCTAGCTTCTAACACAACAACAAGGCCCAGCTCCAAATACACCTTGGTACTTTTAATATAATCTTAGCACTAAATAGGCAAATTCCCAAACTGAAGGGACATTGATTGGGCGACTTCTTTAAGCAAAAGATGGGAAAGTGAACATCCATATATGTGAAGATTGGCAATGAATCAGTAAGTGTTTAGCAGCTGATGAACCAGTTGAGGTGTAACCTGTGGCATGGATGGAGGATGATTAGGATTTTTGATGTGTCTTCAGTATTTGATGCAGAACTCCCACAAAATATTCAACTGTCTTTGAACTTGTTCTTTCTAAAGCCCTGGAAGTATTTTTCTAGGAAGAAGTTTCTGTGATTTAAAAGAATCTTAATGGGGGATGCTTTTTTGCCGGGTGGGACACTGACATGGTTCTGACTGATACTGCTGAGATCCTTAACAGATCTGCACAGCATATAGCCAGTGGCCAGCAGCAATGTAAATCTAGATCATGCTTTCCACAATAAGTGCTGTAGTGGTTTTGTTGATTGCTACAATCTTCATGCATCCTGCACTGAAGGATTTATTAAAGATTCTCTAAGGTGGGAAAAGTTTGGATAGAAAAGTACTGTTTGGTATGGCTTCTCAGGTGGAGCTGTGAAAAGAAGTGATTTTTTTAATTCAGTAGCTCAACTTAAAAAACTCCACAACTTTTGATCTGAACCAAATGTGGCATATTTTCTTTTTCTTATTTTCACTTAGACAGCTCCTACCCTCTCTGCTGTTAGGAATTCCAGCCTATTTAGAATAAAAATATTTTATCTTTACTGTTGGCAAAACAATCAAAATCCAAACACTTCCAATTTCATTACTATATCCTCCATTAACATTACTCAGTAATCAGATCAAATGACACGGGGGAACTCATTTTGACATTGCAAATAGTCTGGGGATGCTGAGTCCAGAAAGTTTACTATTTCCAAAAAAAGAGAAAAAAAAAGAAGATAAAACAAATCCCCAAATCACTTAGCTCTTTTTAGAGTAGAATCTGTGAAATTCCTCTGTTGTACAGAGGAAGAAAAGACAGAAACTGCAAATAAATCTCAGGGATGAGCCTACATGTCTGTCCTGTGTGCCCTTATCAAAATGCTGACAGTATGCTCCAGACATGCATCCTTTTCCTTCACAAGAATGCAAGTTCTGAAAACACAGAATAGATCTGAATCATCAGGGAATACGTGTGATGGGGAAAAAGGAAATAAACCAACTTTTTAAAGTTTTCTCCATCTTAGAAGCATCCTTAAATCAGAATAGTCAGAAGAAAATGTCACATTGTTTTTAATAATATTTCCCCCAGCAATCTGCTTATTTTCAAGGAACTAAGCAAAGCAATAGCAGTGAAGAAAATTGGCTCCAGCAGTCTGATATAGCATAGCTCCTTTTGTTTGCTCAGAATGAAGAAATGGAAAAGGCACTAACAAGAATGTCCTGCTTTCCCTTCTCAGTTCCTGGAAATGGTTCAGCTCTTCCACCTGTAACAGTAGGTGTTTTCTGCTTGTTACTTATAGAGAGTACCTGACATGAGGCTCTTGGCAGTGATGCTAGGGGAATGGAGTTGATAAAGTGTCTTTGTAGCTGTTGAGGGATTGGAGTGTGCAGTGTAGATCAGAAGATCAGAGGCAATGATGAGCTACAATCTAGCAAAATGGCTGAGCACCAGGGGTCTAAATCTGCCTTTGCACATCTTTTAGCCTTTTCTCCAATTCTGCCTGTGGTGAAAATTGTTAATTTGGAAATCTGGGATCATAAGCCTGACAAATCCATGTACTAGATTCTTCAGAATCTCTTCTCCTTCAGAAAGAGTAGTTTTCCAGAAAATGAAAATTACTCTGTTCAGCAACCTTTGCTTAAAAAGACACTTTTATTGCTAATTTACAGTAAAGCTCATTAATTATTCTGGTATTTTAAAAAAATTAAAATATTTCCAGTAATCGAGATTTTCCTCATGCCCTGACAACAGCTGTCAAAACCAGGTAAGACACAAATGATAGCTGGAGCAGCAGAACTCAGAACTACAGGCAGTTTCATCATTTTACATAAGAGATTTTTGTTCTTTTTTTCTAAGTTTCTTAGATGGGAATTGAGTCTTTGGGCTCTGGGAAGCTATAAATACCTTCCAGGAAAAACTACGTATTCAAGTAAATAGTTAATATTCTTCAGCATAAATAGCTGAATTGGTTACTGAATGTGTGCTTATTAGGAGAATGACATAGAAAACATTCATTACCCAAACCAGAAACAATCTCCAGCACACAGCATGAAAAAAATACTGTCCTGCAAACATAGTGAACCAACATAATGTAACACATAAAGTAGAGGATGAATGAGTCTGTAATTCAGCTGTACATGGATCCAAAAGCAAATAACTTCAGTCACTTGCTTGGTCCTTCTTTTGTCATTGTATGACTAATTACTTTTGTTTATAAGAGGATTACGATTTGTAGATATTACTACTAGTAATCATTTAAAAAAGAAAACCACTAAACTTTCCAGCAACATTGCCATATTGCCATTATCATTCTCCAAGTCAAGCAACACAGGGAAACAACATGTACAAGAAGTTTTTAAAGAAACTTCAAAACCTGAGGGATTAAAAACACATATAAAGATTAAAAGATGACAGAAGAGAGAGATCTGTTTCCATTTTTATTGGTCATCTGATTTCAGGCCTTCACTGCCTTTACAGGGGATCTGAACTTTGATCTTGTCATATAACTTTCTAGGAGCACGCTAATATTATTTCTTCTGCTGTTTGCAAAATATGAATTTTTTTTTCCAAAAAAACCCACCAAGCAAATATATATATAAAAAATAGTAGCAGAAATTCTTTCTGGAATGGCTCAAGATTAATTTTGATTCAGTATAGTTGATAAATTATTTCATGTTTCACTTTCTTTCTGATTTAAAACTACCAACCTTAAGAGTTGGACTGTTGGACACAAGGATCCTTGTGGGTCCATTCCAACTCATAATATTCTGTGATTCTGTGGATTGGCCAAAACATAAGTTCATAAAATGTTGCTTTTAAAAATTTTTAAACATATATAGAAATAATACAGATTTTTCCTAACACTTTTCCAACTGAAAGATCTCTTTATGGTTAATTAGAATTTAGATAGATACAGTATTCATTTCCTTTCCCTGATCTTCAGCTGACAAAAGAGTATCTAATTAGAGTAAGGTCAGATTTAACTTGCAGAGGATGCTGCTCTCATCTGTAAACAGTTTAGCCCACAGGTCTTTCCACAGTCCTACAGATGTAGGTACAAACATGCCTGTGATGCAAACAGCAGGAGGGAGATACAGGCACTTCAGTTGCACAAAGTGTGAGGAGAATTCTCCAAGTGTTCTGCACTGCTTTTAGAGAGAGAGGAGAAACAGAGAACAGAAAAAGAAGATTAATTAATTCATACTTATTAAAAATATTGTGATTTAATTTTGATTGACTGTTCAGACAGATTTCTGTTTCCCAACCGTTCTCATGCATTCACAGCAGATCAACTCCTGACCTTGGTCCACACAAAGCTCCTCTGAATTAAATGTCAGGCTCTCTGTTGACTGTGGTGGGTTTTCCCATCTATACCTGTAAGAAGTTACTTTGTTTGAATCTTTGAAGGTTGCCATTCTTTGCAAGACAAAATATGGATGCCATCATGAAGACAAACTCCCTCATTTCTAAATGAGAGATGGTAATATATGCTTCCAGAGATGACTGCTAGTAAGGCATCTAAAATCAGGAATAAAGTCAGGGAAGATTTTGTTTTCATTCTTTTTATTTATTCTTGAGGGACAGAAAGAAATCCCTCAGCCTTTGAAAAGATCAGGGCAGAGTGATGGATCAGGATTGAGGTAATACTTCCTGAATATGAAAAACAATGTCTGAGCTCTTCTCTGGAGGATCTATTGTTAATGCTTAAAAATTAAGCACTTTTTTGAAGAATTTGAAGATTTTAAAAGTTTATCTTCATCTCTCTTTCTTCTCATAATCTGCTGTCTATTTTTCATGCTTAGACTGAATCCCAAGGGCTTACTATACATATTCAGCTCACAGGAAATCTCATTATCTTTCAATGCTAGGCATCCCATCCCATTGTTGTGCCAGCAGCACAGGCTACTTCTGTAAGATTCCGTATAGTATGTTATTTCCTACTGCTGTATGTGTATGAATCATTCAAACGGGAGAATATAGCAGTTCCTCCTGTGGCTCATTTATTTACACAAGTCAAAGTTTTGTATACCAGCAATACAGTGTATTATGTGCCTGGGAAAAAATCTTGGCAGAAGTGAATTACAAAAACCTTCCAAACCAGGGAAGTTTCTGTTCAGCACTTTGAAATGTGAACTCTCTGTGATCTACTCAATTTGTTCCAAGACTGAAATGCTTTCAAATGAAAAAAACCCTGCAAATGGAGCTCCAATCACTGTAAGTGGCAGCAGAGGATCATTAAGAATGACAAGTGGTGTATTTTTACAGTATATTTAGAGAATTCTTGAACATACACAATACTTCTCAGCCTCCTTTATCTCCCATATAACTGCCAAGTCTTGCTGATGAGATTGCATACTTTGCTATTCCTTCCTAGTGCGGTACTTTGAATGAAATGGCTTTAAACTTTTTCTTCTACTCTAAATGTTGCCTGGGTCATGAATGGAGCAGCAGCACAGCTGTGACTACTGGGCAAACACTAAGGCACTTAGCTATACACTGGAGTTTCTCATCTGCTCACACTGGTCACATATGTCAGCACAGTATTACCACCATTAAGCTAAAGTGAGGTTCCTTGGGATCTTCACGGAATAACTAACAGGATGGGCAGTGAGTGAACTCCTGTGAACCTTGGGATTGTGCACTGAACTACAGTGCTGGGCAATAGACCTAACAGACTATTAAGATAGCACACTATCACAGGATGTCCAACAAGACTGAGGAAGTTGCAGTAAAATGCACACCAGCCACAAAACAGACATTAATAAGATGAAATTATCTGTAGGACTGCTAGACAGAAACACTTGGAAAGGTGTTCACAGAACAGCACTGTAGTTTACCATTGTAAATCCATGTAGAAAGCAAATATGCGTGTAAGCGATATGTACTTACCAAAAAAAAAAAAAAAAAGAGAAAGAGAAAAGGGAGAATCTGTTAACATAACATCTCTCATAATTTGCTGGTCTGCGTAACATTCTGTAGATGGCAGTGTGGGTAAACCATCTCTGAATTTGTAATATTGCAGTGCTTGGCTTCTGTGCATATATTGCTGCATAAGAGCAATATCTAAGGTAGCACAGACAGACTTTGTCAGTAAAAACACAAAGGACTTTTTTGGAAACAGAAATCAACCCAGCATTCATATGGGAAAGATCTCCTGGGACATATCTGCTTTTTAAACTCCAGCTAGTTTAGATCCCAGTTCTCACTTCCCCTTTTACAACTCATGGCAAACCTAATTTTAAGATGACTGGGATACACCTAAAATTAATATTTGTACTTCTGTAATGGCTTATGGTGTTGCATCAAGCTGTAACTGTAGAATGGTTTCTGATAGTTGCTGCTCCCTTCCCATTGCTTGGGATCAAATTCAAGGCACAGCTTCTGAACTAAAAGTCTCTTTACATTTCCGATGTTGGGAATATTCAGCCCCAGTTCATGGCTAGAGATCACTTAGCAGCTGATCTGGAATTTCCAGACACATCCATGAGATTCATAGTCATACAGTTGGTGGGTCAGCCTAGACCTGACCAGTTCCAGCACCCAAAAAAAAAAAAAAAAAGAGTCGGGTTTTTTTGCGTTTCTTTTCAGAACAATTCCGAGATCCTAAAGTATTGCCATACACCACATTTCTGTACTGGCTTTAAAACTGACATGACAAAAAGAAGAAACCCAGTGCATACCACATATACAGACAGACATCATGAGTCTGAAGTGAATGCTTTAAAGTCCTGCATGTAATGTACCTGTATGCTTCAATAAACATAGGCATTTTGAAAAGTCTAAAGACACTTAAACCCATCATCAAAATACATATCTGAGACAGAGAACAAGGGCTCATTCTTAATTTCTTTCATCTGCCAAGTAAGAATCTGCATATATTTGAGCAGCATTTTGGGCCTTAATCTTTAAAGATTATGAAAATCTCAGATATATTTGAGGTCCAGAGAAGTAGCCTAGGACCAGGCAGTGGCCCAGCTGTGAGGCAGTGGGAATGGAATCTTCAGTGGGCTTTAGTACTAGACCCTCATCCCTGGTAAGCTCCCTTGGGGTGGGAGTCAGCTCTGTCCCAGGCCTCACCACAGTGGTGCTGTGGAGCTTCACCTGAAGATCTCCAGCAGGAAGGGAGCAGCTTTGGGCTGTGGTGGCCTGGGCCCTGCTGCCAGACACCCAGGAGAATGTGTATGTGCTCAGAGCCCTGCCCCTCAGGTGCACTTCTGGAAAAAGTCAATCCTATATAAAGTAGTCCTTATTTTAAATTAATGCTGACCTGATGTTGATTTATCAATGAGAGCAATAATTCTCATACACCAAGCCATCATTGATGGAACAAACAGTGTAAAGCATCCTCTTTTTCAATATAAACACAGACCATGAAATCTTTTTAAAGGAGAACCCATTCATAACATGCAGTATAAAATGAATTGATCTATAATATTTAACAATGATGATTGACTTGTACCCAGAGGCAGGAGACAATTCATCAGTTTTTGTATCACCTTATGTAGCATCTCCATCCTATTCATGTCAAATTGTCAGACAGAATAAAAATGAGAACTTTTGGTGCTTGAAAGATAGAAATTGAATTTTTCATTGCCAGGATGCTGTTTTCTTTACAGATGCTTTTTTTAAAATGGGCAAGTTCATATATTTATAATGAAAAGTGAGCTGAGGATTTTGAAGTTTAGCAAATGGAATAGATATTAGAACTGGCATATCCTACCTACAAAAGCAGGATTCAGGTTCCTCAAAAAGAGTCTTAACCTGAGACATGAGGCTTATGCTCTTATCTAATCTTGTGAAAAACATAAAGGTGACAGCACAGTCCAGACTTCAACTTTCCATTTTGATTTAAAGTTGGCATATTCATCAACTCAACATACCTTGTGCATTTATCCCTCACTGACATTCATTTCATTCTAAGGAAATTATACATTTCACAAAATTCAAACCAGATCCATGGACACTTCTCATAGCATTCGCTTTTACTACACGAAATCTGTATCCAAAGTTGACCTTGGTTATAATGGATTCTTAGCAGGTCAAACTTATTGTTCCATGGGGAATGGACATGGCTTTTCCTTGTAGTACTACTGTAATTGAATTTAGCTGTTATGTTTCTACTGTTTATTGAATTAAAACTCATTAATATCATAGGCATTTTTTATTGTTGCTGGTATTAAATTTTTTGCGGTAAATATTCATCTAATTAAAAAAAAAATAACTCCAGAAAAAAGTGCAGAAGAGAAAAAGGTTAAAAATTTGTCTCAAGTTATTTGTTAATTTTTAATATCCAGCAGCAAAGGTTTTTAAGTATAACTCAGAACACAAGTCTACTCAATGGGATATTTTAGAATAAAGAAGTGTGGATTTATATATGTAGCAACCCTTTCCTGCTAGGCATTCATTATAGGAAATCTTTATCAGAACATCCATCCCTTATCCCATGTGATTTACCCATGATCCACCTATCTTCTCCTCTTCCTTCAGCAAACTTCCTAGCCCTATCCTAAAAAATATTTATACTTATTTTGTTAAAAAATTCTCTGTTTTTTAAATGTTAGTGTTTATTTGGTTAATAGGTCACCCACCCCTTCATAGCTGCCTGAACACAGGGAGTTTTGCATAGGGGAGGTAGGAAAGCGATGATTTATTGCAGAGAGGGTCTGCTGCCCACCTCTGATTGGTTATGTCATGCCAAGATGTCCCCTCCTCTCGATTCAGCTCATGTCAGACTTGCACTCTCCCTGCTTTAATTCCAGGTAGGGTTGCCTCAAACACCTATGACAGTCCAAATTCAAAGTTTGCTCTTCAGCACACAGCTGCTCAGAGGACGTGTGTGATTGTATGAATCCCTAACACCAGGAGAAGGCTTAGATCAAACATGATTGTGATGCCTCTGTTCATTTAAAAATAAGTAGAAATGAGAAATACAATTAATTCTGTTTTGCTCATAATTAATTCATCAGGAAAATATTGTAGATATTTCAGTAAATATTTCAGTAAATCCTTGCTGTCCTTCTGACCATGAAGATCTGTATCTCCATACCTAGCACACTGTTGGTGCTTTCTTGGCTGTAACTGACACTCAGCTCACAGACCCTGGAGCTGGCTCCTGGTAAGCATTAAAAAAATACACTTTTTTTTCTATATTCAGATAAGATTTTAGTCTTGGTGTCTTTAATTTTCTGATAGCCGTCTGCTCATATTCTTTGCTGTTGAAATTTCTGGGTCAATCATAAATACAACAAGCAGGTATTTTCTTTTTCTTTTAAAGACATGCACAGAAAAAAATCTGTAAATTGACAGTGGAATGAGATTTACACTGACCTCTGCTTCATTTCCTGTACAGAAAGGAATTTTAATGACACCTGCTAAGGCTCTATGCCAGAGTTAATCAATACTAAATATACAAGTAGAAAATAGAGGCAGGCCCTAAAATTTTCAGTTAACATCATGCAAAGTGAACAGAAGACTTACCTCTTTATTTTAAAGCTGGAAGGAAATGTGCAACTACTCTTTTTTAAAAGAGTAAAGTTTTTTAAAGACTGTGGATCATATCCTATGAGCTCTCCAGATTCCCAGTGAAAATATCAAGTTAGTGTTAGTTTTGATGTGATAAATAATGACTTTGGAAAGTAATAGTATGGATTTTTTTTTCCCCAAAATAAACAACAGAATTTATCTGAACAAATTTTTATGTCATCTAGTAGCATTCCTTTTATATTCAAGTATTTGTGCCAATTGCCTTGAAGTTTCTACTGACTTTGAGAAGGAGTGGGGATGTAGCCTCACCATCCTTTATTTGGTTTAACTGTATTTAGTGGTGTTTTTTAAGCACAATTACTGAAAAAGTGGTTGTAATTAAAATAATTATACACACAGAACGTGTATATTCTAAAAACAGATTTTGTTATTCTTTACAGTAAAGATTTTATTGACATTTGAAACATGGAAATGATATGATATATAAAACTGTTAATAATAAGTGCCTGAGATCGCTGTAAAAAACCACCAGTGAGGGCATCAGTAAAAACCAGATGTAATATAAAGCAACGGCATGACATATTTCATTGGCAAGGTTCACTCTACTGCTTACTAGGTGGTAAAGGCACACCAAGGGAAAAAAAATGCTACAAACAAAATCCAGTTAATCAATCCAAGATGAAATATACCGAGAACTATCTGTGTGTGTGCACCAAAATTAACCAAGAACTCTGTGTGTGTGTGTGTGTGTGTGTGTGTGTGTGTGTGTGTGTGACAAAAGGATAGGAATGACAAGGATAAAAAAGGAATACAGCCTAAATATTTAACAGCACTCAAACTTAACTGTACTTCTATATTAAGCTTAACAATTTAGCAAAGAATCAAGCATTTCACTTAGCTTATAACTTAAACTTCTTTTGAGGCCTAAGTCACTTAGATATCCAAAGTACTCAAACCTCTAAGACAGCAGTGTTTCTCCCATGTCTGCCATAGCATTTGCATCCTTGTATGCACAAAGACATGAAGAGTCAGTGCCAGGTACCTGTGACAAACCCCTGGAAGGCAGTGAAATGCTCACCTTGGATGCCTTTGTGTCTCCTGAAGGGCCGGAGGAGTGGGGATTTCAGCCCAGGATCCATGGTCGTTCAGCAACCTCTGAGCACAGCAAACAGGAGCTCGCTGGCTCCAGGAGCTGTCCCCGCAGCGGGAGGTGGCTCATCACACCCTCACTGCAGTCCCGGAGAGCTCCAAGGGCCTCATTTTGGATCGCTGTCCGCAGGCCGCAAGCCACAGCCTCAGTCATAACAGTGTTTCACCCTGGCCACGGTTTGGGCAACTTTCTTTGAAAGTGTAACATGCAAAGATGTTATGCCATTCCGGCAAGAAAAATAGTTTCCAAGGGTGTTGATAATAAAAAAAGCAGGAGCTGGTCAGGCAATGGCAGTTTCTGGGAGCAGACGGTGTTCCTGAGGCGCTCAGGAATGCTGAGCCCAGGTGCTGCTCGTCAAGGCTGAGCCTAACGAGCGTTTCTGAGATCCTGCTGCGGCCTGGAAAGAGGGTGGTGATGCACGACCTTTAAACCTTCAGTAGCAAGTTGCAGCTATGTCTGACTGAAGCTAATTCTAGCTGTTTACACTAACAAATTTGTATTAATTTAGCTGCCTTTTACTGTTTATTTTAGAAGAAAGCAGGTTTAGATTGTTGGTGGTGGGGTGTGTATGACTGAAAGCACCTGGAAAATAACATATTCATTTTTTATGACGGTAGTAAAAAAATTGACTTTGACATATATTGTCCTTGATTTCAGAAAAAATAGTTCAGAGATGCATTTTTATATCACTGCATGCTCTGTTGTAAGTTTTAAAATTGATATATGAAAATTGTCCCCAGCAAGGTCCAAATCCATTCTAAACTGTCTTCTATTAACAAATAGGTCCTCTTCTTTGTTCTCTGTAAATAGCGCTTTCATAATGACTATAATGACTATAAGATTGATTTTGAGAAACCATTAGATCTGGAGCATACATAGAGGTAGCCCTGTGATAAAATCCATGGATTTAGTCAGCAGGGCTTCAGACTTTTAATGCAGGTTTTCTATAAACTTGTAACAAGTGAAAAATCAGTGCATCAGACTTGCATACCAACTGGAAATTGGTTCTAAACAACTAGTTCTCACTTGTCTTACAGTCATGCTTTTTTTGGAAGAAGTCTGGAAATCCATCTAAGTACTGTTAGTGACCACAAAAGTCAAGGCTTAAGGCCAGGCTGACCCAACTTTCACACATCAAACAGGCAATAGATAACTAAGGTTCAAAGATGCCAACAAATGATTGAATAACTTGCTCTTCTGTGGTAAAGCTGGGATAAACTCCACAGTACTTCTCACATAGTAAACAATCTTTTTCTTCCAAGATTATATCATTAAGCCATATAGAGAATTTAATTTTTCACTCACAGAAAGTTGTAAGTATTGTACAAGACATGTATGGTAAGTATTGTACAAGACATGTTCCTCACACTCATTTCCTCTTGTTCAATCTTCTGCTGTCTTTTAGTCCAGAATGATAACAAGGTGTTTACATCAACCACAAGAAATATACCCATGCAAATACAATATACATATTACCCATGCAGGGCTGACATTCCTGAGTTAGTCTTGCAATTTATATCGTGTTCTGGTTTTGTTTCACAAATAACATCTTCCATCAAACTGACAAGTCCTTTTCTTTAACTTTCTTCCATGATAAATACCCCACCTCTTAAATTAGCAAACACATGGGTGAGACAGAAAGGGCAGAAGACACTTTCATTCTCTTTAGCTATTATTGAATGGTTTTATTTGTGTTTTTACATCACTTCAGCACAGTGACTCTTATTATGACTGACAGGTCTGCAGTGGGATATTTTGCTGTCGTCATCAGGTTTCAGAAAAAAGAGACAACTTTTGTTTGTTTTGACCTGTAAGCATTTGTCAACATTGGACATAAATTATTGTGTATCTTTCAGCTACCAGTTTCTTGCCAGACATAAGTAACAACTGTCTACCTTATAACTGATCCAGTCTGGATTGTTCAGTTTACTGAAATTATTTTATCTCTTTAGATCTTTGGTGAAATTCCTGATCATCAGCCTGGAAATTTCCATTTACACAAGAAGTATGGTGTAAAGCTTGTTTTAACTAATTCTAGGCTTTACTTACTTTGAAATTACCTGGAAATATTCTGCCTTCTATATTTTTATGTCTTCAAGCAGAAAACAGTGAATTAAGTATTAGAAAAAGGTATTTAAAAATTTTATATTGAATTAATAGAGCTGGCAAAATAGTGAAGAAACAACAAGGCCTTTTGCTTTAAACAGTGTAATTAAAAGTTGATTACCTGACAAAGAGTAAGTGATATCAAAGAATAATAATACATTAAATGGGAAAGTAAAATATCCAATAATTAGGAAGCTGTTACTCTGTTAGACAATAATCATAAACACACAAGTGGTCAATCAAACAATTAAAAAAAACAAGTGAAAAAACCCCAAAGAAATTAACAAAGGTTAATTTCTAACACTATCTCAAAAGACTACTTTTTGCAGACTGGAGAGAAAAAGCCAGTTGACATACACTGCAGTGAAAGGTGTCATGGTAAATACAAAAGTAGCAGGCTATGTTACCATACAGAACATTTCAAGTGAGTAGATGTGAAATCAGCTGGGAAAGAGCTGAGTATACTATGTGTTTCCAAAAAGATAAAAATATCAGAATTCTTGAATTTTTGTCAAAAGTGGCAAGAAAAACAAAAATGCAAATAAACAAACAAATAACAAAAGTCCCCAACTACTGAAGAAAGATAAAGCAAAACACAGGCATACTTAATACTACTTTATTTACTTTGGTCTATGTAAGCTAAAACCCTTCAACTTGGTTTTGGATTGGATTTTGCAAGCAAAAGAAACAGGATGCCTTAGCATCAACTATTTGGTCAATGTTTTATAAATCAGGCTACTCTAATGCTCTGAAAAAAACCCAAATCTCTATCTGTCATCAAGACCTTATATCAGGCTGAGAAACTGCCCTGACCCTCTTAGAGAGCCACTGCTAACAGCAGTAGGATTACAACTGCAATCCACTCCCCATTTCTCTCCCTGGAGAGATATATTTACTGTCGTGTATCAGTTTGCATGTTCATTTTCAGGCACTAATCACTTCTGAAACAAAGCTAAGATGTATTCAGTTGATATTTGTACTTTGGTTTGAAGGGAATAAAAACCTTTTTAAAGAAACCTTGGCCCACCTCAAAGTTCACAAGCTGATTGCTTGGATGGGTAAATTTATCCAAGAATAGAAGGGATTGAAAATAAATTAAATTTTTTAGGGATATGATATAATGTAAATGCTTTGTAATTTAAATTCTTTGTAAGGTAAATGGTTTCTATATGGTTGTTCTTATAAAAATATGCTCATATAAATGCTGCTTCCTTACTTTTGACAATGGTTGGTTACATAATCCCCACAAAGGCTTTTTTTAGGCAACTTCATATGCACAGGAAAGACTTCAGTGGGGCTCACACGCATAGTGGAAGACTCCTGCAGCTTAAAGGAAACAGTACAGGTGTAACCATAAGACTGAAAAGTTTTCTGTTATAACCCTTTGATTAGAAAATATTTTAAATTAAACTGGAATATAAAGGTTGCTTGTTTCCACCAAAAAAAAAAAACCAATCAAGCAAACAAACAAAAACCCCACCAATACATGTGTCTTTTCCATACCATCTCATTCCCAGTTCATTCCCAGTAAAAATTTATTTCTGGATACACTTGCTGAACTGGTAGGTTCAGCTGACTGTAATAAAAACATCAAAGATGAACAAAGATGCTAGGAACTGATTTAATAAATGAATATAGACAATAAAACCTTACTTCATGGTACACCTTTGGTATTTTGAAAATCACAGTTGAACAAGCAGAATGTGGGATTATCTTGGGGAAGTCACAACTAATACTGTGCTAACACAGTTAAATGAGAATTGTTTGTCTCCTGCATCTTTCCTACAACTCAAAAGCATTTATAGCTCATGTAACACTCAATTAAACATCAAACCACAACATTTCATGCTGTATTTTGAAATCACTTACTTCAAATACTTTGATAATATATTAGGTCATATGATGGTCCAACGGTTCCAAAATTATTTGTCAGGAGCAAAGAATTTTTTAAAAATTATTTATTACAGAAAATTTAAAAATTATTTAACTTGCATACATGTTCAAGTATGAATTCTTCTGTGGAATGGAATTTCACCTCCTCACAGCTTTTATCCTGAGTGATGAACCTAAGGTATGTTATTTCAGCATGTGTTGTTCCATCTGACTGATTAGATTTTAGCTAAGTTCAGAACTGTTTTGCTAATACCAGATGTCTACCTATCATTGCTGAATAAATAAACACTGGAAAGACATATATAATCTGAAGGTAGCTGGCTGATTACCACTTTAAGCTCCTTGTTTAGAAAGGCAAACTCATTTCCACCTGGATGTACTCATTGACATTAAGCTGGATTCTGAAACATTTGACAAACTAAATTATTATTTCTGATAAATGTTGCAGTTGTGACCAAATTTTACAAGTATCTTAAAGCTCAAGACAAAACTCCATGACTTACAATTTAGACTTTAATCTAGAAATACAAAACCACAGGTATAAAAACTTCTGTCAATTCAGATTATTTTTCTTCACATGGCATAAAATCTCCCTTTTCCAGGGAATCATGTCAAACTAGGAATGTGAAAAACTATTTTGTACTGTTTCATTATAGATTTGATCCTTCACTGAGTTAGTTTCTGTTATTCCTTAATTAAAACGGATAAAATCTCTTTATGCAGGTTTCTGTAAAAGTGACATAAAGTGCTTGAAAAACTCAAGATGAATTTGTAAGCTATTTCAGAGTTGCTAAAGCTCTCCTGAGGGAGCTGTCAGGAGCTGGCAGCTCATGCAACAGTGGCTGATGAGACCTGGGCAGGACCAGGAGTGATAGCAGCCATGCCTCCTCACAGAGCTAAAGGAAGCCCATAGGCAGCGTTAGTGACGGGTATTAAATCCAGCTGGCAGACAGTCACAATGATGTTCCCTGGGGGTCAGTGCTGGGGACAGTCCTGTTTAATATCTTTATCAATTACCTGGACAAAAGAGGACTGTGTGCACCCTCACTCAGTTCATAGATGACACCACGTGGGGCAGGAGTGTTGATCTGCTGGAGGGCAGGAAGGCTTTGCAGAGGAATCTGGGCAGGCTGGATTGATGGGCTGAGGCCAGTTGTGTCAGGTTCAACAAGGTGAAGTGCCATGTCCTGCACTTGGGTCACAACAACTTCATGCAGTGCTCCAGGCTGGGAAAGAATGGCTGGAAAACTGCCCAGTGGAAAAGGACCTGGGGGTACTGGGGCACAGTCAGCTGAACATGAGCCAGCAGTGTCCAGGTGGCCAAGAAGGCCAGTGACATCTTGGCCTGTGTCAGCAATAGTGTGGCCAGCAGGACCAGGGAAGTGATTGTCTCACTGTAATCAGCACTGGTGAGGCCACACCTCAAGTCATGTGTTTCAGGCCCCTCATAACAAGAAGGACACTGAGGTGTTGGAGCATGTCCAGAGAAAGGCAATGGAGCTGGGGAAGGGTCTGGAGAACAAGACAGAAGAAGCAGCTGAAGCTGGGAGTGTTTAAACTGGGAAAAAGGAGGCTGAGGGAAGATCTCCCTGCCTCCTCAGTGGCATCAGCTCAAGCTGTTTCTATGTTACTGCACTGTGAATAAAATGCTTTATGGAATGCCTTACGGAATATCTGAGACTCTATCATGAGAACCCAAAAGTCAAGCTGGTAAGGAAATCTTGTCTGCGGGAGTGTGGGGTGTGCAGGGAGGGAATCAAGCAGGGCTCCTGTCAGCTTCCTGGAGCCACCTGCTGCGAAGGGGCTTCAGTCCCAGCAGTGAACGTGGCTGGTGGTGCCAGACTGCCTGAATTGTCAGACAGGGAAAATTCCTCCCCAGATTCTTTGATGTAGACCTCTGCTTAATTTTATTCTTGAGGCGATTCTCATCACATGTCCAAGGTGAGCATATATAGCTTATGCAACCTAGTACAGTTTTGGTCTTATGAAACTGACTGCTCTGCAAAGCTGGATGATATTTTAAATTCAGGAATGCTGCACACTCCTACAGGAGTAACACTGGAGTGTTATGTTTTCTCACAGAGATTTTACTTTCACCATCATCACACTTGTCATGCTTAAACTGAAATAAGTATGATCTGTTTGAAAACACAGGTGGAAATCACAGCAATCTACCACTGTAGATTCAGATAAAAAATGGGAGCTAGGAGCAGTATCTGTATCTAACTGGAGCACTGAACATTAAAATACCCATTAAATTCACACTGCATCATGACAGCAGGTAGCCTTCATTGGTAAATCTTGGTCTTCCTTCTTTTCTCAGTTAACATACTTTTGTTTCTTCTACTTCACTAAGTCATTCAGGATGAAGGGAGGTAAAATTCTAACTGGTTTCATTCAAGATTTCCAAAACTCAATCAGAAAACTAAGAAATTTTTCTTAGTTTAGATAAATTGTCGTGTATATTTTTTTTAAGAAGTCACTTTTTTTAGAAGTGACCTTTACAATTTATAGAGCTTGGAACTCTCTATCTTTTTTTGTATTTAATCTGAGAATTCTTTAAGTGAATTTTTTGGAACTTGCCTGAGCTTCCTTCCAGTTGTCAATGTTCCCCTGCTTCCGATATGAACATCCACAGAACCTCCTCAGAGGTTTTCTTTAACCATTGGTTTCTGGGTTTACACAGTTCTAAGAGTCAACAAATAAACATCCATAAAATCTTCATATGGGAGGTGTTCTATAAAAAATGTAGCAATACATATCTGTTTTCTTCAGTGGTTAGTGAAAGGTAGGATCATAAACATTAACATTCATCTAAGATGCAGATAAACTGAATAATAAAAATAGAAAAATCTTAATTCTACACAAAAATTAAACAGTTCTGGAAAATTTTCCTGGCATTGGGTTAACTTAATGTAGAAATTATTCATACTTTAATAAGACGGTAATTATTATCAAGCAGAAGCAGGTTGCTATGTAACAATTCTTCATACAAATAATTTTACTTGCAAAAAAATATATTATTATTTCTGCCAACTCCTTTGCAGAACAAGGTTAGTAATTACTTTTTATCTATAGTGATCCACAGAAGCATGAAAATTAATGACTTTTTATTCTGATATTTACTTTGAAAACTCTATAAAATTGCAAAGATTACAGGATATTTTTGCTCTGCAACAGAATTTGAAATCTGCTTTTCCCAAGGACCACTGACTGTTTCTGTTTAATACAGGATGGGAAGAACAAAACATCACAAAGAATATTTGTTCTATTTTTTTTCCAGAAGTGTTTGACTCATGTCCTTGATGTAAATTGACACTTTAAACTTGCTTCATGTTGCAATTATGTCAGCACTTTTTATCATAACAAATGCTTACCAATGTATTGGAAACAGCTCTCCAGGTTTTAGCAAACCAGCTGGCAGCTGCTGCATGTGTGGTGCTGACTGATAACGAGGTCCCTGCATGTCCCCAAGCCAGATGAAAGCAACAATAAACAGGTGGAGTAGGTGGTCGCCAGAGAGAGAGAGAAATATGGAACTTGTTTTGGTACTTCTGCTGGAATTCTGCAGTGAAATTCTTCTGGGACACCTAACAGAAAGGCTCTGCTTTTTCAGCCCCCAGAAGTTGTGTGCACATGTGCATGTACATACCTAAGTTGGAACAGTAAAGTGCAAGAAGAGAATTTGACTGACATTCCCCTTGGGAAAGGTAATATGTTGTGTGATAGCTGTCAGCTATGATAGCAAGCTTTGAGAATCCAGGATGTCACTTACAGTGTCATTACTAGAATAACTGCAATTACTGGCACACAAAACAAAGTTTTCAGCAAAGAGGGACAAAATGCTAAGTGCTTTGCTGGAAGATGATGATAGGTCTTTCACATCTGTGGAGAAATTTGCTACAGATCATCATGGTTACAACAACTTTTTTGTGTGCGTCTGTGTGTGTTTTCTAAACATTGCTTGTTATTTAAATAAATTCTTCATTAATAGATGAAAAAACAGTTAACAACACTAAAGATGCACGATTTCATCTTCACCTTTTCTGTTTTACACACATGAAACTTGCAGCACAAGGGGTTAAAAATAAAATTCTCAAAGGTCCTAGCAGCAATGTCCAACAGTGTGGACTGGACTGAGGCTCCATGTTGGTGCCAAATGAACTGGTTTGAGAGCTCTGACTAGTAACGGAGGCTTCAAAAACTCCCTTCAAGATACTGAGCTAGTTGACATGGGGATATATTGTTTCAAGGCTGCAGGGCAGTTTCTCTATATGGTCTCATGTTGTGGCTTGCTTCATGTTGACTGTAATAACTTAGGAGACCATAACACTGCACTGTGTTATGTGGACAAATGTTAAGATACATCTTTTGAGACTAATTTAATCAACAAGAAGAAAAAATAAATCAGAAACCTCTGTGCAAGAGGAGGTGAGACTTTCAGTTCTCTAGGAAAATTTGTCACTTTGGTGTTTTCACAGTATGCCCTTAAATGTCTAAATGTTATTTGAAATGCACTGAATTTTAATCCTAAGACCTTAAGAAACTTTATATTACTTATCACTCATCAAAAGCTCTTACCCAGATGAAAAAAGAACCCCATAATGTTACACCCTCAGAAAATGGAATGGTAAATGGAAAAAAAAAGTTAATATTCAGAAGTAATGATCGTTAGCACTTTGCTAACCAAACCCTTACATGCGAACCTCTATATTTATGTACAACTCCCTCATAACACACTCACAGGTTCAGGCCCGTGACTAAGTAGCCTCTGAAAAATATCAGTACTAAGCATGTAAACATAATGTGGACATTCTGTCGGTGACATATTTTTTGGAGGTTTTGCTTTACTACACCTGCCTGTGGACATCTAGATGTACATACACTTGCCTCAACAGTAATTTCCTTAAAGCTTCCAAATGTATGAAAAAGATGTTTGACAAGCCATGTGCAAAAAAGAATGGGAGGGAGTATATGTTCTCTTGTAAATCATTCATGGATTTTCTTCCTTCTGTTCTTCAGCTAATTTGGAGAATTTCTGTCCTATTGAAAATTTATAAATGCCTTGAAAATCATCTCAGATATTACAGGACCTGGAACCATGCCAGAGGATCACAAACTAAAGTTCATCTGCCTGCTGATTCAATAATCGTGGGATAAAGATGATAGGAAATCAAGGATTACACATAATAGTCTTTTAGTGTCATGACTTGCTCAGAAATATCAGCTAATGGGCTGAGATGCTTAATTCCACTGAGCACAGAGCCTGTGATTAGTGGCTAAAGTTAGAAATGGTTAAGATCTTTCTGAGAGCTCACAACCACTGATTTTTCAGGGCAAGATCCCAAGGGATCTACCACATTGCTTCTTGCTTTTGCTTCTAAGCAGATGAATAAATAGGTCCTTATCAAGTACTAAAAGCCTCAGTGCTTTCAGGACTGATTAGACAATGCTACAATAAGAGACAGAATGCAAGTATCTCTCGTGTTATGTTTGAGTGTAGTAACAGCAGTGGACACCTATACCATTTAGTTGTGGTTACCACACTTTAGCACTGGGAAGTACAATGTTAAGCTCAGAAAAATAGAAAAGGACCCAAAGAACTTTCTGTCGAAATTCTAATTGCATGGTCAAAGTATTTACATGAACACTTAGAGCAGACCAACAGCTGGAGCATCAGACTAGTTTTGAAACATGGAGAAGTTTGATTACAAGGGATGCTTGAAGGCCATGTGGTCTCCAGTTAGCTCAGAAAAGTGAAGAAGCTAGTATGGATTCCCTAGACATTCTTGAAACCAAACACTGCCTAGTGTACTTTTCCCTTGCCTTGAAAGGACGCACTGCCAAATACTACACTAAAGAATCTCAGCCACAGAGGAAAGTGCTCCTTGTGACAGAACCTGGATTTCCATAAAGTACATGGAATCGTAGATTTAGAAGGGAAAATTCTGACGTGACTTAGTTTTGAAAATTAGGAACACTCCATTTTGTGCACTGGGCTTTTAGTATCTCAGAGGCATAACACAAACCCTAAACTTTTAAATCTATCCAGGAATTACTTGGTTTTAGGAGTGCTAATATGGATCAAGCTTCTCTTCCTAAATATTCCCCCCAACCAGTAAGTTAATACAGCATTAGAGAAGTTGTGGTAGAACAAAAGTATTTTTACCCTGTAACAATTAACTGGGATTTAGTTAACAACTACTTATTTTTTTAGATAGTAATATAGAGACCTTATATTCAGAATAGAAATTTGCAAAGGTAAATTATAATATTGCAGTTCCAAAATTAGTTTAATGGCTTCTTTAAATTTTCCCATCATTTAGGATTTCAGAAGTGATAAATACAAGTGATAAATATTCTCATTTTATCTCCTGCCAAAATCTCTTCTGTTCCAGGAAAACCAATCAGCCATCCAGTAAATGGAATTCATAGGACCTCAAAAGTATACACCCTGGCTTGTATCAGCAATAGTGTGGCAGGCAGAGACAGGGCAATAATCATTCCCCTGGACCTGGCACTGGTGAGGCCACACCTCACATACTGTGTCCAGCTTTTGGCCTGACAAGAAGCATATTGAGGTGTTGGAGCAACAAGCTGATAAAGGATTTAGATCACAAGTCTTATGAGGAGTTTGTGAGGGAGCTGCGGCTCTTTCATCTGAAGAAAAAGAGATTGGAGACCTGAAAGGAAGTGGTACCCAGATGGGGGCTGGTCTTTCTCCCAGGTAACAATTGACAGATGAGAGGAAATGCTCTCAAGTTGCACCAGGGAAGTTTTAAATTAGATATTAGGAAAAAATGCTCCATTGGAAAGGTTATCAAGTTGGAACAAGCTGCCCAGGGAAGTGTCTGAGTCCTTATTCCTGAAGGTATTTAAAAGACATGCTGGTGTGGCACTCTGGGGACATGGTTTAGTGGTGGACTTGGCAGTGCTGGGTTAACAGTCAACTTACTACATCTTAGAGGTCTTTTTCAACCTAAATGATTCCATTACTTGCTGGATTTTTTCTTTATTTTAAGAAAAACTTGAGAACAATGCAAATTTAAGAATAAAAATGTAAAACAATACAATTAGAATACATCTACAGAGAAGTGAAAGGAAAGAGAAAGCATTGCATATTTTAATTGAGAAGAACAGGAATGAATCTGTCTGCTTCTATCTACCAGCAGCAAATAAACTGGTAGAGTCCCCAAAGCTCAAATGAGCATGTAAGGAAGAGCCTTCTCTTCCCAGAAAAGAAATTTCAGGCTATGCAATTGAATTAAGCAAAGAATGAGAAAGCAAATAAGTGTTCAGGAATTCAACAGAGATCCAGCAGGAAAAAATACTTAATTGAACAAAGGATGCCTCTGCATCTCAGCTCCTGAAGTGGTTACTGTGCTCAGCTCACCATCAGTACTGTCTGTGCTGGCCCCAGGGTGTGTGAAGGCACTGCAGACTGGGAAGCTGAGCTGCAAAAAGACAGGTCTTCAACAGACAGCAAAAAAATAGTGAGAGATAGAAAACCCAAAGTATAAATATTAATGGCACAACATTGGCTCTTTTTCTGCATACCCTGCAAGAATTTCACTACTAAACTTGGATCTGAAGTGCAGCTGCTGACCAAGTCTTCATGAGACAGGAGCTGGAAAAATTTTGCATCCACTGGGAAAACAAGCAAGACGCGTCCCTACTTGAATAGCATTGTCAGCACAGCGTCAATGTCACCATGGTGTTGTCATTTTACTACTGCACAAACAACACAAGATATATGGGTCATTATGAGTCACAACAGTAAGCCTGAACCCTGATCCCTTCAAAACACATAATGTGTTTTCTGAATAATCTATATACTTTGATTTTACCTATTTGATTAATGTGGAAACTAATACTTATTTGCTTGACATGTAGGGCCATTAGACTAAAAGTTAGATTTGAGATAATTTATTTCAACATATTTTGCCTTTTAAAGTAAATCCCAAGGAGAGACTGTTTCAACTAATTAATCCTCTGCTCCCTGAACTCTGGTGTAAATGGGACTGCCTTGTCTCATTACCTCTGCTTCAGCCCTCAGAGCCACCTAAAGGTGGATTTCACAACTCCAGTATATATCATAAGAAATGGTTCCCTGCCCTCATGGGGCTCTGAATGATGGTGATAAAAGCCGTGTTAGAACAGGCAGTCATACATTGGGATGCCTAAAGTAGCTGTCCCTGCTGTAACAAAAGGAGAGTGAAAAAGCAATAAGCTAACAACTACCAGAGAGTTTTCTCTCTTTGATGTTCAGCAGCTCTAGGACACATTAATTGGTGCCTTCAGATTTCCCCAGATGCTGGCTTAGCATTCCAATTAACCTGCTGCAACTTTTAATGATTGTGTCATATGACAGAATTAAACTCTAGTTATGTGTTTTCAGCTGTCTCCAAACTTTGGGGGTGAGCATAAGAATTTAAGATTTTCTGTCCCTTTATGACTTTATTCCTCTCTGTAGCAAGATGGTTTAGATTACAATCCATTATTTCATAAGCAGCTCTGTTTCAAGGCTCAGATACTTTTCCTGGAGCACCAGTGAGAAAATCTTGTGGCACTGAGAGTGATTCCTCTTTCAGATATTAGAAACTGCACCATTCTCTGGTGTCTCTTGGACTGAATGACATTGATTTTGTTCAGTTCCTCTCTCTAATCTTTGTACAACCTATGTTTAATGTTATGCCCAAAAAGTTTCCAGCAGCAGATGGAATTGTGCCTCCTTGAAGAGCTTTCAATAAACTCTTCATCTGTAAAGAAACTTCAAGATAAATGTAGAAAGAGAAGACAGTAAGGACAAAATTTAGCCTCTACAAGATAAACACACAATAAAGCCGTTTATCTCTAGTATCCGCTAGGCATCTTATCAACTCGATTGGCTTATATCCTTGCTAATCTTCTACTCTGAAATGATAGGATTTTTCAAAGCTAAATATTAAAAAAATCAGGCTTTTTCTGTCCTTGACATTTCTGCTCAAGGACTTCCTTTATACATAGATGATCCAGTACTCCAGATCTCTCCACTTATGCTCTGTCGAAGAGGGAAGAAGAAAGAGGCCAGTTGTTTGTACACATTGCTGTAGTATTCAGTTTTACTGTGCCTATTAGGATTCTTTCAAGATGCCAGTATTCTGGATCAGAGTCTGTGCAGCAGGGAGGCCACAAGCTGTTGTATTGGCACCTGTGCTCAGAAACTCTTTAGTGAGAACATAGAGGACAATTTCTTCAAGCTATGCATAAATCCTATTAGCATGGTCAGTTGACCACACTGATGTTAAATCAGCAATTTAGCCGGACAAAACAGAGACAGTATCTGTATTGTCAAGGCAGTCCTTCTAATGGAAGAAAGATACTATTTTTTGTCAAAGTGGAATGACTTTTTGTTAAGGACAACCTGACATAAGAACAGAATATCCCAAATGACTCTGCTACACTTCTGTTGGCTTCATCTAAAGCCAGTAGAAATAGTTGCAAATCCACATAAGCCTTTAATTGGTGTAAATAAAACATAGGGTATAATCAAAATAAATGTGTAAGTGCCTAGAATAACTGCACATGTTAATCCATTCAGAGGAATTAACTTTGCATTTATAGAGCTAAATAAGAACTTATTATTCAGCCAGCTATTTCACACCCAGCTGATGCATATTCACTCCTGTGACCAAGGCAGTCCCCCATTTTCAGTAATAGTTATATACTCTGGCACAGAGCAGCACTGGAAATAGAGTTGTGAAAAGGTGCTAAAAGCACCTATTTGCACGTCTTGATTTACCATACTCCCAAATTCTGGCCCATTCTATAGTGGAATGTGGTTAACTTTTAGTGTAAGAAAAGTTCTCATGTTTTTTCACTTCCAAAAGCAATATACTGAAAATGGCTGCAACTGGGAGGCTGATCTAGCAGCCTTTGTGAACTGTGCTGTGTTTTAACCATCCACATTTGGAAGCCTTCTTTTCTTCATGTTTGCATAGATATGAAAGAATTTACAAAATCCATTTATACGCCATTTGTCCTGCAATGTGGTCTTGACACTTTGTTTTGACTGACAGTTAAAAAAAGAAGTATATCATTGTGGAACAAAAGAGAAAGAAAATCTTTTCATGAAATGAATGAATAACATGACCTACTTTCTAAGTGTATAAGAATGGGGAGATTAACATTTTCCACCTTCCTGAGGTGTTCTCAGGTTTTATAAATCTAGAATGTGCTATGGAAATATCAAATATTGTGTGGGAAGCTGCAATCTAGATAAAGCTGTCCTGTTAGTCATAAGTATCTCCAGACTCCCCTGTTTCTCTGTCTGAGAGTTTCTGAGATTTTTGTATCTGAAGAAAAATCTGTTCACATATGGCTTCTACAAACCATGAGACCCTTCAGAAGCGAATGAAGTATTTCTGAAGATTTTTCTTGTACAAAGGCAAGGTTTTGTTACTTTAAAAAGTACTGGGGATTTTTTAACCTCTGAAACTGACATATATGAGGTACAAACACTGTAAAAAAAATACACTTTACTTTTCCCAGAAAGTAAAATCACCAAGGTCAATCTATGGATGGAGGAAAAAAACAAATCTATATTAACAGAAAAGATAAGCTCTAAGCCTCTTAGTTGAGAAAATTTTACACTGGAGTGAAAGTACCTTCATTATAACCTTGAAGAGTCAATGTTTGTATTATTTAGAGATGTTGACTAACTGTTCAGCTATGTACATCCAGAAGTTAATGCCCAGAAATCATGGGTGCATACCAAATGTCTATTTAAAAATCAGATTCATTTCAGTTACAGAAAATCGACAAAGACCAACACAACTATTAGCTTTTAAAACAATCCTTTCAATGATTTCAGATCAACTTAGCTGTAACAGAACACAACTTGAGGAAAAAGCTTTGAGCTTATTACTGTTCTTATAATTAAATTTTCTGAAAAAATATTGATAGATTTGAGTAGTCTACACACACCTATCAAATGAGGTTCTTTACTTACATGTGCTTTTTCCAAGGGCTCACTTGGAAGCCCTGGAGAAAAAGAGAAATAATTTTGTTACTTTCCCAGTTCTTTAGTAGGATACTATTTACTTTGGAGTGCAAGAAAAAAGATCTTATTTTAAAACTGCTAATTATCTCATTTGTCCAACCATGTTTGTTAGTAATTAATGCTGGGGTCAAAGATAAGCACAAGAATGTTCTGCTGACTAGGAGTTCACACATAGAAATAGGGCCTCAGTCATACCAGCTGCTGACCAGTTACTGTTGTGGCAAATATGCACATTCCATCTGTTTGTGTACATATGGATATTCTTACTTTCCAAAATGAATAAAACATAGCTCAGGTAGAAACTCCTAAGTCATGTAAGAGGAAAATTAGGCAGATACTCAAATCTCAACCTGAAAGAGCTCAATGAGGACATTTGACTGTTCTGTAAAAAAAGACAGTTTATTCACTTGGCTTGTTATTGAAATAGACTGATAGAATCTGTGTAGTCAATAGTTTCCCTTCCAGGTAATTGATTACCTGCATCAAGTCTCCTGAATTCCTCACAGACCAAAGGCCTTGGAGAATCCATTTAAATGTTGTGCATATTTTTGTTTCCTAATCTATTGACCAGCAGAGTAGCATTTATTTATCTCTGCAATTTTCTGTTGACTTAATTCACACCTGTCTTGTAACTCCTGAAAAAAACCTCCTTTTAAAAAATGAATCTAGAACATCATCAATTTTCTAAAGAGCGGAGTCAAATTCTTCCAAGATTCACTTCTTTATTCTCTGTGACAGCACCCATTTAGAGGACTATTTTTAACTCTTCTGGGATTGATCTATAGTAATCTCCTTGGTACACCTTAATTCAGAGAACTTTCTGACTGTGTCCAAAAAGCTACATCAAAACCAAAGGCTTTCAGCTGTGCCTTGACATTATAAAAGTACAAGCAAAACTCAAATCCTACCTTTAGTCCTCGGTCCATTTAGGCTATTTTCCTTTGCCATTCCTTTAAATTTTCTAGGCCTTGCAAAGTCCTCTAAGAATAGTGATAGAAGAAAAGGAAGAAAGGAGAAAAGCTTTGTTACCTCCCTCTTGGCCCAAAGACTTATAATTAATAATTTGGGTCGGAAGGGACCTTAAAGATGATCTAGTTTGATCTAGATCTAGATGATCTGCCCCCTTCCATGGGCAGAGACACCTTCTACTAGAGTTTGATAATTTAAAAATAATAAATAATAAATTCTCACCAATTCTTACTGTCACTCCTGCTACTGGCTCTAATGCTTCTTTCACCTATTACTGTAGTGTTACTTATCAGGCTTTGGTGTTATCAGCCTTTAGTGTGGCACCTCAAAGGGTGACTATAATAGTTCCACTTTATAGTATCCTTTCAATGACTGAAAGGGTAGCAATGCAGGCATTTTATGAAGAGTTATTAGGCAACCTGCAACAGATAACAGCAGCAGAACAATTAGCTACATTCATCAAGATCACCTGAACAAGGAACAGCATGTCAGACACATTTGTATCCACTTTGAAAGAGAATATAAATCTCAATATAAGTTTAGAAGACTTATTAGACTTTCATGCCTTGACAAGTGTTTTATTTTAATTTCATTCTACACCACAATGAGTTGCTGACATGCAGGTATTTCTTTCAGTCATGGAATCAAGCCAGGTTTTTTGCAGTCATGCCTCTCCCAGCCTTGTGATAGAAAAGAGGATTTGTATAATAGTGTTCTAGAAAGGGGTAAAAAAGTGAAGAGAAACAGTTGCATACAGGACCTGAAAGAGATCAGTTAAGAATGTCTGTTATTCATTACTATGAGTCTCCAGATTTTCCTCCCTTTCTGAAAAGCATGGTTAGGAAAAGAAGATTAGCATTAGCATTTCCAAGTTTCAGTTCATCCTGTAGGATTAAAATAATTAACCACTTTTGCACTACACACAATTAAAGGTAGATTAATAAATTGGAATACACTTAATGCTAGAGACAATTTTTTAAGGTCACCTCTGCTTACTGAAGTGAGACACTGAGATAAAAAAGTATTATGCAATCTATGTTGAGGTCTTTATTTACCACAAATTACATGTATTACTGAGGAAAGCACTTTGAATAGGCATTGTTTCCAAGAGTGATTATTCCATAAGTTAGCTAAGCAAGCTTGAAGTAGAATGCTCAACTATTCCAGCAGATTTAGTATGATTTGTACTAATAAATGTAAACATCTCAAAGCTCAGTCTCAGTAGAGTTTTTTGGCAGCGTCCAAAACTACCAATTCAAGTAACGATTACTTGTCATAAACTTGCTCAGATCACTTACCAAACCAGTGTCAGAAATTATAAAACAGCTCAAAGATCACTGATCTCACTGCAGTCAACAGTGATATTTCATAAAACAGGGTAAACATTACAAAGCTACACAAGTAAATGAAGGGCACAGATATCTTCCTTATCAAAAGGGAGAAATAGGTGACAAGAAATATCAATCTGAAATAAGAAAAGCACCACAGAGACATTAATGTGTGCCATTTACTTTAATTAGTGAGTGGCTATCTGCTGTTCTAACAAAAAAGACACTTCCACAAAATAGAATGAACCTGCATGACTCCCTTGGCAAATGCAGAGCAAAATAACTTTCTTATTAAAAGGATATAAAATTCAGCAGAAAAAAGACAAAGGCAAAAAGGGTAAGAAATGCATCTTCAAAAATATTCAAGTAAAGTACAAGTTGAATACTGTACAAATGCAATAATTTGAGAATACAAACACTTTCTCCACATCATCACCACAATCACAGCTGGGAAGCACTTGCTAATGTTACAGCAGGTGACATACTTTTCATTAAAATATTTTAAATTGGTTTTAATATTTAAAACAGTAAAGAACTCTATTAAAAGTGTTTTGCTTGCTAAGAACTTCAGGTAGTTGTACTGGATATTTGATTTAATTCTCTGAAAATTATTAATTTAGATTTATTCTCAGTATCCTTCCTTATGATTTTGTCATATGGGAAACATCATAGTGCTGGGGGAACTAGTGCGCTACCTGTGTATAAAACAGCTCCAATTTGAGTGTAGCCACATCTCACTGACTTCCTTTCAGTATGGAACTCGCCTGCCAGTGCAAGACACACCAATTTTAAGACTCTGCTCTTGCTTTTTCCACCTACAGCACCACATCTAAAGTGTTTACTCACTTGCTTTTGAACTTCTCACTTACACATTCTGTTTTTAGTCTTTGCTTTTCTCAGTCTTGGATTCAAGTAAGAACTCCAATACTTCAATTTACAGTTCTGTAGGGAATGTTAGCATCCTTTTACCTTTTTTTCCTGATTGGTTGTCTTTTAAACCTTAAACATGTACTACAGTGCATATTACTCTCGTTACCCACAGTAGATTCTGTTTGTGCTTAGATAAAATAAACAAAACAGGACTGTTATCTGCCAAGAGAGTACAGTCCAAATGTTCACATTTCAGTGAGATGTCTACAGTCATCCATTTGATGTAAGCCCTTGAACTTCGTGCAGGAGTTACAAAGGGGAGATGAGCACAGAGGTTGGGGGGAGCAGTCGTGGGGATACTCTTTACTCCGTGATTTACTTATATACGCATAGGTATCCCTGCCAGTAGACTCAGAGACCTCTGAGACTTGGGAAGAACCTGTCAGAAAAAACTGAAAAAACCCAAACCAACAACACAAAAAACCCCAAAACTAAGGAAAAAGTTGGCTCCTGATTGTCTAAAGCAATCTCCAAATTTTAAGCAAGACTGAAACACTGAGAAAATCTAATGAAGCTGAAAACAAACAGATACAATTGCATTCCTTCTTTTAGGATGAGGGAGAAGTTCCTGCCTCATTCCAGAGGAAATAAGAGAGTGTAGTAATGCCTTAGGTGGCAAAAGTCCCCCAAAAATCTTATCACAGCAGGGATGGTGGTGGGAAATCAATTGTCTTAATCTGACTTTAATTAATTCTATAACGAGCATATAATTTCACCCTCCTGCAGTACAAAACATATTAATTATGAGTACAAGGACACCAACAATAAAATTAAAGCAAAATTAGGACGTAATTTTCTTTCCTTCAAGTGTTAAATAGGGAAGGATAATAAGGCAGTAGCTCAGAGCTTTTTAACTGGTACCTGGTTAAAAAGAAACCAAACAAAAATCCTGGCATAATTAGCTAAGCACACAGCCCATTCATTTTTCTAATTTAAATATTTTCTAGTTCCTTGGTTTGGTAGGCAAACAAAGTAATGAGATGCAAAGGGCTGTATACATACAGAGAAATTGGAGATATTACAGGATTAAAATATTTTACAGGTGTTTATTAGTTTGCTACAGTTTAAAAGGAGAGAATAGACTTAGCTTGAATGAGTCTTCCAGATCTAAAGGAAAGCACCTTGAAGTATCTTATTCTTATTGAATTTCTTAAGCCCAGACTGCTGGCAAAGATCAAACATATATACTTTATCCAGATGACTGGTATAACCAGATACCTCAGTCCCTTAAATTAACATCTATCCAGATGCTGTAGTAGACTTCCCTCTTCACCCACCCCTTGTCCATGTCCAACAAAATACTGTTACCCTCTGCCCCTTCCCCTTTAGATATAAACAAGGATGCCTAACTTCTGGACAATGTAGTAATCATGGATTGTGTTGGAATGGATCATTGATTCTCCTGTGCAGCTCTATGAATAATTTCCTACAGATAGTATATATATAAAAATATATAAATATATAAATGTATTGTGGCATTACTAACTAATAAATGTCACCTGAAATATCACCTAGGAAGCAGAGCATCTTTCTTGCATAAAGTCATTTGTCAGCCTGCACAATACTGTAACAGAGCTCTGGTCAGCTAAGTAGCAACTCACATCTCTGCAGTAACACCTGCAACAGAAATTAACCTTTCCCAAACCAGTTTACCTGTGGCAATGATAACACCCGTCACATCATGGCTATTTTTTGGCCATTATAATTCTCCTCCTTCACTGTGCTCCAGAAGCGAAGAGACTGTCCTAATTTTCAGTGAAACAGATTTATGATAGGCAGCACCACACTTCAGTTGAGCAAAAAAAGCAGAATACACAGACTTGCCAGTTTGTCCCAACTTGCTGTTTATTCTGGCAATAGTGCTGACAAATATTAAAAAAATACTGACATAAGTTAAATCAAAAGTTATATAAACATTCATCACAAGTTTTCATTTCCTGAAAGTGACAAATCTCTTTGGAACTTTCACTTTGCTATTATGAAAAAGAGAAGAATACCCCTTTCCTCACAGTTATACTGCTTTACTTTTGACCTAGGGAAGTTATACTGTCAAGAATTAGAGAGAATGGCATGACAGCACTTTGCCTCTGTCGCATCTGGGGAGTGGAAAAGGGAAAGGAGCAAAGAAGAGAAGGCATGCATGAAAGCAAAAATGCAGATCTAGCTAGGAAAGCACTTGCAAATAAATTATTGCACCTGCAAGGCTTGTGTTGTTGTTGTGTTGTCCAAAGATTTGATTCTGTTCGTTGGGTCGTGGTAAGGGAAGAGGTGAGTGCTATGCTTGTGTTTTCAGAACATTCACCACACAATAGCAGACCCTCCTGTCACCTAGTATAGGATATATTGAATCCAAATGACACAGCTGACAAAAAGAGTTATGTAGCTCCATGAGCTTGTGTACTTTATTGCTTACATTAGCTTCTGAGAAGAGAAAAAGGTATCTCAATGGGCTGTAAATCTTCACTGAAGCTCCTCATGACATTGTCTCCTTGCATTAGGGAAAGTGAAGGTGACATGTGGTACCTGCCTATCATGAGTATGGCCAGCATGAGATGTCTTGATGATCAGCTGTCTGACACCTCTCACAGCAAACAGCCAGAATCCAAGCATGGACTGAAGGGAATAAAACTGCCAATACATTTTTTTGGAGACAAGTTTCACTTCTCATTATCCACATGGCTGTATGAAGTCTTCAGAGAAAGATTTAAAATTCTTTGCAGATTCATATAAAAAAACCTAAGGGTTTGTACCATAAAAAGTAAAAACATTTACCTCATCATCCTGCTCTTTGATAAATCAATCTGTAAAGGCTGCTGACGAAGATTTACAATATTTAATTTGCTGTGCAGTTACAGACCTAACAGCTGCCAAGTCACAGCACTGCCTCCTAACAGCTGCCCTGTCCTCAGTGAGTGAGCAGATGTAACTTAGGATAGTTTAGTCACAATGGGGACATCAGGAAGGCATCCAGCTGGCATCCAGTATGGTAAGACTTGTGGCTAGGTTGGGCAAGTTAGCCAGAAGAAAAATATTGCTGTTTTTTAGCCCACTGAGTCACAACTGGTAGTCAGCATTTGGATGGTTTTGACATTTTCTGATTTCCTTTGGTATTCCTGCAGTCTGATGCCAATCCCAGCTGATTATAAAACTTAGGCAAATTGAAAAAAACAACAAGAATTAAGTACAAAAAGCACATTTCACCATTAGTAAGTTCTGACCATTATCTGCCACAAGAAGCCAGAGTCTCTGATGTCACAGAAGATAATTTTGCCTCTGTATCCACATGTGACAGAACATCATAGCTCTATTTGTGATCTCCGGTGTCCTGAATTACAGCATGTTGGCTTAGAACCACTCAGAATGAGTAACTGTGGTATTACTCAAACTCCTTTTCAAGGGTTAGCATCTTCCTGTTATCTTCTTCCTTGCTAAAGGAAAGACCTGGAGATATGTCTTTTTTCTCATGATGATGCATGCTTTTACTGGTAAGACTTAGAAAAACAGGAAATTAAGAGGGCTAAAACTGTGTAGCCCTGTTCTGTCATGTGAGATGGGATTGATTTAAAGTGATTGGCCTCTTGCACATTCTTCTCGCCAATTTTGTTATTTCCACTTTATGATGTCTGACTGCTGTGTTACTAATGGCATTAGCTCTGCTGCTGAAGCATGCTGCCACGCATGTCATAAACTTTCATACACGTGTGGAATTATAAGCATGACAATTTGACATCTGCTCAGTTTAAAGCATATTTACAAGAGATTACACAAACCAGGAGAGTTTATCCATCTTTCTTTCAGAGATTAGCTTTGGTAGGCAAAGCCAAGAATAAATGTATCCTATGAATAGGGAAAGACTGTCACTTGTTTCAGCAAATCAACATAAGAGTTGTTCCTGATAGCACTCTCTGCTTAAGCTGTGGCTGTGTAAAGCTGCTGAAGACAAACCAGCTGGCTACTATCTGTGTGCAGTGCAGAGTCCTCATCTAGAACATACAGTGTCAAAGTAAGAGCAACTTTGCATTTCAGTGCTTTTTATGACTAAGTTTTGGCATGATAATGAGACCAAGGTGAACAATGCACAATACTCCTTTGCTCCGTTCATACTCATCCATGATTCTCTCCCCAAAAGACAGTCCCATACACTATGTTGTTCTAACTCTCGCCACAGTTTGCTGTTCTAATTCTCACAACACTCACCTCAGTAATTTTCAGGAAAATCCTTATCTGTTTTGTGCTTGGTCTGCAATTTAAAATATGACAGACCTTACTGAAGGCATCCTTTCAACTGACTCACCCAAGCTCTGCTTTGTACAGTTACCGCATGTTTTTTGTATACATAAGTAGATATATAGTGGTGAATAATTCAAAGAGAAGGATACATTTAGTACTAGGGAGACATGATGTGCTCATTTGATCTGCTTTGGTAAAGTTATTTTCCATCAAAAAATTTGCAGAAATGGTGTTCACCTAAATATGTAATACTATGCAGAGACATCTGCATGTATTTTCCTTTGAAAAAATACTTAATTATATCAGTTTTAAATTATGAAACTAAAACTAAAGTTGTTTAAATTAGGTTTAACATGGGTAAGCAAGTTTTTGAGAAAGTTAATGCATTTTCAGCATCCTGTAAACACTATGCATTGTTCGCACTCTTAAGTGCAGATCCTCATTATAAAACCCAGCCCATAAAAACAACATCATGAAGCTGCTTCCCCAATGAGCCTGTGTACAATTTAGTTGAATTTAGAAGATATGCATAGACATGCACACATATACCGATACTATAACTAACTTCACTGCAAATTGTCTATAAGCACTTGGTTCTTTCTTCTTCTGTTATCTCTTCCCTCTTTGGCAAAATAACAGCAAAATGGAACACTATTTTATTGATAGCTCATACAACAGGAGCTGAAACAGCTGAGTGTCTAACCTGGAATTAAGTTTCCATGATTTTGATATCAATATTTGGTACATTAATTGGTACTTATACTCAATAATCTGATTGGACTTTCAAGGATGTCTAAAGACAGAGGACTTGTAAGGTGTGTGCACATGTGTGAATTCTTTTATTTGTCTTTCCAGTTGGCTAATGTGAGTCAGCTCTGGTAAAGAAGCCACATACAGCCATATCATCAGACCACTGTGGCCAGAATATGCATTTCCTCTGCTGCATTCTAACAATGTTCTTAAGGATTGTAAATAAGATATTTTCTCAGACACTTTGCTACATAGAACTCCTGTGTGAGAGTTAGGTTACCCCTACTCACTGTGATGTTTCAGCAGAAGAAAATAAAGCAAGTGTATTTGTCAATGCAAATCTGCATGGAGTTTCACAGGACCAAATCAAAATAATCATTATATTCCTTTAATATGACTGCATCACAGAAAAAGACTTCCAGGAAATGTTTGCTACTTCACTCATATATCTTTTGGGAGTGTGAATCTTTCCACAATGCTCTCCAGTTTCAGTCTAAAAAAAGGGAAAAACTCAGTCTCTACCAGAAATCAAAAGAATCATCTCCTCCTTGCGTCAAAGTGTAACAAAAACTTCAAGTGCTTTTGAGAAAATTTATCAGACTGATGCCTTAAGTTTCAGCTTTCATATTTTCGAGATTCTGTACTGCATTAGTACATAACACTCAACTTCATATAAAGTCATAGCAAGATCTTTTCACAGTTTTATCAGACAAAACAATCCTTTTCTAGCCCAAGAACCAAGGACGCAGTTATAGCTTCAGGCCTCAAAAGTATAAACAACAGCAAACTGAAATGAGCAGTCTGGGAGGATGGGGATAACCTGAATCTGTAATTGGACAATTAACCCAATATGTAAATGGACCAAAACTGAGAGCAGTCTGGGACGATGGGGCTTCATAACCTGAATCTGTAATTGGACAATTAACCCAATATGTAAATGGACCAAAACTTATAAAAGTGTGAAAACTCATGACCGTCCATCTTGGGTGCAGCCTCGACTGGGCTCTGGTAGTGCCCAAGCTGTATCCTTTGAAAGACTTTTAAAAAATACCTACTTTATTCCTTTAACTCTGTCTAGCCTCTGCTCTAGGTGGCTTCTCAAGGCATCAGTACAAGGCATTCTGCTTGATCAGATTCTCCACCACCACAGTAAAACCACATCCATGTTACACCTGGTACTTGATAGAATATGACAAGCAACCCTGACTGTTCACGCGATCCCTGGCATCTACAAGACTTCCACTGCACATTTTGTGTCTTAACCTGTGCTGTGTAAGCACAAACCCTTCCTTCTTCACAGCTATTAAAAACCAAGAAAAATTGTGTATCAGAACACATGAAATCTTAGAATACAGTGCAGCTGAGTGAAATTACTGCAGACTCATAAACTGCAGCCTTGAAAATTAGCAAATGCTTGGAAATAACCTAAAAACTAAACACAAAATGTGTTGTTAAAGGACATATAATTTCTTATAAGTATATGAATTGTTCCCAAAATTACAGTGTCCATTGTTATCTGATTTTAAAAAGTCACAGAAACAAAAACCTTAAAGTTTCTGACAAACAAAAAATTTCTGTGATTAGGAAGGTTACTTAATATACAGGCTAGATATCTATCCTAAGTTTTTATTACTGCTAACAAAACCTCATTAAACCTTAATACATAATTCTTCATCTACTTTGGTGTAAAAAGTGTTTGTATATAGCTTATCTTTTAACCAGTCCATTTGTTATAGTATCCTTTTATCTTTCTTCCCAAATCTCATGCTGCCATTCCACATTTTCTATACAACACCAACAGAACAACCCACAATTGAAAAGCATTGAAAAGTATTTCTATTGATGTAACTGGCATGTGGTTCAGGTGCACGATCTTCCTCAGCAAATATTACACTTTTCTGTCAGTATAATCCATTTTCCAGCCGAGTCCCAAAATGATTGTTCTTACTCAAGAACATGTGGGAAAGGTCATCAGGAATATAAGTCCTCTATGGGATGCTTCCACTTTGCCTCATAATTAAATCCTTTAAGCTCTGATACTTCATTGAAATTAATGTTCAAAAAGAAAATTAGATCTTTATATTTGGCTTAAAAAAATAATTTAAAAATCAGTATCTTGGTTTGTTCTTCAAGAAGTGCAGACAACACATTTTGCAAATTGACACTCACTGTCAAACACCATTCTCATGAGGCAAGATCAAAACAATACAGCTAGATATATGTACCTGAGCTGCAAATGGAGTTTTTGTATCCAGGCACTGTATAGATAAAGAAAGCAATCACTAAGTAGCAGAATGTCATATTAAACCTTGGAAATCATTACAGTTTATCCTTTCCCTCCAGGAAAAAAAAAAAACAAAAACCCAAAAAAACCCCAAATTTTTTCTGAAGCATTGAAGTACCTAGTTGGAACACATTTGTTTCTAGGAGAGGAGCACTGTAAACCTACATCACCCCAGGAAGCTGGGGGAGCTGGCAATGAACACGACTGCCCAGAGCCAGGGTTCTGCCCTCAGTGCCTGCGCTGTCCTGGGCCCTGCGCAACCCCTGAGAGGGAGCGATCCAGCTCTGCCCCTGCTCCCCACTGAGCCCTCACCCTCTCTGGTCCCCACTGGGAGCAGCACAGCCTGTGACCCCAGTGAGGTGACAGTGCCCTGGGCACAGCTCTGGTGCTGCCACAGGGATGGTAATGACAATGCCCAAGGCCCTGATGCCTTCCACTGTTTGTTCCTACTCCAGTCAATGCTCCTGTCCAGCAGGTAACTACACGCAGCTGGCCTCAGACCCATGGGCAACTTCCTGTCATTAATTAGCAAACCAAAATTATCTGCACTGTGTTCTACACTAATAAACATCTGGATAAAAATCCTTTCTCCATGATACTTTTTTATTATAGTACTAGATATTTCCATTTAATTTCATTTCTCTCTCCAGGCAATTCAGCCATTTCTGGTGGGAGAGGCTGGAAAACAACCAGCAGAGAACAAAATGATTCCACAAGCAGTGAAAAAGCAATTAGGTAAAAAGTAGTTGGAGAGGACTCTGCTAGCTCTAGGCCAAACAAAGGGAAAAAAAAAAAAAAAAAATAATTTTCCTACTATAATCTGCCTGAGATGATACTTGCTTTAGTCTTTTCTCATCCTTCTGGTGGACTGAGAATCTTAAATCTCTTCTTATCTCTAGATTTAACATTACAGGTGAAGATAATCAAGTGTATGAGCAAAGATATTGCTGAACAAAGTTAATTAACATCTCTTCTACCATTAAAATTCTCTGTGTGAATGAAAAATATGGCAGAAAATTACTTCCTATGACTTCTGTTACCTGGCTCTTCTAATGACCACACAGGACATAGTCAACTACTCTCTCAGTAAATCTGTGGGATTAAATATGTTCATTATTTCTGCCTCACAAAACTACACAGAATTTATTTTGTAGAAATGTGGGCTAATTATGTTTGGTGATTCCTGGTTGGGAGGCCAGTCCTTTCACAATTTCATAATGCATGCCCTCTGCAGCAGTCTGCATCTCCACAGCACAACCTATGTTAGCAGCTGGAAAACTGGTCCAAAATCTATGCTTCCTTTCCAGATCATTAATGAGGCCTTTGTCCTGGCCTTGCACAGTGCTGCTGGGAAAACAGCATTTTCAAGGGCCTCAAATCATGCAGAGCCATTGGAAATATTCCAGTCAGTTGGAATAACAAATGTCGTGGGAGTTAAAGATGCTGCATCAGAACCTCACAACATGACAGGGTTGATTTTCATATTTCATTTTTCATTTATGCAGGTGAAGCAAATGTTATCCTGTGGGAAATGTGTAGTTAAATAAGGTATATTCAGTAAAAATTTCAAAGGTACCAGATGGAGAAAAACAAGAAGGTACCAGTTACTCAACAGTATCACAGAATGAGGACATATCTTGCTCTAAACTGCCCCACCAGCAGTTTTATTCCTCAGATTATTCAGGCAACTCCACAAGAAATGAGATGATGGAAGCTTTTTACTAATATAGCTAGTTTGGGCAGATGTAAGGCTTACACTCTAAATTTCAAGAAAAATTTAGTGATATTTTAAAAATTATTTTAGCAGAAGGTTAAGAAGAAATAAGGCAGCCAAGAAGGAAGAATTTGATGCCCAATGAAAGAAAGAGCTGATGGAGAACACTAGGGATCAGCAAACCATTCCATAACTGAGACTTCCATCTCTGTAAGTGAACAACCAGGCATCAAACATAAATACATCAAGTGAAAAGGAGACATGGGCAGTGTTATATTAATTTTTCTCCTAGGCTCCATCACCACATTTGCACATCTGTGCAGAAGAGAGAACCTCTTGAGAGTACAGGGGAAAAAAGGAAGGAGAAACAATTCATTTTTAAAGACCTATTTACCACTGGCAAGAGAAAAGCAACACGTACAGGTATCTTGGTCATGGAAAAACTTAGAGAGCTACAGTACATTTTTTTCTTGTGAGAGGTAACCAAGAAGGATAATTAAATCTCAGAGGCATATTTTTGTCTCGTACAATTTTTCTTTGAGTAGAAAACAAGCTTTGAGGCTGCCCCAAGACACTTTTAGGTTTGCTATAGCCACAAATGCACACAACAAATGAAGACATTGCATTGATTTGCTCCTCTGTTTCATGAGAGGAGGCACCTTAATATTCACTAGGGACAAAGCACTGCCAAAAAAGAATAGAAAAAGGAGAGAAAACCCTGGCAATTCTATACTTAATGGAGTAAAAAAGAATATTTTCAGGAAATGCAGGGGTTTATTTTAAGTCATCAGCTGAAGCAGCCTGCCTTGCCTTTGAATAAGTGTATTTGTATGAATAGCAGGTGCTTGCTAGCTTTCATATGAGGAGAAAACCAGAAGAAAAGTATGTTATGTGGAATTTTTTTGTAAATGCTGTAAATGCTTGGTTCTGAAATCAGCAGCAGTACAACAGAAATTTTTTCTTTTATGGAGTTAATTTCAGTGCATTTGGGGTGGTCATCATACCTTACAGTTTACAAGGCCTTCCAAGAACCTATGTCAAAGTGACATTCACATATTTAAGTCTCACATTGTAAAGCCTTTCTTGTTACACAGACATCCACAGAAATTAGATTCTAAATTATCCACTCCCTTCCCCCCTGTCCCTATCAGCAAGAGAGGGACAAAGGCAGAGACTCTAGGTTGGGATAATGATTCACTGAAAACAAACACAAATGGAATAAGGAGCACACAGTAACAGCAACAATATTAAGAACAAAAGTATACAGAAAGAGAAGGTTCTTTCCCAAAAAAAAGTCGTTTACCACCTCAACTTCTGTGTGGTGACCAAGACAGGGACAGCATTGTGGCTGCTCCCACTGCTCATGTTTCCCATTCCCAAGCCCCAGACACTGGTAAACAATGACAGACAAAAGCCCAGAACCAGATTGTCTGTGTTGCACCATCACCTTTCCAGACAGCTGTGGAGGCAGTATTCAGCTTGGCTCAGCTCCCCATGCCTCGTTCCACAGCTGCTTCATTTCTTGCACCTGTTCCTTGTCTATCATTCCTCCATTCCCAGTTCTTTTTCTTAGAACCTCTTTGGGCATAAATCGTGTGCTTTTTCCTTTAGAAAGTTGTTTGAACTTTTCTGAAAATGGTAATAAATGGTATCAGTTTTGAAGTCAAGACAAATGGCAGATTTTAAAAGGTCTCTGTCTTTGCAACAAAAAAAAGGGATTTTATACTAAATATGTTTAATTTTCAAAGATGTCAAGTAAATCAAAACCTGTCTTCAGAAAGAACCATATGGATGCAGAACTTCAGGAAACAGGAATAAGTCCCGAATTTTGAAGTGCTTTATGGTTATCTTCATAGGTTTAGTGTAATTCTACACAGCTAGAAGAGAATCTGTGGGACAGTATTCTCCATTTGTGATTCTCTTGTAATCTTTAAGCTATCTTTTTGCTTTTGTTACAGCCAAATAAATGCAGTAATTAATGTTACTCTTGGTTTTGGTGCATGTTTTGTTTATTAATTCTTAGCTAGTTAGTTAGTTTTCTCCAGGAAGCTCTATACCAGCTTTTGGATGTACAGAGATAGCCTGGGGGTTCTTTCAGCTGAGCACAGCCCCAGCATCAAAAGGATATTATCATGGAATAAAGTTGCCAGGAGGCAAATACTATTTATGAGTCCTCTGGTCCTATAGTGCTGTAATGATAAGAAATGTCAGTGTGGCATATTGTGCTGAATAAAAACCATTCCTTACCTACCCGCTTTAAAAGTGCAGGGAGCTGAGGCTGCTGGTTATCATTAGAAAAGGAAAAGATGTTCTGGCTTTTCTTCATGAAATTGCACTGAAAACTTTCCTGTAAATTATGTCTGTGGTGGAGCAAAGAGTAGGAAGTTCTGAAAATATCTACACTTAGGCACATGAAATATGGTTTGACTGTTTAAATTAAATAAGTTCTAAATACAACTAACTTTAATTTCAGAGAATAATTAAAAATGTAATTAGTTAACCCTGCTGTGTGACATCAGTTACTAAATTGTTTATGGAAAAATGCATGAGGATACTTGGTGTGTTTACTGGGATCCTTCTGTGATGTAAATGATGAGCAATACAATGGTGTTCTGCGTAAATAAAGATACCAATGGAAAACTTTTGGACATTCTCAGGGTTGCATTGTGTATGTAAAAGGTTACAAAAACATAAAGTAGGGGGTTAATAAAGGCCTTGAGTTAACTTGATAAAACTCTTGCTATTTCTAGTATAGCTTTTGTGGTTTTTTTTCCCCAGTTTTACTTGCATTAGTTTGGGGAAACCCTTAGCTGAGCTACACATGAAGTGCCTGCACAGAGGGCAAGACCCACTGATACTGCAGTGGAGTCATGGTTCTGAGTACATAGCATGTGAAATTAGGCCACAGTTAATAGCTGCTTTAGGTTGGGGAAACCCTTAGCTGAGCTAACATGAAGTGCCTGTAGAGAGGGCAAGACCCACTGATACTGCAGTGGAGTCATGGTTCTGAGTACATAGCATGTGAAATTAGGCCACAGTTAATAGCTGCTTCTATCATCACACACATCACACATTTAAGCCTTGTGTCTGCAATACAATTCCTGTGCTATCATCTCATGAGTCTTTTATGATTTTGCTAATTCTTTTTCTTTTCATTGGTCTGAATTGTGGCTGCACCTCTTTCCTTTACCTGTGTTTCTGCACTGAGCTATCATCTGCCTAATCCCTCTGCTGTAGCAGTGCTTCTCTCCCTGCCCAGGAAACATCTGGTGGATTTCAACACGGTAATGGGTTGTTGTAGGACCTCACATGGTAGATGGAGAAGAGACATTTCAAAGCTGCCAGACAACAGGGTTGGATGGAGCTCAATTATGCCAGTTTTACATCTCCTAAATACAAACCCTGGCTTCAGTTAGAGAATCACAGAATATTCCGAGCTGGAAGTGACACACAAGGATCATTAATTACAATTCTTAATTGAATGGCCCAGTACAGGGATCAAACCTACACCCGTGGCATTATTAGCACCATACTCTCACCCAGTGAGCAAATCTCAGGTGCTGCCAGTATCCATCTTTTTTCTATTGTTGTTTTTTTCTCTTTGCCTTTTTACCTCTGTCCAAAGACAGCACCACAAAGCAAGCATTCCATATGAAATTTACTTATACAAATTCATTTTTCTACAAGTATGATATGAAAGCTACAGAACACAGACACAAAAAATTCAAGAGTGTATGTATATATGTAAAATAAAGATACGTTCATTGTTCTTTGCGGTATAATAGCTTAGTCTACTCAGAGATTATATGAGCATTTGTACAAGCAGTAGCTCCACAGTCAATGCAATACTCTGCTTCTATACATCGTTGTATGCACAACTTGGAAATTAAAATTTCTTCAGTTTAATTACACAAATATATGCAGAAGTAAGCTCAGGAAGAGAAAGCACATCAATATATGAATCCATCCAAAAATATGAATGAAATTTGAGGGAAATTTTAGTACATTACTATTTAGAAAATCATAAGGAGGAAGTGTACAGAAGACTACCCCAGTGGATGGATGGATGGTTCATCATTTGAGCACCCAGGACAGGTGAAAAAACCTTTGGAACTCTTTAAATTGGGCAGGGAACCTAACAAAACTAAGAACAGAAGTAAAGGAGAGAAAACCAAGAAACTTGTGCAGATGAAAGATAAAGAAATCAGTATTCCTAAAGAAAAACATATTCTATCGAAAAGCAAATTTACGGTATTTGAAAGGACATGAACAGATTATCTCAAGAGGTTCCTTTTAAATGAAACGATTCTGTGATTCTGCAGCTTTGATCTTTCTCTGTGGGCACATGCATTTCGCTTGGCAGATTCAGTAGGACACACCAGTGTATCATGGAGAGTGAGTTATATTATAATCATTTAGTCACAGGGAGAATTAAACACTGACATATATCTCTATCTAACTGCTCATGCATGAACGAAGACTATAAATAGCCATCAAAGAATTAAAATCAGAACTTAGGTGAATCTTAAGCAATACTTAAATTTATTACAGAAAAAAAAGTCACAGCAGCTCATTTTATTTTCCCTCATTTCTAGGGATAAATATATGGATAAAGCATAGGAAGTTGCTGATTTAGGTTTATTGCCCATCTTTGTAAGTACTCAAACTACGTTTTGACATATGTTTGAGATATCAAAGCACTGGGTGCAGCAGCAGGGTCTAATTGCCCTGACCAGCCTGTGTGCACTTTCTTTTTCAGTCTTCTTATATAACCTCTCCCCTCTTCCATCAGAGTCCTTGGCATCTGCCCTGCTACAGTGCACCTTGAGCCGAGCTTCCATAGAAACAGCTAAGCTGAGAGAAAAAACTGAGAGATGCCCTACCCTAAGGCTCTATGTGTGCACCCTACACTCTTTGGCTCCAGAGGACAGCTGAGATCATGCCCTGGCCCCTGATCCTTGACTGAGATGCACCATGGGTGTGCCATGCCTGCCTGGTACCTTGCCAGTCCTGACCCTGCTTTCTTGACTTGACTCCCTGGCTTGGCTCTGGACGCCCATGGGATGGAACCCTTGTCAGAGAGGTCCCTGAGCTGTCTTGTTGTCAGCTCATCTTCCCTTGAGGCACAGCCCCCTTGCTGCTCACTTGGCAGTTTTGTACTGAGAACAGAGAAGACAAAAGAAATCTAGAATCTAGAAACCTGTGTATTAAAAAGGTGCATTTCCATGGCTCTTAATGATATTGTCCAAAGCCAGGTGTTTCAATTCCAAATTTTTGGGCAACAATTTCAAAATAGGGAGATTTTTTCCTCCATTCCTGTTCTATGCTTTAACCCATATTCTTTCTAACTAAACAGATGGTGATTTTATGTTTTTGCAATTTCTAGTCAAGATCTAAAATAACTTATCATAAGATCATAGAATATTTGGGTTATGAGGTACCTTTAACATTCCTCTGGTTCACCCCCTGTGCAATGAATAGGGACACCTTCAACTAGATAAGGCTGCTCAGAGCCCTGTCCAACCTGCCACCGAATGTTCCCAGAGACAGAATGTCCACCACCCTCTGAGAAACCTGTGCCAACCTTTCACCACTCTTGTTGTAAAAAACTTGTATCTAAACTAAATATTTTCTCTTTTAATTTAAAACTACTACTCATTGTCCTATTGTAACAGGTCCTGCTGAAATTTTTTCCCCTATTTTTCTTATAGGGCCCCTTTGAGTACTGAATAACTGCAATAAAGTATTCCCTGAGCTTTCTCTTTTCCAGGCTGAGTAACCCCAACCCTCTCAGTCTGTATTTTTAAGACAGGTGCTCCAGCTTTCTGGCCATCTTCATGGGCATCTTCTGTTTCAATAGGTCCATATTCTTCTTACATTGAGAATCCCAGGGTTGGGTACAGCACTTCAGGTGGGGTCTCTCCAGAGCAGAGAGGCAGAATCCCCTGCTGGCCATGCTGCTTTTGATGCATTTGACTTTCTGTCCTACAAGTGCATATGGCCAGATCATGTCCAGCCTCTCATCTACCAACACCTCCAAGTCCTTCTCGGCCAGGCTGTTCTTGATTTGTTCATCCCCTTGATCTGTTCAGCCTGTGTTGATACCCATGGTTGCCCTGGCTCAGTGCACCTTGCACTTGGACTTATTAAAATTAGTGAGATTCCCATGATCCCATTCCTCGATCATGTTCAGGTTCCTGTCATGGCATCCCATCCCTCAGGTGTATCAACAGCAACCACTAAGCTTGGCATCATCTTCATGGAAAGTAGGTAAATATCTTCAATGTCCATAGAGTCAAAAAGGAATCAGTGGAATGTATGTCATTAACATAGCCATTAAAGAACTATGTAGAAGGTTCATAGATTCATCTTCTTTTTCAAGAAATTTCAACACATTTCTTCTAAATTTGATTGACTATTTTAATTACGTATTACTCTGAGAGGTTTTATTATTTCCAATGTAATTTAACTGCATGGTTGTGAGGTAATTAGAAGGTTTTGTTGAACAGCTACATAAAAATTAAATGAATTTTTATTAAACTGTTACCTCTTGATGGGATCTTTCCATGAATCTCCCTGCAGGCTTCTAATTGACAATAAATCACAGTGCTGTTTCCTCAGTTAAGAGATGCCTTCAAATCTCCATTGCTTTGTAGCGGATGTTATTGTGGTCATCACATTCCTATGAATAATCCGCCAGCTTTAGAAAATAGCGATGCTTTGTTGTATCATACCTTCCACGGCATCAGTCACGGCTTCTCTCATACTATTCATTTTTCAAGGTTAATTACTCTAAGTGTTTTGGGGATTTTTACTGTAAAAAATGTCACAAACAGGATGCAGGCATACTATAAGGAGAATGAGGAACTGAGTTGAATGACCATCATCCCTATAGGGTTTAATAGCATTAAAGGTGAACTCCATCCACCTTTAGAGTTATATATTTTTTCCTGGCACTTCTTTAGGTAGAAAATGTAATGCATGAAACGCACACACACACATATATATATGTATATTTTTCAGTGTTCAGAAATATTCCTCAAGTGTGAACAACTTCCAATTTTATCTGCTGAGACACAAAAGAGAAGATGCTTTTAAGAATGGTAAATAGTTTTTCCTTTGAGATAGACTATCTTCTGGGAAGAAAATATTCACATAATTTCTCTTTTGGTGTTTATTCCTGCCCTCTTGTCAGGAAGGCAAACTTTATGGTCTCCCAAGAAAATACACATGAAATAAATTCACCACACAACATGCAATTCCTTACAGGTAGATCCTGTCAATATGTGTGTAGGGCTCTTGCCTTTCATGTTCTATTTCCACAGCTCCTTGTGTCTACTGCCTTTGCAGGCTTTGGTGTATTCCTTATCTTCATACTGATTCTTCTTGCATTGGAAATGACCACAAGAGCAGGGTGAAATACAAATTATTTGGTGCCCATTTTGCTTCAAACCAGCATATGAAAGAAGTTTTCCTGTGATGTCTTGCCTACATATTATTACAATGCAGACAACTACTGCAGCCTTCTGGCATCTGTGGGCCAAATAAACTGTGCCCATATGCAACTCATAAATAAGGTTACACACTTGCTAAACAGCAAAGTGTATTTTGTGGTTTTATTTACCCACAATTAAGACAGCAAATGCAAATGCACACTCTTATGATACTAGAAAAAGACAACATAAGAAAATGCTATATGAATTATCTGTTCTGTTTCTGGCAGTTTTATCAGACTGTTCCATAGAGAAAGTGCATCCTTATATGCATACGCAAGCATCTGTTTTCCTGCGGTCACCTTCTGGGGAAGAGTCAGCTTTGTCCTTTGAATCTCTCTGGGAGCAAAGGTAGAAGGTATTTGGACCTGATATCACTTCTGTGTGGTGCATAATACACCATGCAGGTAAAGAAATCCCATTTGTGTAACAAAAATAAAATAGACTAATGACAAGAGAAATAGAACTACTAGAATATAAGTTGATTCAAATTTTCCAGTTGTACCACTAACTGGATAGCAAGGTCTCTCAAACTTGGTAAATCATAGCCAGAATGTTTATTGATGGGCAAAGGGTAACTCTACAACTATTCATTAAATTGTAATGCTTTCAGATCTAATAATTCCTCCTAATCTGTTGTCCTCTCCCCTCTGCTGTCTGTAAAGGTCCTGTTACTGTGCCTGTTCAGAAAGACAAGTCCGTAGATATTAGCATATGAAAGCATGCTCTGATTGATACTACCTGTTGCCTGGGAATTAAATTGCTTGATTAAGGAAATTTATGGATTGGGCTAAATTTAGCTGCTTTGCTTTGTATACCTGATACAGAGGTGATGACCCTCATCCTCCCCTTCCTTCCCATGTTTCAATGCAAGATGGATGGAAATTATATAGAAAAAGATGTGCGAATCCCTCACATGAAAGCAAGGAGATTCCAGGGGACCAGCGAAAAATTAAACTCTTACCAACCAGGATTCAGTCTGGTCCTTGCTCCTCACAACGGTGCTATAAGTGATTTAATGAGATTAATGTTTATAATAAGAAACCTTGTTGTGCAGTAAACCATCATCAGTTGTGCTCACTAGAATACACAGATATTTTCATACTCTTGATATAATCTGTATGACTTCTGAATCCTCTGTTTTTTTTGATCTGAACCTTTCTGATGCATATTAAGCAAGCATTATGCTTAAAGTAATCAGGAGTAGGGTTTTTGTTTGTTTCTCTTCTGAGAGGACCAAATCTCTGAAAAATTTTGGTATGGAGGAAATCAAATCCCCCTCTTCTTAGACTGAATCTGAACCTGAATCTGAATCCTCAAATATTCATGCATGTAATTTAATGTGCTCACTCATGATGTATAAGCAGCATTTAGCTCAGCTCTACTATATAAGATACAACAACTTAAATAGAATCAGGATTATCATACATACAGTTTTAGAAATAAAGAAACTGAAACAGAGGTGTGATCATCTAATCAACAGAAGTGGTCAAAGTAGAATTCAGGTTTCCTGAGCAGAGTACTTGAATGGTTGTCTGCCCTGAAAAAAAGTCAATCTTCTAGGACAATAAAAAGCTCTTTGTTATGAAAAAAAAAAAGGGGAAAAAAGTAAGAATTTCTAAATATGGAGGAATAAAATTCAAAACAAAATTACAGAAATGTTGCACTTGGCTTAGACAAAGAAGTGTAGGAATTGAAATCCTAAGGCCTCCAATTTCAACTAAAACTTCCACTGCTTCTAATTTCTAAGCTACTCCCCATATCAAATGGAAGGCAAAAGGTACAAAAGCCCTGCAACACGTCTCAAGATGGCGGCTGAGTTTACAAATGAGCTACAATATTTGAAAATCTTGAGTTTCCACATCCAGAGTGAGACATGTACTAGTTGCCCATCCCAAGATACAGCTCAAATCCCAAAGGCAGAAATCCTGGAAAAACTATATAACCGGAGAAGCCTCACCTCAGACAGATCTCTGACAACTTCTAGATGCTTTGTCAAGGCCCCTGGACCCCTAGCCCACACCTACAGTTTAAGTTTTGCAGATGGATGTGTGAGCCACAGGCCACAGAATCCCAGCTGCAGCAGGAACCAGCCACCCATATAAATACGCAGGAGCCAAGCATTGCTTTCCACTGCCTTTCCTAATTTTTACAAACAAAAAATTTCTAATTGAAATTTATTTGATCAAAAAGGAACTAACTATATTTACTCTTGATTCCCAGTTCTTTAGACACCAGATTACCATTTATGTGGTCCTGCATGTGAACGCTAACAGTGTTTGGTTGTTTTTGAATACAGACTTCATTGAGGAGGGCCTAAAGTTAGTAACTTGCACTACATTTAAATTGCCATGGTGGCAAAATCTTCACTACATATGAAAAAGTCCCTCTCTCTTCCCCCTCACCTACCCCATTTCCTTCCTTCCTTAATGCAATACTACTTTGGGATCATAAAAACAGTTACGGGTAGAGGACAGCATTGGCAGGGCCTTGTGCATCTTACAGGGTTGTACAAGGAGTATCTGATTTTGGTGAAGGAAAACTGTATAAAGACAAAGGGATCTACAAAGACACAACAGACCTCTAGAAGCAGAAACTTTCTTTGTGACAGTTGCTTTAAACAGAGTATCAATACCTCATAAAAATGGTGAGTCGTGTGCAGAAATCATGGGATAATCTTAAAAGTTAGAACTAAAACTTATTTTCATGCCTTGTCTCCTAATTTCAAGTATTTAAAAGTCAACTATGACATACCATCCACCTCTGCCTCTCAAACTAATCTTTAAAATCAAGGTAATGAGTAAGCTCTTTTTGTTTTTAGCAAATATTTTCTTTTTAAATTGTTTACTACTCATATATTCAGTGTACTGGACTTTCCAGAGCCAAAACATTAATATCATAATAAGCAACAAAGATCATAATAAAATGGCAAGAGTTGAGAGTATAAAAATTATTTTGATTCAGAAGTCTCTGTTCTAAATTGCACGGGAAGATCACGGAATTGGGAGAGAAGTTCTTGATTTTGATTTATTTTTTCTTTTCCCAACTGATAGAAGTCCACTGAAAAAAAAAACCCAACATCCTATCACTGGTAGTTCTCCAGAGGAGAAATATAACAGTTCATACTCACTTTTCTTTCATAGTACACAGGAATGGTGCCCAAAGTTGATATGCAATAAATGACAAATTGAGAAAAATTTTCTCTTCATCTACATCCTTTTCAATATGAACAGTAATGTTCTTTTTTGTTGTTTTGTTTGTTTGTGGGAGTTTTTTCTTGGTTTTTTTGTTTGTTTAGCTAACCAGAAGGCTTTCTATTTTCATTGCGTATATCCAGATTCAAGCCCATTTTGCACTTGGCCCACACATGCCTTAGGTAACAATCTTTGTGCCAACTGTAAAGGAAGAGGACCCTTGGCCCCCAGCTGTATATGCCAATGATCTGGCCAGTAGGTAACATAAATATCTACTTACTTTTGACAATATGAAACTGAGACTTTGGTTCTGAATAGATATGTTTGCAAAATCCTGCTTTTTGCAAACATTCTCAAAAGCTTTCTTTTCAGTCTGCTATGGAATAAAGAAAATAAAATTGAAGACATTGTCATAAAATGAAATTGTCAGCTTTGGTTAGCAGATGTATATTTCATTGCCTTGTGCCCATCATTAGTAACTCTTTGTAGAAGTAGAAAATGAGCCTCTATTCATATGGCACTTTGGAAAGTGTGTAAATGTTATCTTTTATGGGAATAAAAAGAGTTTCTGAGTTCAGTTTAAAATGAACACACTATTGTTATGAAAAAAGACTTCAGTAGTGGGGACATAATGACTGTAAGTCTGGAACAAATTTATCATTATGAAAAAATGCACCCACTTTTCCCAATAACTCTCTTTCATTAAGGCAATCTTTAGCAGCTTTACCTTTGTGAATCTACCTAGGTTTCCCACTTTCACATATCTTGTTCCCCCAAGACAGTTCTGTAATGAGAGTGAAGTGTTTTTATTATTGCTTTTGTTAATCATGCTTCTTGCATCCTGCAAAGTGCTTCTTACTCTAAACTGTGCCAGAATTATTGGGGAATTAATCAATACTTGTTACCAGTCATGATCACAGCTGTTAATCACAGCTGTAATTACCAATTGATTAATTAGTGCAACCCTGTTCAAAAGTCAAGAGTCATTAAATTTCCAGTACCCATTACTTTAAATTCAGCCCAATGTCCACAAAGCTATACAATTACATTTTAACTCACCATAATTTATTTTAAAATGCTTTTTATTAATAACTTCTAATTATTACAATGTTTTCCAGTAACCCAAACTGAATTCTTAGTCTATATATAGTTTCTCAAGGCATACCTACTATAAATATAATAATTCAAAGAAAATCCAACCTGCACATTTAGGGACCTTGCTTTGAATTACCCTTTCATGGTGATAGATGCCTTAGCTAAAGAGCAACATTTGGGTGTATTCCAGAGGCTGATACACTGAAATTATTTGCTTTCTTCTGTGCGTGGATGCAATTTATATTAGCAAAACAGCATTTCATTGTATTAATTTAGGTACTGGCTGATTTTAACTGGACAGTGCATCGCCTTTTTCTCCATAGTTTCAAGAAGAAGACTCTTTTGTCTCCGTAGTTCCAAGCAGAAGACTCTCAGAATCCATTGCTTGAAGTTTTAACAGAGTAAAAGGAAGTAAGTTATCTGTTACAAGATAAGCATATTTCTTTATGCTTTCTAGTTAGAAAATTTATAATATTTTCTGGTAAAATCACCAGTCTATCTTTGCTTTCAATGCTCCATTAAAATAACTTTGGTTAAAATTCAAAGGTCACTCATTGATTTAAAACACGCAGTTCTTCATTTGAAAGAGTATGAACCCCAGGCAGCTGTAAGAATGCTAAACATAATCTACTTCACTTGTCTTGTAACTTGTGTTTGTATGCGAATTTTAGAACACAATTTTGCTTGGCAGCATGTGCTCACCCCACTGCTTTTCTGCCTATGACATCTATCTACTCCCCAGTCAGCTTTCTTTCTCCTATTTCCTCTTCCCATCCTCCTAGCTCCTTTATAATCAGCAGCTCCTTTCTGTCATCAGATACAATTAGTGATCTCTTACCTGATTGCGATATTCTGGTAAGGTTTAGACATGAGAAACTGATAAACCATTGCTCATAACCAGCTTTTTCTGAAAGAATGGACCACCGCAACCTGTTGCATATCTCTTTTTGTTTTTATCCTCAAGCAAAGCACAAGGATTTTTCCTATCATCTCCTATGACTTTTCAGTAGCAGACAAGAATATTGGGGAAAATTAGTCCTCAATAGATTAATGTCACCAATCCTGCCCCATGATCAAGTGAAAAAAATACCATGCTCATAGACATATCTGCCTGTCTTAATCACCCCAAGAAATTAAAAAGCATTCATCTAATAAGTAAATGCAAAATGTTTTCATATAATATATTGCTGTAGCAAATATAAAAATCTTTTAAATGGGGCCAGAAAAAATATTCTTTTTTATTTCATATGCTGTATATTTCCAATATGTTTAAATACTATTTCACCATCTAATGGACACCCATATGAAATAAATTTGCTTTAAGAATATTAGGAATGTTTAACTATTTTAGCTAGAGCAAAACACTTACATATTTTATCCTGATTTAAATATATTTAAAGGCAGCTAAACCTTATCTATTTATATGCATCTGCTCAAACAAAAATATATCTACTGATTGACATGCTGTACCACTGGGCCAGAGGTAGTGGGTTTTTTGTTCCAGACATAGCTACATTATCACACAGCATGGTTTTCTTTTACCTCTCCACTAGATAAAGCATAGTAGGGAAAATAGAAAGTACTGAAAACATAATGGCTGGATCCCTCGGATTTCTTGATAGTGTTACACATTATAACCATATTAAAAGCAAATAGCTTTAGCAAGGATAATGGTGTCTTACAAAGAATATCCAAGGAATTAGGGGCTATTACCCAGTGGCTCTGTAATATCCCTGCAAGTTCTGAAGCTGGGTTATGTCTGCTCTTCTCACTGGATCTCTATTGCTGCTACTGATGTCCATCCTAAGTGCTGTCATTACAGCTTGCAAATTGCTAAGCCATGCAAATTCAATGCTCCTGGGAGCAGAATAATAAAGGCTATGCATTGTTAAATGCGTCAGTGATTCAACTCCCATTTCCCTCAGCACAATTTTATAGTGGATGCCCATTCAGCCTCACAGGGACAAATAAAAAGGGGTGTTTTCAAGCAATATCCATCTAAAGGATGAGGTGTCATGGTCTCTTGGCAAGTGACTACTTGGATGGCAGAGAAGTTTGATTTGCAACAGTTATAAAACAGCTATTTCTGACCCTAGAGCGTAGCAGAGTTAATTACGGTAGTAAGCTGTTTGGAGAAACTAATTTATATTGTGATGACTTAGCTGGCATGAGAAAGAAGAGATTTGTCAAAATATACTAAGATAGCTCCCCCAAACCTTACATTGTTTTGTAACTCAACAGTAAAAATCTTGTTTTGTTATGACAGAGACAGAATAAAATCAAGGGAAGGTGTGTCTTTTTGTTCTTAAGGCCATATTTTCAGTTCCAAGGAGTGCTAGCTGACAGGCCAAACATGTTGTGCAGAGTCTTTCAGAATAAGAAAAATGTTGGGATTTTTCTTGTTTTCACAAGAACTAAAGTTACAGAATGACAGCCTTTTGGCTAGGCTAGAGAAAACTTTCAAGGCTAACTGTGTAATAAATGAACCACCCAGTCCTACCTGCTGCTTACTTCATCTCTTGCCATCAGACTGTGGTGGTACTAGTGACTTAAGACAGCTTTTGCCATCATTCTCTGGCTGGTAACCCTGTTGAATAGTTAAATAAGAAGGAAATGTCATTGACAAGAATGTTCATTTAAACAGTGCTTTAAAATTGATTATTAGAGAAAATTGAATCTTGAAGGGCAGAGAACTAGAAATATTGGGTTCTAGCAAATTTCAGCAACTCACTTTTTCCATCCCTGCTTCCACTTCACAGTTCCCACAGGCGCTGTTACACACAAGTTGAGAAAAGCTCTTTCAAGCTTGGATGGATCATTATCTATTGTCTGTGTCTTTATTTGGTACCCATCTGACAGATGAGCAAAGAAAAAGAATATTCAAGACAACATTTGCTTCTATCAGGTCCCACCTAGAAGACCAGATAACTGAAAATGGGAGATGGGAAACTAATTCTCTTTTTGTTTTCTGTATGCCAACTCTCCCTCTTCCCTCTCTTCTGTGCCACAAGCCTAGAGGCATTATTCTGGACCTCACCTACTCCTCACTCCATGTTGTTCATGATCTTGTTTCTAAGAAGCAGAGATTTCTGCACGTACAATAACAAGAGGTCTCAAGGCACCACGCAATTTTTCATAGTGAATAAAGCATCATATACTTCAGTTTATGAACCAACTTCCCTGTTGGTCTTGTTTGATGTCTGCCTAGTGGAGTAAGATATGGGAGAGAAAAACAACCTTTCTCATTTTCCTGTTTAATAGCTTTTGTTTTTCCAGAATAGAGGAATATCAATAAAAAGTGAAGTTATTTTATCACTGTTATTTACCAGAGCATGGCACTTTATGCTTTGCTAATCTGTGAGACTCCGTTTTGACACAGCCCATCAGCTCTTATTTTATAAACAAGATGGACAATATCACATATTTCACCAAAGAGAATAAAGGATCCAAATACCAAATTCTCAACCCCACTTACTGGAAAAAATGTCATTGTTAATAGACAAAAATTAGAGTACAGACTTTGTCTGCATTTGAGAACACAGAGTCTGAGCAATCTGAGTTACAGATTTAACATAGCTCTGATCATCTTCCTTTCACATCGATTCCAAATGATTAATTGGATCTGTGAAAATGAGGCAAAAGGTCACCCCTCTGGCAGCTAGGCTGTCAAAGTCACTAACTACTTTGATAAATATGGGCTCTGATGACTTCCCGAGGCTGTCTTCAGCCCATCAGATATTCTTATGCATATTTTAAAACATAATTTAACTTCTCATATACTTTATTTTTAGTCTTGACTGTTCCTACAAACAGGAGGATGCAAACAAACTGAGAAAGGAGTATTTTAGAACTAAAGTCTCATAAGCTTATATCAGAGAAGATTTGTCATGCCAGGTTTTTAAATCAGAGAGGTTGATGAGGATTTGTATGCCTATTTGTATTTGAATGTGCAATTTTAGAATGTGTGGTTTGAAAGCCTGTCCTGGTTTTGGTTGGGAGAGAGTTCATTTTCTTTTTAGTAACTGGTACAGTGTTGTGTTTTGAATTTTGTATGACAATAATATTGACAACACATTAAGATTTTGGTTGTAAGTAGCACTTTTTCTAAGTCAAAAATTTTCTGTTTCCTAGGCCAAAGGGATTTTCCACATCATAGGACACCACACCCAGTGTGTAAACTGGAGGAGTTGTCTGGAAGTTGTCACTCACCTGGTGATGAACAACTGAAATGTGTACCACATTTTTATCGTGTGTGTTATTTCTTATCTTTCTCTCATTTCCATTAAAATTATTACTATTATTGTAATTGTAATATTTTGTTTCGTTTCAATTATTAAACTATTCTTATCCCAAAGCACAAGATTTCCATTCTTCCAATTCTTCTTGTCACAGGAGAGCGGGGGGCAGACTGAGCAAGTGCCTGTGTTGCACTTTGTTGCTGGCTGAGACAATGATACTGTACTAAGGTGAGAAGAGGAATGTTTATTAAATCAAAGACCTACAAAAGTAAAAGACATATGGTGGTTAGATTTCGAATAAATGATGGAACACATCATTAATATAATTTTGCTCTGACAAATGTTGCGATATCTATACTGTCAAAGCTCTGACATTGGTAAGGATGTACTTGGTACTCACACTATTGTGGTTTATCTCACAGGAATAAAAATTGTACTGCTTGATTCCTGGAAAATGATTTCCAGTAAACCAGTGATCTTTAGGAGCAGAATAATTAGACATATGCAGTCAGTGTACTGTAAGCATAACTTAGAGACTGACTAAAGAAATAAACAGAATCACTCTCATAAAACCTTCACAAGGATTTAATCATGACCAGGTAAGCAAACCAGGTCATAATTATGTAACTGTTTTCCCTTAATAGGGTTTCTAAGACACTCTAAGACATGAAAGGGCTCAGTAGATGTTCTTTTTCTCAATCTGATGGTAAAAACTGTTTCTAAGCCACAGGCATGGAAAAGTGAGCATTGTGTGTGGCTTGGTAGTCTATCATACAATCCTCCAGAATGATCCCTCATAACATGGCTCTGTTCAACTCTTTTCTGGCAGAAGACACTTGAGCAGAGAGGAAAAATAGTCTGTATGGGTTTTAACTTACAGAAGGCAAAAAAATATTATGGTGGAATGACCGTAATTGTCTTACCAAATTACTCCAATTAATTTATGTGTATAAAAATTCATGTGTAGAAAACACAACTTTTAAATTTCCTGTGAGGAACTAAGGTTGGAATTATTTTTTTAAGATGCGCTTGCTTCTCAGCAGTTTCTTCTCTCTTCTCCATGGATGTGCTGTCCTGCCAAAGCTTGGCCAATTAACAATGTCTCTGGGAGAGGGAGAGTGGTCTTTTCCAACTTAATGAAATGGAGTCTTTCTGTAAAGAACTGGAAAGTACCTCCCTCCTAAGAGAGACTCATCTGGCACCTAAAGGCTTGTAGTAAGTACCAAAGCAGGCTGTTGCAAATTTCTAAGGGATATAATATTTTTAAATGAAACTGAAAGAGACAATGACCGGTGTGCTTCTATGCATGGTATGGTTGTCAAGATATTTCTTGGAAATACTCTTATTACTCTGTGAAGCTCCCCATGAAGAACTGAGCATTGTGTCTGCAACAGAGATTCTACTTGTGAAAAAAAAGGAGATAACATAGAATTTGGGAAGAACTTTTATGCCTAAAAATTTTTCCTTTAAAGTCAAAAGCACCAGAAAGCTACTTTCTGCAATAAATGCAATCAAAACTTATTATAATGAAGTAAAATCTGAACTCTATCAGACACTAACTCCTATGGGGAATCAATACTTCCCAGCAAAAACAAAGTATTGGCAATATATCACTGTATCAGTGCAGAAAATGGGTTATTGGCCCAATATTTTATACCCACTAGCTGAGGCAAGAGTTTCCCATGTCTCTGTGCAGCTGTACCTACAAGAGGAGTATGATCTAATTGTATTCATTTATACAGTTTTGGTCCAGGTAGCATCTTCCATTTCCTGTTGCCTTGATAGTGTCTTCTCTAGGTGCTGATCACTGAAAATGAGGTGGCCTGAATTGGTGAATATGTTATACCTGATAAAATAAACTGGAGCAAGGGAAGGAATGAGAGACTCTCTCACCCTTCACTGTCTTTCTGAAATACAATTGACTTGCAGACAATGTGGGGAGCTAAGGGAACTTCAACCTCCCTCACCTGTATTTTCCAAGATAAGCCGGTGTTGCAAAGTCATTTGTGACCTTCATGGTTCGTAGTCTGCCTTGAGAGAAGCCCGTGAAATTTCCTGGGCAATGCTGAGCAATGCTGTCTCTACTATACAGTTCTTAGTACAGCTTATGCCATCCAGTTTAGCTGCATTTTGCAGTTCTTTGGCTATTCTAGGGAAATGTATTAAGATGACAGTCTCCTAATGTTCCATTGAACAATGGCACTTGGAAGAGAGGAGTAACTAGATTTCAGTCATGGTACTTGAAAAGATACCTTTCTCATGCAAAATGAAAATAAAGAATGTAACCAAAACAAGCATAGACAGTATATTGCAAGATTTTATCAGGATATTGGACATCAGACAAGTATGAAAAGACATTTTTAACCTTCTTCAAAGTTGAAGTATACAGTGTGTCTTCCTCTTTCTCTGTGTGCAGCTGGCAAGCTATAGCTGAAATATCTTGCAGAGCCTGTCCTCAGGAAATAAGAGTTGGCTGTAGAGACATGGAAGCTTATGAACATCCACTCTTGACTGATATCTTCTGTTTCAGTCTTTCAAGAATCAGAAGTGACGATGAATATGGTATGACTGACTTGCCATCTGTTTAAGGTGCAGCATGTGACATATTGCTTCATCAGAGACTCGTGAGAAACCTTATTCCTCTGCATGCATCCCAGCAAGTACTATAATCTGATCTCCTAGAAAAGCCCACATACCTGCAACTAGCTTATAATATGAGCACGTTTTCTGAAGCTCCACTGTTAAGTGCTGACAAATGACCATTCTATACAAAGAAAGCAGCGATCTCTGATAATAAGAGGCAAATATTAATGCTTCTTTTGTTACTCACTGTCACATCATAGATCACAATGAAAATTCCTTAGACATCATTCATGTTCAGTAATCAATATTTACCCCTATGAGAGAAAGCTTGGTGACACAATTTATGTGCATTTTTTTAAAGTGCCCCCAAAGTTCATTTCAAACATGGTCTGCCTAGTTAGGGAAAGAGGAAGAAACAATAGTACAGAAAATTCTAGAGCAAGCACTAATCCAATATTCAAAAGTAACCTCTCATTCTTGCTTGTCTACCGTAAAAACCCTCAAGTCAAATGAACAGTTCAACATGCAGAGATGCTATAAGATTTTTCTCTAGTAATGTCACCTTCATGTCTCAGTTTGTTCACCTGTAGAACAGACACAATAACTGGCCAGGTGTACTGCAGTCAGTGGAATTGGTGAGCTCTCTATCTGAATCATAGTGAGTTTGTTGTCCCATCACGCTCTAGCATCCTCTTTGAAAGAAATGACAAGTCCTTAAGGCTAAACAAGTCACCTAGGGCATATTCTACATCTTTACATAATTCTTTGTGTTTGAATGCACATATATTTAGCAGTTAGGTGCTCTGCTGCTTAAAGAAGATGAAAGTACATAGCTCTTTTTATGTACAGGGCTCCCTGCAATTCCACATTAGTCAATGAAAAAGATATAACTGAATGATAAAGGAGCAGCAGTCACTGCTCAAATTATTTGCAAGTCATTCATTCATCTTTATGTATAGGTCTGTCAGGCTTTTTCCTATCACATAGAAGGAAAGTAAAACCAAGACTTGGTGCTTGGTCTTCAAAGTACTGTGCATACATTAACTAAAACCAGGTGGAAAATAATGACAGAAGGAAAAGGCCACACAAAAATTAAGTTTTAATGCAGCTTTAAATATAGATTGTTAAAAAGAAAGTATAAGAAGATTAGAAAGAAATTTGTACCAAGACCCTCAATTTGTTATCATTTATTCTGCTACAAAGTGAGTGTAAATGTATATGGGAAACATGCTTTTGATCTGGTGGCATTATGCTCACCCTTTCCACTGGCATAAAGTAGCAAAGGATCAGACAATATTGAGTCCATGCTATTAAAGACAACATTCTGAGAGATATGGTGAGTAGAAACACCATTTTTAAGAGAGGTAAAATTGAACTGGATAGCCTTGTTGTGCCTAACATCCAGAAAACAGGATGCATCCATAACAGGAAAGGTATTGTTTACCTTGTTTCTCTGTTGTTTTCAAGCTCAAGCCATAGCAGAAGAGCTCATAGGCAACTTTTTTAAATAGAAAGTCCAAGATTCATGAAATAACCATTGACAATTAAGCAACACAACTGAAGCTTCCTTCTTCAAAGGCAGATCAGAGAAGCAGAGAAATATGCAGGTTGCCACAGTTGACAGAGAACCCCTCAGGGCCTGAGGGAATGGCATGAGGGTGTGTCAGGGGAGTCTTAGGTTGTATATCAGAAAAAGGCTTTTTCACTCCCTCTGTCATGTTTGTCTTTTCTTTACTTTTTTTGGGGGAAAGCACTTCTGGGACCACTCTAGTCCCAATGGAATCATTGTCATAATTCCACGTGTTCAAATTTTTTATAATTTTTTTTCTTCAGACAAAAGACAAGATGGAATCAACCTCTGAAGCATGTGGAGCATCATCTCGCCAATAAAACTGTTTCAATAACATGCTGTATCTAATTTTCAGATTCTTGAGTTTTGAAAATCTGATTCTAGCTTTAAGTCCAGCTGTCTGCTTGGGCCATCATTTGTTAAAACAAAATATCTGGAGACAGAACCTTGGCTGTCAGGGCAACTTTCTCTGTTGTGTGCTTAGCAGTACTGTGAAAAATTTGCAGCTTTGCACAACTCCTCAGTACCAAATAGACTCTCAAGGTACCCCAGGGAAGCTGTTGGTTTTGTTAATATTGCATCATTGACAAAGACAGATAAAACTCTTTCATTCTTTTCTATTTTTAGCAACTAATTTAGAACACTATCTTCCAACTCTATGAATCATGCCTTCAAATATATTTCAAATATACATTCACCTGTCTAGAAGAGGAAAGGGAATCTCTGGCAGCAGGCTGGCTGGCTTGGTGAAGCAGGCTTTATACTAAAGGACTCAGGGCAGGGCATCCAAAGAGACAACGTCCACGACTTCACATCCAGGTGGGCCCACCAGAGCAGTGACAAATGTTCTTTATCTGTCTCCCAAGACAAGATCCAGAAGGCAAACCTACCTTAGGGGTGTGTATAGCTGTGGTGGAGCCTCTTGCACCCTTTGTGGGAAATTTGCACACTACCTCTCTGAAACACCTGTACACCAACACACACAGCATGGGGAATAAACAGGAGAAATGAGAGGTCTGTGTGAGGTCGCAGGGCCATGATCTCATTGCAGTTACACAGACATGATGGGATAGCTCGCATGACTGGAATGCTGTCATGGATAGCTACATCTTTTTTAGGAAGGAAAAGGTCAGCATTGTGAGGTGGTGGAACTGCTCTTTATGTGAGAGAGCAACTGGAATGTGTTGAGCTTTGCCTAGGGCTGCATGAAAAATGAGAAAAGAGATGATGGGTAACAATTCAGGTGCAGGCAACGTGGGTGACACTGCTATGGGTGTTTGCTACAAACCACCCCAGCAGGAAGAGAAAATCAGATTTCTACAGTCAGCTGGAAGGAGCCTCTCTCACAGGCCGTGGTGTTCATAGGGAGCTTCAGCCACCCTGCTTTCTCCTGGAAAGACAGTTGGGCACACTCTGCCCAGGACATTTCTGCACAGCAGGATGATAAATACTTGGATGGAGAACTTGCAGGTACACTAAGTAAACGTGCCAACAAAAATAAATTGGGATGGGATGTTGACTCCTTTGAAGTCAGAGACACCTTGACAAATTAGAGAGCTGGGCAATCAAGAACCATGTAAAGTTTAAGGGCAAGTGCAGATTCTGCACCTGGAACAGGGCAACCCTGGATGTATGCACAGATTGGGGAATGAGAGGCTAGAGAATCCCCCCTGTAGAATGGAACCTGGGGTTCCTGGTCGATGGCAAATTAAGTATAAGTCAGCAGTGTCCTGGCAGCCAGGAGGGCCAACCCTGTCCTGGGGGGAATCAGGCACAACATCACCAGCCAGGCAAGGGAGGGGATTGTCCCACTCTTTTCTGCACTGGGGCAGCCTCACCTCAAGTGCTGGGGGCATTTTTGGGTGCCACAATATAAAAACGGCATAAAGCTATTAGAGAGTGATCAAGGAAGGACAATGAGGATAGTGAAAGGCCTTAGGAGCAGTTGAGGTCACTTGGTCTGTTCAGGCCGGAGAAGAGGAGACTGAGGGGAGACCTCATCACAGTTTCCTCACAGAGGGGAAGCAGAGGGATAGGAACTGATATCTCTTCTCTGGTGACCAGTGACAGCACCTGAGGGAATGGCATGAGGGTGTGTCAGGGGAGTCTTAGGTTGTATATCAGAAAAAGGCTTCTCACATGGAGGGTGTTTTGGCACTGGAACAGCCTCCCCAGGGAAATGTTCACAGCACCAATTCTGACATAGTTCAAAAAGTATATGAACAATTCTCTCAGGCACATGTTGTGATTCTTGGGCTCATCCTTTGACAGGGTCAGGAGTTGGATTGCAATGATTCCTTATGGATGCCTTCCAACTCAGGATATTATATGATTCTATGATTCTGTGGTGAGGGGTTTTTTTAAAGATTTCAAATAATTTTATTTCATAAAGTCAAACAAAATGTACAGAGGATGCCACAAAACTGAGAGGCTAGAACTGCTATTTTCAGAAATTTGGCTACAGGGACATGTTCTCTGTTCAAAATAAAACCATCACTGTTTAGTGCAACTGTTTAAATAATCTGTCCTAAATAGAGCAGAAGAGTCAGCAAACTTATGGTTGCACAAGGCTCAGTCAGGCAAATGTCTGGAGCGTATCTTTTATTTAGCAAGGAAAGGTAGAACCATTCTACCATGTTCTGACTTTTCAGATATGTGCTACAAGTGTTACAAGGCCCATTGGAAATTACTATTTCCACATTCATATAAACTTCTATTATCTCTGCTCAGTCACTGTGAGGCAGCCTAATCTATTCCTTGCCATACAGACAATTTTTTTCTAACCACTAAATAGCACTTCCCATTTGGATTCTGATACCCAGCAATGGGCTCATTTGTATAAAGACAGTTTCTACATACACTACTAAAAAAATGTCATTTTGCAGCCAGGAAGTTTAAATGCTTTCCCAACCTCTAAGTTTAACCCATTGGTTGTGTGTGTATGGGCTTATGTATAAATATACCTATTATTTAAGTCAATGGCATAAATGACAATTACAAAATATTGCACAGACTGCATGATGAGATGTCATAATAATGATTTCAAGATTCTTTTTACTGCTCAGTTACTATTAAAAATCCATTTATGAGCCCTAAGTTAGAAAGCACTTACATAGCTGCTTAACACCAAGTACATATTCAGTGGGAATGATCTAGAACTAACCTAGTTTTATACTGGTATTAGATCGTGGTGAGGTAGAAATGGCTCCCAAGGTTTCTCCTCATATGAGGCCATAAGAATAACAGAACACCTGGAAAATTGTCTGTAAAAAACAAAAAATCCAACTATCACTTGCAGTAATAAGGTGAATGAATAAAGGGACTGTCTTATTTCTTATTACCATACTTATACACCGAGGCTTTTTGAGGACTTGTACTTGCAGGTATTAGTTAATTTGTCTTATGCATCATCTCTCATTGACATCTGATTTTGCACATAATTTTCAAACATGTCTGCGGCCCATGTGGATGTTCCTAAACAAACATGTAGTACCTTGTACAGATATACAAATGTAAATGTGGAAACAAGCTTGTAAGAAAATCATATGTAATGACGGCTTGCTAAGATTGGAACAGATATTCATTAGAAATATAAGGAATGACTAGTTTTTCCATAATAACAATGATTTAATGGAAAATGTAGGCCTCCATAATGTTTGTTTTGGAGATGGTCTACCTTCAGTCTGTTTATTGGTCTAAGTAGTCACAGTAGCCCTGGGTAAACTATTTCTGACCCCATTTATTTCTATACCTCTCTGGAGAAGGACTTCCAGATAGACTAACATGGCAACTCACGTTAACATTATGGGAAAAGGGATATATTAATACTATCAATTAAAAATATAAACATAATTATATGTTTCACAAGAAATTGTGGTATTTAAGCTTGATTTTTGATGAAAACAAATATGAAAAATCAAAATTTCCCATGGGATAATTTTACTTTTTGTTTCTTAGCTGTCCTTAGCCAACTTAAACATGAAGGGAGCACTTGGAAGTGTGATTTAGCATTAAGTCATGGGCTGACCACAAAATGAGTATCTACTCAAATGCTATAACTCATAGGTTATTTGAGTTATATGATATTACAGGAGGTCAACTAGGTCTACTTACCTGGTCCTCTACTTGCTCTTGAATGCCATTTTTCTTCAGATGGCCTTCTGGCAAAAGACTTAAGGCTAGATAAATTATTTTGATGGTGAAATGCTGCTCCTGGCTGCCTTTTTCATCATTCTGAGATGCATTGCTCATGTGCTACACAATCTCAAGGGCTCTGATAAGTCTCTGGGAAAAAATGGTGGTGAAAAACAGGCTGGCTATCACTGTAAGAACCATGAATCCATGAATCCTTCTGCCTGACTTTCAAATTGGCCTGTGGGCCAGAGAATAGATGGAGGTGCAAACCATCCCTGTTGGTGAAAGACACCAGTTATCCTTTTTCCTTGGACAGTTATATGGCTATTTGTGTTCCAGCATTTAGGTATAGGAATGGTCTCAAGACTAACCTGAAAGGAGGCTGTAACAAGGTGAAGATTTGTCTCTTCTCCCAGCTAACAAGTGACAGGAAACGACCTCAAGTTCGTTTGGCAGGGATGTTTGAATTAGACATTAGGAAAATGTTCATCTTTGAAAGGGAAATTAAGCATTGGAATAGGCCGCCCAAGGCAGTGGTTGAGGCACCATCTCTGAAAGTGTTCAAAAAACATGCAGATGTGGCACTTAGGGACATAGTTTAGTAGAGGACTTGATTTATCTTAAAAAATTTACTGCTCATATTGCATGATGAGAATTTTGCAGCTAAAATGAGTAGTAGAACATTGGAATGTTAAGGTTTCTTCAATGGAGCTATACAGTATTTTTCAACAAATAAATCCATTTCCATGTAACCGAAGTCTAAATGAAAGCTATTTATGAGTTTCCAGTCTGTCTATTTCAATCTTCTATTAGTTTTCCAGCTTTACATGATACTGTGTTAATATCTCCTAGAGTTAAAATACTCTCTCTAAAAAGAACTTTTTTTCTGGTATTTTATGCCTCATTTGTAAAGCCAAACACAGAAGATAAGTAGAGTTGATAAAATAATCAAAATAAACAATGACACCACTCAAAAGGACACCTACAGGACATCAGAGTTATGAGTTCTCAAAGATGAAGGGAGCAAGTAGGTGTCACTGCATAGGTCAGATTGAGTCGACTTAGGCATGGTCAGCTGTGCTTTCTGAGGCTTTAGCAGGAAACCCAGAGGCACACTGGCCTTGGCCTTTATTAACAAATGACAGGAACCACAGACTACTTAAATATGATATGGAATTACATAAAGACATTGTAAGTTACTGTTTCAAAAACAGTGAAAGGGAAGCCTGATGGGAGACGGATGAAGTTGTGCATCAGTTTAGGGGTGAATGGCTGAGTTGGTAACATTAAGGGAAAAAGAAGACTTATCTTCCTTCTTCATAAAATTGTCTTTAGGAAAGATGAATTATTTTTGAAAACCTCAAAAGTTGATAAACCCTCTTTGGAGTGCTGTGGTGATAAGCTCATTGGAACTCATGTTCTTGTGAGCACTGGGCAGGGAAGGAGCTAATTTATTCTTTTCAGAGCAATGCAAAGTCAAAAAGTGTTAATGCAGCATTGTGACAGGCATGCCATTTTTATATGGCATTCTCTATAATGTGAATCACAGTGTTCATATTGGTTTCCTCAAAGTAGAACATGAGAGTTTCAGGCACTGATTCATGCTCTTACCTGAAAGCATTACAATGACAATTTCATGTCAGCTTTAGTCCCAAGAGGGCTGGAAGTTCAGCAAAAGCATGGAAGATCCAGTCAAAAGGCTGCAGAAAAAATAACAATGAAATAGCAAACAGCTGGGAAAAGGCAAGCAGCACTTCTGCCTTAAAAGGACTTAAAAAGATAGGTCAATGACTTTTATGTCTTTCAAAATAACTCTTTCATTCAAGTGACAAGAACCCAAGGAGTCATAGGAAAAGTTAGCAGTATAAAAATCACTCCATTAGATATTTTTTTAAAAAATAACTTATTGCATTTCCTTTGGTAACTGCTTCAGAAATAGTTTGAAACAGATGGAACAAGTGGAAATGAATAATTCTGTCTAGGCCACAGTAAATGTTTGTTGCATGCACACATAAAGGAAAGATTAGAGACAAATTTTGTAATGTAGCAGAACAACTTATCTGCTTCGTAGACTCATGACTATTTGAATTGAACATTTGTGACTGAGGAGGCAGTCTGTAATCTTGATCTCCTGTTATTTCTTCCAGTAACTGTCTAGTTTTGCTGCTTACTTCCACAAGGAAGTAAATCTGTTAAGAATTTTATTCTTATATGAAAAATAGATACATTTAATGAGCAAAAGACATGAAGCAGAGTTTGGATTTTCGCCTGTGGCAGAACTGTGAGACAAGATCAACAAAAGTGAATTGCTCTTGTATCTGAAGTGCCATTGGGTTTCTCTTACATGCCATGAATACTTTAAGCTGCTTTCCTGTTGCCATAATGCAACACCAGCTCGCATAAAAAAAGTGAAAGGAAGAGAGACAGAAAGAGAGAAAGAGAGGAAAGGCAGGCAGGAAGGCACCTGACCCTATATGTACTAATAGCAATGGAAAGTCATCCAACATTTGGGGTGCTTACTTGAATGAACTGTGAGTGTTTTGAATTAAATAGGTCATTAAATTCCCAAATTGAGAGTTGTAGTTTGACACAATGATTTACAACATATTCAGGCTAAAAAAATGAATTGTATCTGATGTGCAATGCAACCTATGAAGTTATATATACAGCTGCATACATATTGTGTAAATGGGGCTTTTTTATCAATAGAGAAGAATAGCTGGTAGAGTAGAGAAACCTGATTCTGAGTTAGAAGTTAATTTGAGGTTGAGCTGGGTGCTGGGCTTATATTTTCTTAAATGAAAATGAGAAGAGGTGAACTCCAGAAATACGTAAACAAATGTCATTATAGAGTGCATTTTTCCTAGAACAGCTATTTAGAAAATGTAAAAGGAAGTAAGACTACTCTGCTGCTTTCTGTTATCACTAAACTTATGAGAATTAAATTATTCCTTTAGCTGGAAATAAGATCCTTCAGCATTTTAACCTCATCCTCTTACTTTAAATCTCCATTTTTCAAAGTTTTAACATGGAGGTAATTGCCTGTCACTACTGAGTAAAGCAAAATATAGAAAGAAAAAATAGCTTCCCCTTTTGGCTGGAAGGTAATGGTATTGGGACTGGACAATTTAACAATTATATTATCAGCTTAGAAGTTAACACCCTGCTGAGGCATTTATATTTCTCTGGGTACTTGCACAGAAAGACATTGCTGCAGCAGGTTATAGCTGGCTTACAAAACAAAGTGGGTTTTTTCAGTCAGCAGTCTTGATATTTCATTGTTGTATCAAACAACCAAAAGCAACTCTGAGTACTCGATTCTGCACCACAAGACAGTCTCCAAAACCAACCGGTGGCCCAGACTGCCTTTCACCCACCTATTTTCACAAACACAGGTTAAAAAAAAAAAAAAAGAGGAATAAAATGAAGGCACTTTGATTTTTCACAGATTGTGAAATACCATAGAAGGCTTCAGCAAAACCTTTGAAAATGCTGGAAATTTCTGCACGTTGTCCAGACCTTCAGGTATTCATAGCATCATGTTAATTAATAATGGTTTGAGTAGGACAAATCTATGCCACACGGGAACAGAGCTGCTGAAATCTTTGACTGCAGAAATGCCCATATTTCTCCTATTTCAAGTGGCAATTTTCTTACCACTTTCTACAAAAGGCAAAGTCATGCACAGTTGTGCTTGAAAAGCCATGAAGTGTGGTTCTTCTGGAGTGCAATTAGAAAGTGCTAATACCAATGAGGAAAATCTCTGATGTTCAGAAGGCCATTTTTTCTTTATATTCATATATAGAATGTATACATTTATATATCATAATAAAGGATGCAAAGAAACAGGTCAGTCTCTCTTTTTCTTTTTTTGACGTACATATTTTGAAATTATGCCAAAATATAGCAAGAATCAAGAAGGTGAAAATAATCTCTATAAGAAAAACAGTGATTTGGGGTTCTAAACATGCAATTGAAAGTGCAGACATCTACTTTCTTGGTTTTCCTTATGATGTAGTTTAGAATGGATATTTTGATTAAAGATTGAGCAATGTGTTAAATGGAAGATTTGTTCTATCTCCAAACAAAATTTTCAGGTGAGTTATCCCCAGATGTGTTAATTTCAAATTGCATTTTGGAAATCTATATTTGCAAGAATTTTATGCCATCTTCTTCTTCCTGCCTAATTTGGATGCATTTGGATCACACTTGAAATGTCAAATGCAAAGATTATAATTTTAATATTTGAGTTCATCACTGAAGTTTTAGGAAAATGCTCAACACAACTTTTCAACAAGCTAAAATTTAGTATGGCAGAGTAAAATGCATTTTACCACAGAAACCCTGATTAAATCCTAACTGAACACTAATCCAACACTGTCTGGACCGGCTGACAGTAGTTGCCTATGTCTCACTGCTTTCAGCAGTAGAACAGATTTTCCTAGGGATGGATTAGAAGTGGAAAGGGACCAATCTACCCTAAGCAGACCCCTTCCCTTCTAGACTATATTCAGCCATTAAAAGGCAGCCAGTCCTCCCTATCCTCTCTATCAGGCTTCTTTCACACGTTTTTTCATTTTTTAAGTTTTTGGATTTTTAAGAACCCAATAACCCAAGGAAAAGCAGTAACTTCCTCTTAGTGGGAAGGGAACCAACACAATCTCACAACAAGCCTATCTGCACAGGCCATCTATGATAGATCACTGTCAGCCTCTTTTATGTCTCGTTCAAAGCAAAATCTTCTAAAACAGCATGTTAGTAGGTGATATCGGTGATGAAGCAATACATAAAAATTGTCCAAGAAAAAGATAGTATTTGTTTTTTAATGGGAATTTAATAATATTAAGTGATTAATAGAGCAGATTCATACTGGACACCATTAAATTTGAATAGCATAAGTGAGCCTTACTTTACTTGCACTGACAGCAGTTAGGTTTTGCTAATAAAGACTACTCATTTTCTCCCAATTTGAAATAAAACTTTTAGAAAGCTCCAGATAGTGAGGGTATTTATTAAACTAACAGCTTCTTCTCAAGAGAGCTTGTCAGTCTTCCTCTATTTGTACATTCCATTTACATCCATGCTGGCATGTTTTAACATTACGACAGAAAACAAAAAAAAAAAAACCAAAACAAAACAGCATTTTGTTTTAAAGCACAGCTACAAGAGGAAATCATTGCCCATTATTTTACCTATAATATTTCTAGCTTGGATTTTTTCTTTCCTTTTTTTCTTTAATGAGAAAAAATAAACAAAAGATATTGCCACATATTTCAAACTGGAAGCTTTTAAAAAACATCATTATCTGTTTTATCTCTCCAGTTACAGGAGTAGAACAGCCCACAGGTGCTGTGTAGGGTATTTTGTAGCCTCATTTATTTAGAAATTAATCTCACCTGGCAAAGTAAAAACTATTTGCTATTCCCAGCAGTGATGACCTAAAAAGTCAGCATTAAGCAGTATTTGTTAGACATTTTATAATGTAATCAGGTCTCTTTATTGATGCTTACTGCTGAGAAGAGCATAAAGGCTCTCCCAGAGAAAGTAGTGGAAACTCAGTTTCAGCAAATCACTTAAGCAGGTGCTTATTTAAATATGTGTTTCAATTTAAGCAGGTGCTTATATTCCATCAAAGTAAACTAGTCTCAAAAATGTACTTCAGTGCTCTGCTAAAGCTGGGCTAGCACCTCGATTAAAGCCTAAATTTGCAAACACTTACATTTCTGTCTTTTCTCTAAAGCTCTTTGAGAATTTCAGAGCCCCAGCTTAGGTGTTATGCATCTGCAATGAACAAGAACATTTCTTTCCTCTATATGAAATCTCACTGGCTGATGAAGAAAATACAGTTTAACATTAAAAAAGATAAATCAGAAGTGAAGTTTTATCTCTTCTGTATTAAAAAATTCTAGGTCAAAATGAGCTTTCATTCCTCTAGCAAGGTGAATAACCCTGCTTCTGAGAAAGATCAGTTATCTAGAAATGTGGTATTCTTCCCACTGAGTCACAGCAGAGCCAGAAAGCAGATTCCGCACTACTGGGGATCTGCAAAGACCCCTGAACCCTTTCATAGGAGCCTGTGTCTCAGTGATATACCCAGCCCAGGTGTCACTGTCAGTAGCTGCATTTGCCCTGATAAAATAGCCCATTTCTTCAGTCATTTCAATCTAGAATAATAGTTCATTTATATCATTTATTAACCTCTGTGCTGGCTCATGGTTACCATATTTCATAACATGAAGAAGGTCTGTTTAATGAATTTCTATTTCTAAATGTGTCAGATAAACTGATGGGAGTTATTCCTGTGTGGTGATGGTAGAATTAATACTGGTGAAAATGTATAACAAATATGGATACTGAGCCATGCCTCTGTTACAAGGAGTTTTGTATATTTACCGGTGAGTAACTGGGTAAAGGAAAATTATATTCATGCAAAGAGGGAGGAAGGAAAAGAAATGTCATTAAAAAATACAATTCTTTGAATATTTTTGTGCCAATTAAACAGTGTTTGAGGGTTTGAAAATATGGTTTGCACACTTGGTTTTATTCCTGATGTCTAAATGATTTGTTCAGTCTGAGTAATTTAACTTCCAAAAATCAATGTGTGCTTCTGGATAAAGTCTGCAGGGTCACCAGACACATAGATGTTAAAAAAAGCAATACTCTTTCTGTCTTAGACATCCTTCATCAAGGATTTGCATATACCCAGAAAGATCAAATTTCTAATTTGTAGAGTATTTGGGGATTTTTGGAGATGCAAGGCACCATTCAAATGTTAGCTATTACCATTGCAGGAGGCAATCTTTACTATCACAGTAGGGGTAAGTGCTATAATTAGTGCCAGATAGCGTTGCTACAGTTTTTCATTTATATTACTGACAGTTCTGAAATTATCTTGTGGGGAAAAGCAGAAACTATTTGAGAACCTATTCCTGTCTGTGATCCCTAATTAATTGAATGTATTATCCCTTAGAGACATATACTCTTTTACCTGAAATATTACAGTAGTTAATGTTCACATGAATGACAGTTTATTGCACTTTATGTGCCATGGGACACTGAATATGAAACCGTACAATTTTAAACTTTTACTTTCCTTTGAACCTCCAGGTTCAAGCTGCTCCTCATCCACAACTGTTCTGATCTGCTGAGCAAAGTATGTTGATTTATATTATTTTAGTCATTATTACTGCCACATAATTGAGGCTTGAAAATATTTAACATCATTTGACAAACTCAGTTTACTTTTCCATTTCTGTTTCTTTTCAAATTAGTGGCATATATGGCTTTTTTACTTGTATATTAAACTTGGCATTACTGTGTTTATTTACCTGCCCTCTACAATATATAATTTATTTTAATACCAGAAATATTTACCATGCTGAAGGAAAATTTCTCCTCTTCACTAAAGCACTGAAAAAACCTTGGAATGACATGGACAAGCAATAACAAACTGCAGTAAAATTAGCATAACTGGCAGCTTAAGGTTTTGTCATGTATGTAGAGAACATTCTACACATTCAGCAAATATATTATTTACTGTGAAAAACAGTAACGATGTCTTACATTTAATTCTTTTTGATAACTTATAAGAATGAAATCCAGCAGACACCTTCCCATCTCTTGGTCCTATAGCACTGACAGCAGTTAAACTATCTTGGCAGCAGCCCACCAGGTACGTATGATCTCTAAGAAACATCTGTTTTTCAAAGAATCATAGAACGGCCTGAGTTAGGAGGGACCTCAAAGATCATTTAGTTCCAAACTCCCTGCCATGGACACAGATATCTTCCTGTAGACCAGTCTGCTCAGAGCCCCATCCAACCTGGCCTTGCACACTTCCATCTTGACATTTCTGAGCAGCATGTAAATCAATCTTAGGCGCAGTATGCATTGTAATGACAGCACAGATCCAAGCCAAAGGAATAACTCAGGTGAATCTTTCCTATGAAATATGCGACTGTTTCCTATTTAACTTCTGATAAATCATTTAAACTGCTTTGATACTTGTCATGCATATTTTAAGATAGAACTTTTTTCAAATTCATGAAAGATGAAAATACAAACGTGTTTGTGGCTTGTTTCAGTGAAATTTGAAAAACTCATGCTTTAATATCTTTAATATACCATCTATTTTACAAATTTGATATTGATTGATAAAAATATTGATAACATTTATAGAAGCCGGGGAAGTTCTCTAAGTCCCTCCTAATCCACTGAGCTGTATTTACAACTTCAAGGACTGTTGCTTTTCCATCATTATGTGTCAAATTTAGCATTCACTGTGTCAGATAGTATAACTGCCCTAATTTCTCATGAGAGGTATTGTCCCATGTAAAGAAACTATTTAGTCAAGTCCTGAGACCATATATCCATACAGAAGACCCAAGCTAACCATCACTTCCAAAACTTCTGTGACTGATACAGAAACTGGCCATTTCTAATGTAAAAGCACTAATGGAAATTTACTCATAATTTTTATACCTCTGACATAGATAAGACATCCTTGGCTCTGTAAACTTTTTGCATGCTTGCTTGTTTTTTGCCCTTCTGCAGATTCCCTAGAACAATTTGCTAACTTTAAACTTTGTATTCCGGCTATGACTAATTATGCAAGTATCATATCCATTTTTCCAAATCATTTACTCCACCATGAGTCTGATACTGTGCACATATTGAAGGTAGGGGTCCTATGGCACCACAGATTTGTAGATAAAATGTTCCTGCCATGTTGTAGGATACATATGTATGTGCAATCCAAAATACATCCATATTGCACTGTAAAATAATTTTCATAGGCTCTTGTATCACAGCCTAGTGTTAAAGGTTCCTGATTCTCAGGCTTTTCTCTCCAACTGAAGCCACATTTTTGGATGTTTTTCATATGCATGTTATATTTATGTATGTCTCAAGAATTGTTAAACTTCAGTTCATTATGCAGTGAAGACAGAAAATTGTACCACATGCATTTCACAGGCTGATTCTAAATTAAATTTTCATTCCTATTCCTGAGCTTTTCAGGTGTCTTAATATACTTTGAGACTTTGCAACTTCACAAAGTCATCAGTAGCAGCAAATTTCATTAAAAATGTTACCCTTTGGTTCAGGTTATTAAGGAGGATGTTTAATAAGAACAGGCACAAGATCTTGCACTACCCTGTTATTAATAACATTAATATATTTAATACTTGGAAACCACTCTGCTTTTTTTATGACATACTATATCTTCTCCATTAGGCTGCTGTACTTCTGTTGTGCAGCAAGCAATTGAATTTTGTACTGCATATTTTGATTTGTGCTAACACCCCTATACACTAATCTTACTAATACGCCTTACATTTATTTATGTAATAAATCAAGCTGTCCTGCATCCCTATTTTTTTGCAAAATATATTCATATGTCATTGCCTCTGTATCATGAGTGGATATTCATTTTGGGTTGATTTTTCTGCTGGCCTGGCAAAATTATAGTTTTTGCAAGGTAAACATCTTCTTTCATGACATATCCATTATGACAAATGTTAAAAACACTTTCCTATGAAGTGTACCTAATTTTTAATTCAATTTTACATACAGTGTTCTCTGGAACTCTCTTGTAATTTAAAGTATCTGGTAAGTTCCATAACAGCCAGTCTAACACCCATATGGACAGCCAAAAGTGCTTTCTTTTACATTTAATTATGTACTTTCAGTTTAAATCACAGCTCTGTGTAATTCTCAGAACAGTTAAATATGCCTGATTTCCATCATTAGCATGGGAGTACACTAAAGCTCAAAGTGATTGAAAGCAGCCTTGCAGAGAGGGACTTGTGCATGGTGGTTGATGAAAAACCCACCATGAGCTGGCAGTGTGCACTCACAGCCCAGAAAGCCAAACCAATCTTGGGCTGCATACAAAGGAGCAGGACCTGCACGGCAAAGGAGGGATTCTTCCCTTCTGCTCTGCTCTTGTGAGTTCCCACCTGGAGTGCTGCACCCAGCTCTGGTGTCCCCAACATAAAGACATGGAAATGTTTGAGCAAGTCCAGAGGACACTATGAAGTTGGTAAGAGACTGGAGCACCTCTCCTGCAAAGACAGGCTGAGAAAGTTGGGGCAGTTCAGCCTGGAGAAGAAAAGATTGCAAGGAGACCTAATTGCAACCTTCCACTATCTGAAGGGCGCCTACTGGGAAGCTGAGGAGGGACTCTTTCAGGAACTCTGCCCAGTCCTGGTGATGTTCAGAGCCAGGCTGTGAGTGGCCTGGTCTAATGAGAGGTGTTCCTGCCCATTGCTGGGTTGATTTGGACTGGATGAACTTCATGGACCATTCCAGCCCCTTACCATTCTATGATACTGGGCAATGTGCCAAGAATCCTGTAGTGAGCTAGTAGTAAATCTATTAAAATAACTGAGAAATCCTCCCACATACACACTGTATCTTCTGATCATAGCTGCTTCACCCGTTACAATGTTACTTCAGCTATTAACATTCATCCAAAAAACTTCATCTGTATATGACATATTTAAGCATGTTATACTAAAGTATTCTAATTAATTGTGATTAAATGTTTTTACTTTTACAAGTATTTCTTTTGTGCAATTATTTCAACCACTTTTTCAGTGACAAAAAAGTTCTTAGTATGTATCTGTGGAGTATTTACCTCTGATTTTCTAGAAAGTACAGCACAGCTGACTTCCATGTAGCCATGTGATTTGTACTGTAGCATTGGTATGAACAAAAAGGAAGCAAGAAAGGCCAAAGAAATACATTTTCTTGTGCCATTATTTGTAGCTGATAAAAGCCACAGCTTGAAAGAAGCAGTTCATTCTCTCTCTGTATTAATGCTGATGAGCACTAGCTGTGCATGCAGTGGTGTTTGCATGATACAGCAAAGGTCACAGGACTGCTTCCTCTCTTCAGTTTCTAGACTGTCAGTTCATCCACAAAAGCTGAGAGACAGGTAAAAAATGCTGTTAGGTAGTAGAGAAGTTGGACATGTTTCCAAAGATTGCTAGCAAGAGCCTGCTGTGCAATGACCTCTACCTCCATGCTAAGAGCTCTGTCTGTCACAGGAGGCTCTGCCAGCTCACCCAGTGGGTGGTTCAGGATCAATGGTTGTCTCCTGTTGGGGGCTGGCCTGCATTTCTCTGCCATTTCAGCTATTGGCAACCAATTTCTGTCTTGCCAGGGCTGAAGAGTCCCATCAGCTATTCAGCTGAAGGGTTTCATGCTGCTATCTATTTACTTGCAGAGTGCTGAGACATTTGGAGCTGACTGTGAGAATATCTGTCTCCTTTAATGCTCTGAAGAGTCTGTCACACACTGCAAATTCAGAATACTCATGCACACTGAGAGAACACCTTGGCATTAATACAGCACAGGTTCACTTGTCCATGCAACAAAACAGAGTTAAACATTTTGCTGCAATCTTGTGTGTGAGAAACTGTAATGATGACAAAGTGAAATGTGTTTAAGTAATGCCATGAAACTTATACCAACTACATATGGATTAAAATCTATCAATAAAGATCTATCTTTCAAGTTATAAGGACATATAATATTTCGTGTTAGATATTTAGGTTCAGTATTTGTTTCACTGAGGAGATGGATGATGTTTTTCTTAATGAGTGTGAAATACCTGAAATATTTCTGCTTATCAGAGATTTAAAAAGTAATAGCCCTCTGTATTAGTCTTTCAAAAAATCAACATCTTACATTTAAGAAACCTTCATCTCACATGCAACAAAAAACTTATGGAAGCATTTTTTCAGATCATGTTGAGTGCATATTCCCTTGCCTTTTTATAGCATATTGATGTTAAAAGTGATCAGTTTAACTTCTATCTACTGAATATTAGTGAAGTAGTTCTAATCCATGTGGGAACTATAGATATCGGTCTGACAACTAGGTTATCCAATGGGAACTTCATCTTCAAACAAGTACAAAATCAGAATAGCTTAAAGAATTGTGCTATAGAATAAGACACTGCACTTGTGGAAAAGAGGCCTAGGATCCTATATTCCAGTAGAAGACATCTTCTCTCTTATTAGTCCTTTTCAAGCAAATTCAGTTAATTCTCCATTGTTTCCTCATCACAAAAACTGAAAATTACTAAGTACCTTTTTTCATAGTTGTGAATTTTGATCTTTTGAAAATAAAAACAAAATCCGTCTGATTTCAAAACATTCTAAGACTGTTTCTAAAGCAACGCAAAACTGATAAAAAGATAACCCTTTAAATGTTGTTAGAAAGGCCCACCATTCCTCCATGTGCATAGGAACCACTAACATCCACAGTTTTTTCGTTCTTTTCAGGATCAAGGCTTGGCCTTCTCTGAGATTTTCAGATACTTTTGTGACATGACCACAGACAGAAGTACTCTCCCAGTTTCTTTTTCTGGCGTTGTTTTGTTGGTGTGTGCTGAAGTTTCAGTTTCATGGCTGACTGGGATTAGTGAAAACCAGCCTTCTGAGGGGGGCTTTAGGAACATCCTGCAAACTGAGCGGCAGATGGGAAAACAGTTTTTGGCATCACTGGCTTTCTAATTACTGCAAGAAGAACCTAGCATCATGTCTCTGCCCCAAGCAGCTGTACTTTAATTTGCAATGGAAAAAATCCAATCAGATCTGGTTTTCCCCCCTCTCTTCACTTAATCCTGTCTTGTTTTATTTTTTAATGTGATCATGTTATTTATTTGGTTTAATATTTTAAACTAAGTTTCCTTATTTTTCTTTTTTTCAAGGAGTGACTGCCAAGAATTTTCCTGTGATGGGATTACTTAGAGATTAGCCACTGCCAAGAACTTTCCTTTAGTATGACAGGTTTATTTAGGGAACAAACTGTTGTCATGTTCCATCATCAAGAATTGGGATTCCAGGGGCAGGCCAAACTGTTCAAGCTGTAAAGTTATAAGTGCTCCAGGGAAGGCTCAAAACGAGGGCAACATGCAGGAAACTGATATTTCAGGGTAGTCAGTAAGTAAAACTATCTACTGTCTAGGCAGAAAACATCAAACTCTCCAATTTATCTTTTCAGATGTAAATTAATGTACACATAAAAGGAATCAGAAGGCTTAGGTCTGTGGCAAGTAGACAAGCTGATGATTCCTTTCCTGAGTTATAGTAACCACCAGAGCTCTCATGATTTTAATTTTAATTTTTTTGGACTTATCATGCAGTCAGTCAGCAGTTACACTCAGAGCACCCCCATGCATCCCAACACATCCCTTACAAAAAAAATGGCTCTTGCCCTTTTCATATTAATCATGTGTGCTCCTAGCTTCTTGTCCTGGTTCTGGCCAGCCCAGTTTTAATTTTTGCAGTAGCCCAGAGAGAGCATGGCCAGGACACAGAAGTTACACTGAACTACCTCCTGTCATTTCCAGTGCTGGGCTTACCATAACAATGAAATAATATATATATTTGTGCTTTTGGAAATAACCATTTAGGTACAGTAGGTGCAGAGGTTAGATACAGAGTTTCATTTAAGTACAGCAGCAGTTGCTGTTGTTATTTATAAAGGGCCAATCAAAACAACATGTTAAGCACCAGTTTTCTTAGTATAATATGTTGCAGAAGTAGAATTTATTGTATAGACTCAATTTCTTTATCATTTGTTATATCCACATCGTTTCAAAAAAGGCCAGATTTTATTCAGCCAGCACCTGTGTAAAGAATCCTGGCAGACGTGTGATGTAAGTGCTCACATTTATATGAAGTTACAACTCCTTTTCTCATAGAAATTAAGATTTCAGAATTTTCTCTTAGATTTAACATCATGAGTTCTCAATTATTATTTCACAATATATTATTAGCTCAAAAGGAGGCATATGCCTCACAAAATCTATCTTCCATTATAAAAGTTGGCTGTAAAACAAAAAGAATGTGATAAATAGATTTTGTGTGACCTACCAAGGAGCACACAGTTTAACTTTCAATTAGATTAAATTTATGTATGTATTCTATTACCTTCTCTTTTTCAAAGAATCATGGAACTGTAGCACTTTTAAGATAGTAGAGAAAGCAGACAGAAAACTCCTGCTATCCATTCTGACTTCCATTCTACTTTCCTAGCCCTTTCAACAAACTGATTTTTATTAAAATACAATATTTCATCAAAAGCAGTTTATATACACTGTTTTGTGACTTAGAAGGGCAGTGAGAACACTCACTGTTTAAGATATTAATATATCTAGGGCTTGAATAGCTTTGTTACTGCAATACCCTGGTAGTTCTGAAGCAAAGGTTCACCCATCCTGACCTACACCTCAAATAGAACTATACAAGCACTGATTGCAAGATAACAAGTATTTAACATAATAATTCTCTAACAAGCAGTTTATATTAACAGAACAAAAAGCATTTTATATTAAAATTTGGGTTTTTTAAATTTTAGACTAGAGACAGAGACTTTATTTAAAACTGCAATTAGGTTTAGACCACTATTATAATTCACTATTATTGTCCTGTTTTACAAAATGGAAAGTGACTTAATTAAAGACAAAGCCAGGATACAATTAACATCTACAACAAAGCTGAAAATTGAAGTCCTGAAATACAGACTCAAGTATAGACTAAAACCAGACTGAAGCATAGGCTAAAAACAGACTGAAAGTGTCCAAACAAATCTTGTGCCAAGTCACAGCTGATAGGCTAATTTCCATTCAGTACAAATAATAAGAGTTCCTAATTTTCACCACCATTCCTTAATCCATATGTGTCCTCTGCATCATCTACATTCCTAATGGGAATGGCTAATAAGTAGATTAATATTTTTTTCACCCAATAAATGTGTTTACTAATAGAGAGTATGATAAAAATCATAGGAAAACATTTTAACTAACTGAAAGTTAAGGCAACTCATTCTCTCATAAACAGAATTTTGCTGTATAAAAACCCATTAGGACATAATTTCTTTCAATATTGATCCTATATCACAAATCATGTGGTTGAGGCAATAACACTGCCTCTGTTGCTATAACTAAAAGCAATGTATTTGCAAATCACATTCTGATAAGACAGTAAAATAATTACTATTATTTATTGTACCATAACACCCTTCCAGCTAGAAGAAATTAGGAATAAAACTGCATTATACTTTGTTTTAAACATTTGCTTGATGAACTTTCAAACAGTGTCAAAATACATCCCAAGGCAATGATTTGCCTGTGTGAGGCAGCAATTTTTCAGTTTCCTGCCTGAACTTGGTATTTTTCTGTATTTGAAAGTTCTCAGCATAAATAAATGGGAGAAGGTATAGGCTCATCTTATTAGTTCTCAAAATATTTGGGATGTGTGATAACTGTTTAGTTTCATAGAGAGTGAAAAAAAATTAAATATTAAAAAAAATAATTTGTTTTAGCTCTGGATTTTATGGTCTTGTTATGATCTAAATATAAATAGTTACAGATTGTGATTCTAAGATTCTGAAGAGATGGAATAATATTTTTCCTGGGATAATAAAAAAATAATAAATTTTTCCTGGGAGCATACACAACATACTGTTCCATCCTCATGACATTGACCATCAGCAGTGAGGAAAAGCTGTAAGTATGTTGGTATATATCTGTTAACATGTGTTATATCTGCTTTATATGGGAGAACAAAATATACAGCTTTCATCAATTCTGCCCAATCTCTTATGAGATCACTCCATCACTCATTCAGCATATGGATGTTGGATGCAGCACATAGTGCACCTAAGGTGCTACAGCTGTATAACAGGTGAAAAGCACATTTACAGACACACCATTATTTCATGAGTATGACTAAGAGAGGAATCTTAGCCTCCTAGAAAACTAAGATTAACCAGCACTACACAGGATCAGGTGCAACATGCCCCTAGGAACATAGACCATAATAAATGGCAGCCTCTGAGGTACTTGAAAATCATATTTGACAAGTATTGATTTAAACAGAACCGTGAACTACATAGATTTCCAACTGGTAATTACTGACTGTTATGTCTCCCTCTGTGCCAGAGATATCTATCAGAAAGCCTGATAAGACAGTAGGAAGACTAAGGAAAATAATGGTGTTGAATCCACAAATGATACTATGGACCACAGATAACTATACTAAGAATCTCAAAATGGAGAAATAGTCTAAACCAAGTATTATCCACACTACAGTAATTCTGAATTTGCACCACAGTAATCATTGTTTAAACCCAATAGGAAGAGTCTCTGACCTCCAACCCAGTATCATTTTGTGAGTGTGATTGCACCTGCTTCGAGACCAATGTGTGATCACTCTGCGCAGTCACCAAGCCAAAGTGCAATTGAAGCTTTTACACAGCAAGACGTGTAACACGTATACGAAATGCTACATGGAATTTCAAAATTGCAAATCAGCTAAAAACTTAAATAAAACGAAAAACCAGCCAAACAGAAAAGGTAAACCTGAGTACTGGTCAAAATTGTTGATCATATCCACACCACTAAAAAGACATTTTCTGATAAGAAATGATCTTCCTTGCCGAGAGTGAGCAAAGCAGCACAGCCACCATGCAACAGAAGATCCCAAATTAGGAAAGAACTAGCTCAAGTCAGTTATGAAGCTTCACTTGTGGGAAGAATCAATTAAAACATTCGTCTTCTTCTGATCGCCAATGAGTGACACACAGGCATGTGCACACTCCAAGAGATCTGTGACAATACTGGCACACACAGAAGGCATTCTCAGAAGGTGAACACCCATGCAGAAGAATGTGGCATAAGTCTCAAAAAATGTTGAAACTCAACAGTTGGAAAGAGACCAAGGGAAAATAAATACGTCTACTATTTGGAGATTTCTCTTTTTTCATTTTTGTTTCCAGTGTTATTAACTCATGGCTTTTGTAGTTACAACTTTTGCATTACTTAAATCCATCATTATGGGTGGTCACAGATAAATCAGAAAGAATGTAGGTTTTGCAAGTATTAATAAATTTATCCTTTGGTGTGCAAGTCAGTCCTGTCCTCTTCCAGGAATAATGAACATTGATAGGAAGAGATAGGCAATAGGGAACAATAAGGAATTTACTTTTTTTTTAAGAGTGTGTGTTTGTATATGTGTGTATGTGTGTGTGTGTGTGTGTGCGTATGTTCAGGAAAAAGGAAAAAGTTATGAGGAATAATGGAAATTTCTTCATTCAAAATGAAAATATGACATAAGATGCCTTCCACGAGGGATGCTTGAAAAGGCATACAAATATTTTTATTCAGCAATCATTTCACAATGATTTTAAAGTTAGCGTTGGCTTCTTAATAGACCATATTAAGTCTTAGATGGCCAAAGGTACTGAAATGGAGTCTCTCCTTAAACTCTCTTACATATTTAATCTACTTTAGAAGTTACATATATTATTAAAAGTTCAGAGCCTAGGAAGAAAAATGCATTATTTTTTTCTTTAGGCCTTTTTCCATCTTTCATTACCCTGGTCCTTTTCCATTTTATATAAGATATTAATTTCTGATTAAATGCTTTGGGATCTATTTCTTGATTTAAATCTCTGCTTTGTAATGTTACTCTAGTTAAGAAGCATTTATGGCAAGGAAAAAGTCACTGAGAGTAACTTTAGATTGAATATAAGCCAATGATATACAAATAAATTATATTCAAGTCAAATTACAGTCAGTCTCTAGGAAATATAACAAGTACTTTAAAGTTGTCACCTCCTAGAAGGAAAAATTTAAGACATTAAATGAGTATGTAGAAGTGCCTATCATTATAAATACTGTAAATTGCATACAATATATTAAAAGTCAGAATAAGAAAAGGAAATTCAAAACTCTAAATTCAGACTTACAGAAATATTATTTACTAAGCACAGTACCCAGAACTTCAGAAATAACTCAGATAATGTTTCCTATATAATATTAAATCAATATTTGTAAAATACTTCAGTGAATATTAGTTATTCTATACAATTGGGGTCTGGAATTCTCTTAGCAGACAGCTAGCTGGTGATTTGAGCATGTGCTAATGCAGTTCCTGTGGGTTTGAGAGATTCTTCAGAATTAGCCTGGTGCCGTACTTCAGTTGCTCTATTCAAGATTCCAATTACCCATTAGGTAATGAAGGGGCTTCAATTTTGCAGAGACTGTTAAATTTAGATATTTCCTTACTGAAATCAAAACACTCTGCACCTATCCTTATGCAAACATACTTAAAGATACAAAAATCTAGACAGAAGAACTTGACTTAAACACTTGGTAAAAGGTGAATGTGACTGAGACATTATCTCAGGATGAGAAGAGAAAAAGAGCACATAAAAACAAAGAATATTTCAATCCAGACTGAACTACGCATATGACTTTGTAGGGGAGAGAGAAAACCCAATCACCAAAAAAAAAAAAGCCCACAAAAAAGAAAACAAACCAATGCAAAAGCCAACCAAACTAAGACAACCGAGCAAATAATAACAACAACCCCCAACTAAAATAAAGCAAACAACAAAACAAATAACAGCAACAACAAAATTTCCCCCAAAAACAACACATAAACAAACAACCCAAAAATATAATAAAATCCCCAAACCCTGGGAATGGATTTTGGGACAAAATGCTGACTGACATTTTGGTGCTGTAAGCCCACTGAACTTTTTTATTCTTCTGCTAAATAGAACTTGAATCCAAGTGCCCAGCTGTGAGTTATTCTCTAAAATGGAAAGGTGAAGAGCATCCCATGATAACTCTCTCAGTCTAAGATTAGCTAAAGACCACTTCATAAATGAATTTCACTGGATTTCATTATAAGGACATATTAAAAATGCACAGCAATTCTGTTATGCAGAATAGGATGAGAAGAAACTTGTAGAGGAAAAACAGATGAAGGATTACTCCTAGACCCTACAAACATATGAGAAATAGAAGGGGAGGAAACATTCAGTTTTAGGAATACTTTGCTAGTGAGACAACAGGCGATCTTCTGTAGGATAAGAAACTTGTAGAGGAAAAACAGATGAAGGATTACTCCTAGACCCTACAAACATATGAGAAATAGAAGGGGAGGAAACATTCAGTTTTAGGAATACTTTGCTAGTGAGACAACAGGCGATCTTCTGAGGTCAGACAAACATGTTGGCCTAGACTGACAGTAGAGACAAGGATGGCCTAAGTTTGGAACGACGGATGAAGATGATCTAATGCAGCTTAAGAAATATTTTCTGTCCAAGCTTGAGTCTTCTGTCAGTGCCCGTCTTCATTTACTGAAGTGAGACTTCACTGACAGGGGCATTACTGGATAAAACAGAATAGCTGTACAGTTCACCTCTGATCTTAACAAATCTCCAAGTTGTAGGATCTTTTTCTATCAAAGGTAACATATATAATCAAGGACTGGATTTTCTTCTGTGAACCAGCTGATCACATTTCAATGCAGATACACAGCTGTCCTGCAAAATTGTCCCAGAAGCTGTTCATTTTACTTGCTACAACACACATGTCAAATACTTAACGTTCATGATCAATAATTATGAATAAATTGCAGCTGAAAAGAAATTTTGCAGCAGCCTAATACCTGAAATTAATTGGTAAAATGGTTTCCACTGAAAAGACCAAAGTTTGAAATATCAGCTCGGCATTTTGTTTCATTCTGATGAAACACATATATTTAATATTACGTGAATGTAGTCAACTGAATCATATCTGGCATACCACGCTGGCATACCATACAGACAACTCAATATGAAATAAGTTGATGGGTTGCAGTGTACTTTGGCAGCAATGGTGGCATAAAAAAATCCATTGGCAGTGTCTCTGTGAAATGGCCTTTCAGTATGTTCCCATCAGAGACCACATTCTCAATGCTCAGTGCTGTGCGGCTGATAGCTGCTTTCCCTGCTATTCCTCCCTGGCACAAACAACTGCTATGTCACAGATGCTTGAAATTAGATGTCAGGATTACAAAATGAAGAGGAAAATCAGAGCAATATGCATATACTTTAATAGTATGCATTAATAACTTAGCTACTGGGTGGCAGAAGATATGGTTATCCAAGACATTACATATCACTGTTGTATCATTTATGTCCATGGCATGTGTGAAGTAATGCCACTGATGTTGGTTTTATACTTTGTTTATCAAACAGACTTTAGTAATGAACAGTTTCTTTTGCAATACTTATGAAAAACAAAGGTTTCTATACAGATATTAGAAATGTACACTCAATGAAACAGCAAACAAAATGGTAGTAAATGTCAAAAGATTAACTGTAGCAGGGCACCAGTGTAACCTATCAAAAATAAATCACACAATTTCTTAAACTGACATTTTAAATTGAATATAAAATACTGGAAGAAAGCTTTTTAAAATCTTATGCTTACAATGGAACTTGGGGAATGGGAAGTATTGATTTGTGTACTATCTTCTTTCATATTTCCAAAGCATGTCAGTATTTCTACTAAAATGACACACTTTGAGTATATAACAATTTTATTTACATTGTTAATAGACTTCAGACTTAGCATCTCAATTATATCACAGCAGCCATTCAAAAGTGACAAAGTCCATAAGCTATTTACACAAAGTCAGAAGGGCAATGAAATAAAAGATAAATTTCTGCAATGGTAATTCCTTACTTTTTAAATTCCCATGTGGCTAGCATAGCTTTTAAAATAAGTGACCAAACGTAACATCACTTTATGTGTAGCTTTTATTCTGAAAAAATGCCGTGCTCTGATTTTTCAAGTCATAGTATTTTTAGGAAGAAAGCTCTAACAAAGCAGAACATTGGACTAGATATGTTTTTACATTATTTTTCCATATGCTGAGTATTCATTCTGTTCTGGTATGTCATCTTAAAAACGATCGTAAAATCTAAGATGGCAGAGGTGAGGATAATAAGAATAACTCTGATAGGAAAAAGCTACCATACAAGGAATGACTAAATAAAGCTTTTCAATTTGGAAAAGAGACAGCTGGAATGGGCTGTGTCCTAGTTGTCTACGAACCATAAAAGGAAAGCAGAAAATAAAACAGCAGCACAGGAGCTAGAGGGCTGTCTAGGAAATTGTCAGGGAACTGCTCCACTGAAAAGGCAGAAAAGTACTTTCCGGTGTGATAATAATCTGTAGAACTCACCACACTAGGTTTCTAGGATCCATAAACTTAAGTGAGCTGAAGATGGGATTAAGGAAATTTACTGAAGATAGTTCTCTCATCAGCTCTTAAGCATAGTGCAGATTCCGCTTCTGCATCTCATAATAACTCCATAAAAGTTAACCCCTGGAAACTGTCCAGATAGACAAGGTTTCTGCACAAGTCCTGATCTAAAGCACCTTTCAAAGTATTCCCATAGTTTAAGAGTCAGCCTAATCACCATGGCACTTCTCTGGTTCCATGGCACATGCAGTGAGACAATTGCTCATTTTGTTATGTAAAGCTGCTTGCTTTGTAGTAGTTCAGATTTTCTCCACAGAGTACTTGGAAATGAAGCAATTTCATAATCTCTTCATGTTTTTCAAACAGTAAGTTCATACATTTAATTTTTTCTACTAATAGTCATACAAATAGGGCATTAATGACTCCAGCTATATTTCAGTCTACAGTTTTATTGATTTTTTTAGATGAAAATAATATAGAATTTATAAATAAATCTCCAATTGTTAACTGGTGTAAATATTATAGAAAATTTATTTCTGACGCAAAAGAACATAGGTGAAATTAAATACAGGTTATAGACATGTTTTGCTGGAGAAAGGCAATTTCACATATTTAATTCTCTAATCAGAAGGGCATTTAAAAATACCCTTTTACAATATGTCTGTATTTAAAGTTAATGCAGCATGATCATCTTGAAAATGTAGTGTACATGCTGGCTTTTTTTTAACACATTCTTTTTGTTGTGATAGTTCAAATTGGATAGCACCATATAGGGCTTCTACCTTCACCAAAATAAAATCCCTAATTAATTCAGAGGATGTCTCAGTTTGCTTAATTGTCATTGTAGAGCCTTTTTCTTGGTCATACTTCCATCTTTCGTAACATATTTTTCCTAAATATATCCATATTCCTGCAGTCCCTATGCAGTGCTTCCACTTGTATCATCTAGAAGTAGAAGTGTTCCCTGTCAGCTTGTTAGCGGCCTTCGTATCTGGACGCTATTGTCATATATATGTTCTTAAAATACTTATGAGTTTGCAGCTTAGCTAAGGATAGAAAAAAAAACCAAAAACTGGTGTAATGTTTTTATTTTCCTCAAATAAAACTGACTTAATTAACTAAGTGAACAGTAGGGTTGAAGGCAAAATATTATTTGAATGTGCTGATTATGTCCTTTCCTCATTTATTGTAAAGACTATAAAACATGCAGGAGCAAGAGCCAGGTCTCTGTTTAGTCTGTAAAATACTTAGTACAGGAGGAACCTCAAAAAAAATTACACCTTATAGTTCTTCTCAAGCATTTCCTTCATTGTGTTTATACTGGCATTTTAAGAATATTTAATTCTCTCAGTCTTGGAGGTTTTCAGTAATTCACTCAGGAAAGGAACAGATGCACACAAATGCAGTGAGTGCCTGGGAGAGGCTTGTGAACCTATACAAAAAAACAGTGCCCAGAATTTTCAGAAGCCTGAGTTTTCCCAGTATGGTTAGAAAACCACACAACATTAATGCACAAACAGCTTTAGATATTAAGCAAATGAAAACACATGTTTAGCATGGCAAATAAGACCACAAAATCATGTCCTATGGGATGCTGACAGGGAGCTGCTGTGTTACAGCAGCCCAAAAGCCATGCTCAGTGAAGCCTGAGTAAAGTCTGCAAAACTCCATTTTTGCCTGAGTCCTTACTTTGGCATGCACTGCTGGCATGTGTTGTCCTCAATCTGCATAAGAAACAAATGATGTTACAGACCTGCATATTCACAGTTTCCCTTGACAGTAATCTTGCATAAACTCAAGGAATGCATGCAATGTGGAACAAGGCTAATTTCTTTAGAATCACTTGTCTTAGGGAACTGGAATGATTCATCTTTTATCTCTGACATACCCTTCTTTAACATCCTTGGCAGACATTTTCAGTATAAATATTATTCACACAAACAGTTGTTCCATTGATGTTTTGCAAAACATGGTGTCAGTTTTAGAAGTCCAGTGGAGGAAAATTATTTTTTTTGTGCATGTGTCTGCCTGTGCTTTTTATCTTCTTTCAAAGGTAACAAGACTCACATTACAGGAATCTTTAAAAATAACTGTCAAATACATAAGTTCTTTCTATATTTGGCTGCAAAGCTCGAGGGTAAGTCTTACATGTTTCATAGACTTGACCTGTCCTGTCAACACTGTTTGTTGCCTCCCGGTTCAGAGCTGTACAAGCATGTATGGAAAATTCTGCATCTGCTTCCTTAAACCTTGGGGTGGCACACAGTGATTATATCATTCAGGCAGAAGAAATGAAGAACCTAGTAGCATTTGGTTTGTAATTTTTTTATGCTTTTGAAGTAAATGAAAGGAAAAAGGGATCAAAAAAGGTTCAAGGTTCAATTATGTACTTTTTGAAAAGCAAAAAAACCCTAAGCAATAAAATTAATTTAAAGACCTGCATTTATTGCTTGTGCTGTCTATATCTCAAGTGGAAAATTTTGAAGTTAGTCAAAATTTTGCCTGCAGCAAATGATTTTTGCAATTTTTTACTTTAAATGTTTCTTATAAGCAGAGTATAGACAGTAATACAATTGAGAGGCATTTTAAACAAAAAGGTTTAAGTGCCATAACAATTTATCCACAGTCACCAGGTAAATAAGTCATGTTCCCTTTTAGGCCCTGTGTCATTGTAAAAGTAACTTGTTTCTTCTTGGCTAGTATGTGGACATCTTCTTCCTAGCTCCATAAATACCTTAAAAAGCAGAAAATAACTTTTAATATCAATTCAGTAAGAACTGAAATATAACAACTTTTTCTAGATTACATTTTATTTATGTGGCAAGACTTTGATAGGAAGGGTGCAGTGGCACTGCCAGGGTGGCTTCAGTGCTTTCTGGGTGTCAGTCAGGGTCAGTTCCTCCATTTAGGTCCCCAAAGCTGAGCCTATCAGTGATGCTGGTGTCATCACCCCAGCAATAGCATATTTAAGAAAGGGTAAAAAAATGCTGCCCAGCAGTTGTGGGAGAAAGGAGTGAGAAAAGTATCAGAGAAACAGACACCAAGTCAGTGAAGAATAAGAAGAGGTTCTTCAGGTGCTAGAGCAGCAATTCCTCTGCAGCCTGTGAAGAAGACCATGGCGAGGACTGAATGATGATGAAGCCCACATCAAAACAAGTTTCTGGAATTAATTGCAGCCCATGGAGACGAGCTCACAGAGCTCTCTGGCCCAGAGAGAATCGATGCTGGAACAGGGCATTCCTGATAAACAGTACTTCATAGAAAGGACCCATGCTAGCACAGCTCTTGAAGAAAGATCAACTCTGGAGCAGTTTGTGAAGGACTGCATCCTGTGGGAGGGACTGCACAGTGAAGCAGGGAAGAGCATGTGGGGAAAAGAACAGCAAAGAGTGTTATGAACTAAATCTAGCCCTTTGCCCCAGACCACTGTGCCACTTGGGGCTTGAGGAAATAAGAGTCAGGTATGAAGGAGTGACAGTGAGCCTAGGGAGAAGAAAGGAAAAGAGTAGGTTTCATTTTGTCTTTTTTTTTTTTCCTCACTATATTACTATATTTTTAAATGTCAATAAATTGAACTGATTTTCTCCAAGTCAAGTCTGTTTAACCTGGGCAAGTGGTAAGTAATTTCACTGTCCCTACCATGAACAATGAGCTTTTTCTTATTTTTGTCCCCCTCCTGTTGAGGGGGAGTGAGAGAGTGGCTTGGGGGAGTATCTGGCATTAGACCAAGGTTAATCCACAAAAAAAAAAAAAAAAAAAAAAAGCTTTGTTTGCCTAAAGTAGAGTTTGATGCCATAAAAAATGGTCCTACTATAATTTTTATTTAGGCTAATACATCCCTCATCTGCCTCCCCCTGTTTGCATTTGCTTAGTCTAAATAGACTATGAACTGATTCCATCCATCCCATACCTCTTCTGCTGCAGCCTCAGAGAAGACTGAGAACAACCATTAAAGCAGCACTTTACATTGACAGCCAAATTAATATTTGTCATTGCAAAAGTGCATGGCCTTTGCACTGCTGTTCCCTTTGACTCAATACCCATTTTATCCATACTGCTCATGAAAAGGATCTAAAATAGTGTTTAGACTGAGCCATAAGAAAAATTTAACAGGAGGAAAAGTTTCTGCTTGCAAGAATCTTCTCTGCCTATGACTTATCATTCTCAGTAGGCTACTGCAGAAAATTAAGGAAGGAATAAATACTAAACCTCTGTATTTAGAAAATCACCTTTATTTTTAAGCTCTGTAATGTTTGGAACATGAAAACATTAAAAATGCTAGCATGAGCAGCAGCAATAAGCTGCTGCAAAGACGAACATAAATGTTGACAAATTTCACATTTCTATCAGAAGTTTTTAAGGCAGACTTCACAATAAAGTGATCAAGAAGTGTCCTAGTTTTCTTTTTATTAACCAGAGTAATAACCTAGTTCAAAAAAAGAAAAAAATGTGATTTTAATTTTCAAAATAATATATTTTCAAATTGATATTGTAATTTCTTTATATTGTTATAGACAGTACTAGATCTGAGATAAGGAAATGGTGAAAAAATTAGCTACTTAATTTGACAAGACAATGAGTGAAATTCAAATCAACATATAACTTGAAGTTCATTGTTTATAGGAAAAGAGTAAGTAGTAAACTGGATGCAGTCAATGACACGTAGTTCAAATATCTTAAGGAAAAAAGCACAGCAATAGTGTCATCTGTGAGGTTTTAACACAAGTAGAATGCTGCTTTCTTGGCACAAATTTAACTTGATAGTGTTTTTCCCCTGTTAAGATCATGCCCCATCTGGTTACTGGATAACCTTCCTCTTTCTTATTTCTTTATTTCTGTGTTTTACACAAATCTTCCTTAAAATCAGCTACTGTTAAATGAGCTCCTAGTTCTTTTCTCAATATAGTATTTTCATTTGTACTGCCTCCTTAATTTCTGTTTCAGTTAATCTGTTCTGAGTTCTTATATTCCTTCCTGTCACATTTATTTACTATCCCAGACTTTGGCAGGTAACTGCAACCACAACCATGTCTATTGACTGTGGTTATTGCCTATAAATGATTTGCAATCAAGAAATCAAATCAACACAGGGAGAGTTCCAAGCTCCTAACTGGGATACAGCTCATAAGAAAGCCAACCTCTCACACAGGGTGTGCAACACTGAAAAAAGTTTGTTCTCCAATTATATCTTTCTCTTCCAAGAGGAACACTAAATATAAGTAGGAAGTGATCAGGATAGTTCATCAAAAGACAGTCGGAGTCCCTCCTGTCATTTGTGTATATAGGGAGTACCTCTCATTTCAGTTCTTGATCTGGCAACCTGAAAACTCAATGCCTCTATGTCAAACAGTTTTTAAAGTAAAGCCTTATTAGTTCCATGCTTCTCTCAGTTTTGCAGTGCTTCTGTACAGAAGGTTTTCTTTATACCCTCACCATTTCTGTACAAAAATCATTATCAAAGTAAAATTTGAAGAAACTAGTTGATTCCCAAAGCTAAATATTTTTTGAAAGCTGAATTAATCCTTTGAAATGGATCAGCAACAAGGATTTAGGCATTAAGTCTTGACTAGTTATCGTAAGGAGACCTATTTGATATTTGTTCCTCCCATAAACATTACCAAGATAGTCACCAAAGGGCAAGCAGTTAAGGCTTTTTGCAGCCCGACAGTGCATTGTGAAAACAGAAGTGTGTGACGCACAGTATAGAGTATTTCAGCTAATGCTATTGCAGACATTAGGTGGGCAGCAATTCCATAGAAACAATGTATGGATTCTAGTGGTTCAGACATGAACAATGGTCCAACAACATCGTGATACCGCAAAGTCCAATAATCCTACTAGGATGTTTAAACAGATATAATATGTTACATGTATGAAGCAATGATTTGAACCCTCTCTAACTTTTCTTATACTGTAAATCTGTCCTTTCCAAGAGTCCTGACAAATTATGCATAACAGATTTTAAGAAAGTAGATATGGGGAGAAAACAATGGTCATTGAAACAATCATAAGTACAATAGCTGAATCTATGATGGAATGAGTGTGAAATGACACTGTACAAAAAGAGGTAATATGACTATGTTGGTGATAGATGCTCCAATGGTAAGAACAGTGAGCACCAGTGTGATCTGCTTGCAGACCATGAGAGGCTTCAAATAACAAGTAGAAGAATGTCTGAGTGGCATAGACCCTGCCTTCTGACCGTGAGGAGAGGCAATGCTCTCTAATGTGCTTACAATCTCTTTCCTATGATTTATCTAGTTTTCATAGAATGAGCTCTTAATTTATTAATGCATTCAGTTGTTAACTTATTTACTACATCAGTGTCCTCTGTATTCTAAATATACTGAGTCATCTCAGCACTGCCTATTTTGTTCCCAATGCACACTAGATATTTCTCTTCCTTATGTATGTACATGTAAACTGACTCTTGAAGAAGAGCTGATCTAGTTCTGCTTCAAGTTCTGTCTCTTGTAAAATCAATAAGTGTTATGTTAACAAGTCACTTTTAATGGAGAATTAAACTTCTTTAGTCTCTACATATCTGCACCAATGCTCCATTTTTCATTCTCACGTTTTGATGATTCAGTGCTTAAATATGTTACCATTTTTTCAGCCAAAGTGGCTTCTTATGCCAGACAAGTGTTGGTATACTAGTACTCTTCTGATAGATGATAAGCCACGCTCTGCTGAACCTCCTAATTGATTTGGTGAAACAACTGAAGTGCAGCTGCTGACTTTGAAAAAATGTGTATTCAGCTTCTAAGAATACCCAGGAGAGGGCAATTCTATTACCAATCTGACTGCAATTAAAATTCTTTGATGTAACTCTCTGTACTTTCTACTTTATAGTTTGGGTTTTCAGAAGAATATCAGCAGTACTAAAAAGGTTTGACACCTCAACCAGTCTGCACCCTCAGCCCATTGATCCTGTCATTATTGACAAATCTATCTACTAGTGTGAAATATTAATGTTCTGTCAGCTACCACATTAATAAACAAAACTACTGGAATAATGAAGAAAGAAATCCAAATAAGGAAATAAATCAAACCTGGATTTTCTGTGAAGCTGCATAGCTCAAGATTTTACTACTTTGCAGAGACTTTACAGATCAAGATTAGCAGGCAGATAAAGGTGGATGTGTTTGTAGTGAGTATATTTTAGAGACTTATTGATTAGGAAAAAATGAAGACATTAAAAAATACTTTTTCAAAAGTACCCCAGCTGTGTATTTGTTTGTGAGTCATCAAAATATTGACTGTTTCTCCTGACAATTCCCATTGGGAATACAGTCAGTAGGCCAGCTGGGTCAAATTAATCAATTTAATTTTTATGTAGTCAGCATGGGTATATGAAGGGGAAGTTATACTTAAGTGAATGGAGCAAAGAACTGTTCTACATCAGATTACTCCCTAAATACACTTAATCTCTACAGTTTGATCAAACCATAATCTGTGTGTTTAAATTGTAGTGTTTCCAAATTATATCAGCAACCCTCTGCTAGTGCTATCAACAGTGTAGAAAGTTAATGCTGGAGTATCTCAAATATGTGCATTGCGCTTTTACTTTTAAAAACAAAATCGGCATTTAATCTTCTTGAAATTTAAGTAAGGAGAGAAGCTTAAATTATCTCTTCTCTGTTACACTCAATTGGTCTCTTGAATCTCAGCTGGAGAACTCAAGTTTTGTATCAATTCTACTGAAAAACCCGTGAAAAATATGCAAACCAATTATTTTAGGTAGAGCAGAAGCTTCAAATTCAATTTTCTTGATTTAAATTAGACTTATTTTATCAATAGACGATCTGATGTGTTTAAAAAGCACTGATAAAAATACGTCTTGAAAGAAAAATATCTTAAAAAAGGTTATTCATATTTTATTATTTATATCACACCAGAATGAATAAATTAGATGTTCAGTGAGATGGACCTGGCCAAATACACTATGTATATTCTGTTTCACTTTCAGACAAGTTTGTAAGACTACTAAAATTTGATTCAAAGTGAAGCAGGAAGTTAAAAATCTCACTACTTTTATTCATGGTCCAAGCAAAGTGGGAAGCATTTCAATTTATAATGCATTTTCTGAGCAATGGCCCACATCTTCATTTATTTTTTAACATGAGTCAGAATTTTGGTGGTTACATTTCTTGACAGAATTCTTTTAAAGATTCATGTACTTTAGTGCACTGAGAATTCTTCAGTTAAATCAGTGTCCTGCCTTGAATACTCAAAAATTAGTCAATGGGTTATATATCACAATAATTTATCGGTAGTTTTTAGAGAGGAGTAATCTATATTCTGTGCTATGTGATGTCCTTTTAGGTAACATGACTCTGCCTCTCCTAATATATTCAAATCCATGAAAGTAGTCAGAGATCTTTTGAAAAGATCTGTCAGAGATCTTTTTAGTAGTTTACATGAAATGAACTAGTTCCTCAGGCATTCTCATAAAAATTGCTACCAAAAGTGACATCCTTATGAATGTGCACCACTGCTACTTAGAGCAGATCCCTGGAGGCTGAAAGTTCAGACAAATGGTGCTGCAGTTCAAATGAAGCCTTCAGTAATTCTGTCTGTTCTGTTGTGTTCAGCAAAGGAGTGCTTAGAGCTCAGAGTTTTCAAGGTCATCAGTTTGGCACCATTAGGACAGAATTTAAAAACGCCATCCTCTATACATAAGGAGTTACAATTATAATGTCCTGTAGGTGTGGAAAATGTTCTCAGTACCCTTCAGACTTTCAAAATCTTTTTATAACCTGTATTAAAATTTTTGCTTGTAATATTTCAGGTAAAGAGATCAATATATCCTCTCATGTACACAAGGTTATTTCATAGCTTCTCAGTGTCTTTGAGGTTCATTGAGTGCCCAAGAACATACATGATCTGATGCCATCAACTGATGAATGTTAATGTTCTCTTACTGAAAGTGTCATCTCACTTTACACTGTAATAGCCATAGATTTACTCTTGTTTCCTATCTGGCAGACACCTTTTTTCCTTGGAAATAGGAAATCAGATTGAGATCATTATTTGATCTCACAGTGTTTTTTGCAAAGACTGATATAAATTTAACACAAGTGACACATGATTTTATTGACTTGCCTTCTAAGAGATTGCTTATTTCACTTAGAATTACTCCAAATTTGTTTAGAATTTTACTTGGATTTACAGCTTCAGACATAGATTGTGTAGGCAAAGATGACACATTTTTTTCTCAAGCACATTAACAGTGAATTATCACGAGCACTATTTGAACCATCTCCCAGAAAACACAGTACAAAATCTTCTTACTGCATCTTGGCTTCATCCTGCAACTTTACCTATTATTGCTGGTTCTGCATTCAGTCCACAGCTGACTACTGCTCTTTAGAATTAGTTGTCATTATGCCTTTACATATGACTGCTGTTTCTGAGAGAAGGCCAGTCATTCCCTTGACTAGTAGTAGTAACAGATAACAAGAATTAGAAAGAATAGGTCAAAGATAACTTTCAGTGAAAGAGAGGAAAGAAATGGCAGTGTTTCACTCAGTAGCTGGAGTGGTGGTGGTTATAAGATGTTCAGGCTTGGCCTTAGAAAATAACATACCACAGAAATACCTATGAAACAATGAACAAAATATTTCAGCATCTGCATTTCAGTACCTTCTTTCAGCACTAAAAGGAAGACTATGTGTGTGTAAACAAGGGAGTAGACTGCTAGGAATTGCACCTGTGAAGCAAAAAGGAAGCCGAATACTTTAAAGCAAAAGAAGAGTAGTGTTGCTTGCTTCCAAGTAAAGCTGTTGGAGGCAAGAGTGAAAAAAGATCTACCATTTAGAATTATATTCTTTCAATATTAAATTAATCCTTATGTGGTTGATGCAGTTCTGCTTGGCATACAAGTTTACAGTGAAATAGACAATCAGTGACCTACCTATCCACTCGATCTCAGTAAAGGTGATCTGCCCTTTTCTTCACTACATCAATTTTACTACATGTATATTTACTAATGCAGGACATTCAGAAAAACCAGGAGCAGTACTAAAGTAAATTTCTCTGCAGTTTCTGTCCTTGTCTGAAATTACAATTCAGCATTGCCATTCTATTTAAGATATTAAATAACAGTTATATACTAGAAATTACTAAACTTCCATAAGAACTGATGTGTTATTCATAACATGTTGTTTCCTAAGATTATCTTCTTGGGTTTTATCAGACACTATACAACAAAGATTAGTAGCAATCTAATCTACTAATGAAAGTCTCATGATTGTTTATGAACAATTTCTTTCAAAACACTTTTTACTCTTTGATTAACACTTATTCACATAAACACTGCAGCAGTATTACTCATGTAAATAAATTATCATAAAAGGTGTCTAATATATGTCTAGAATTGCAGTTCTGCCTGTTGGATTTCTAATCATCAGTTTTAAAAGTTTAATATAAAATCATTTGGGTTTGGATATTTTTTTCATTATAATAGTGGATTAAATCAGAGTGGAGTGATAATATCTCTAAATTATTTCCCAAATTGGAAATCTTAGTGTGCCCCAAAGTTTTAGGAAATTATAATAGTAAAATGATTTCTAAAATCACCAAAAAGATACACCTCTAGGCCTATTGCCAAAGTATCATTCTGCTGTGTAATTGGCCTCTAACATTTTTGCTGTTTCTGCAGACCAAATTAAAAGTAGCTGGCCACAAAGGGCAAATCACAGGGAGACCTGATGCCATTAGTAATCAGAGGTGATGATTAGTGAGAATGGCAGAGGAGACACTTAAGTGCTATGTGATTAAACAGAGACATACAGACACTAAAATGTGGGCAGTGCAGGAAAAATTAAACAAGTAAAGCCCAAATTATACTAAAAATATGTTGAGCTGTAACATCTGTATATGAAGACCATCTTGTGGTTAAAACCATGTCAGGTAAATAATCAGGGTATTGGAATTCTCACTATTTCAAGTACTTTCTTCTCCCATTCTCATTATTTTCCAAAATGTTTTCTTTTTACCTGATTCTTTTACCTACTTCCTTTCTTTTGATTAGTGAGCCAGTGGAAGTGTGAGATTGACAGATACAGTATCCAAAGTCTATATTACTCCTTCCAGCAGGAACAACATGAGCAGTAACTGAACAAAATTTGTCCTTGCTACTGCTTGCCAGCCTGTTCCATCTGTGCTGCAGCCAAGTCACATCTCAGAAAGTGAGAAAGTTCCACTCAACTGGTCTAGCTAATTCTTTCACCCACTGCTAAACAAGGCAGAATATCTGCTATAAATATGGCAATAACCTGTGTTTTCTGGATCCCTGTCCTGAAGGAGATCAGGTTGGTCAAGCAGGACCTGCCTTTCATAAATCCATGCTGGCTGGGCCTGATCCCTGGGTTTTTCTGCCTGTGCCAAGTGATGACACTAAAGATAATCTGTTCCTTAACTTTCCTGGGCACCAAGGTGAGGTTGACAGGCCTGGAGTTCCCTGGATTCTCCTTCCAGCCCTGCATGTAGGTGGGTGTCAGATTTGCAGATAACTGGAACCTCCTCAGTTAGCCAGGGCAGCCAGTAAATGGCTGAATATTGGTAGACTGCTCACCCTGTAATGTTTTGGTACAGGTTGGTAAATGTGAAATTAAGATCCCTTTGTTTTATGGGTTTCTTTTATTATTGGGGTTTTTCTTCCTTATAGAAGATTCCACATAAGTGGTTATTACCTGGGCACATTAAAAGATGACATAAAAAAGCAATTTAGTATGAAAATCTAGATTATATGAAAATTTAGATGTGATCTGTTATGCACACAAATTATAATAATATGAACACTTCCAAAGAATCTCTTAGACCCCTTGTGGGAAAAAAAAATAAAATTGTTTTTCTAAAGCAGAATATCCAGATTTATAGTTTTTCCTGATAAACAACAAGAGCGTAAAATAATTTATAATATCAGCATGGTGCTCATCTAAATTATGGATAACTGAAAAGACTAAGGGACACAAAATCAATGCATTCACAATACACAGATTTCATGAACACTAAGGTCTGGGAAATACATGATTTTTAGAGAATACGTGCACCGATGTTAGTTTTTAAATCATAAAGATAAACATCAGGAAGATAAAATGTACAGTAATATTTAAATAAATATATTTTTTCATGGCTAGGCCTTTAAAAGATACACAAAGAAGAAAGAAATCATGATATATGATACCTCAGGGATGAACTCTTGTCTAGGGAATTTTCTAATTGGAAGAAACTGTTTCTGATCCTCAGGAATCTTGATTTCAAAACCCTTTCATACACAGTGGGTGGGCAGAGTTATGCTGTTCTGTCTTGTTTTGCACATTATCTCTTTCTTTTCACTTATTTTAGTTTCTCTTCTCTCCATCCTCTCCAACTTTAGTTGCCCTAACAAAAAAGTAAAAACTTAGTCTTCAACGTGATATTGAGCTGTCTCTCCCACACACAAACCTTTGCACTAGCCAATGCAGACACATGGGATGAAATGTGTCCAAACAAGCCCTCTCCCAAGTGACATAGAAAGCCCAAAATAGCACCTGCCACTCAAGGTAAGATTATTAGATGCAAGTTATATGCATCATTTAAAATCATTAGCTCTAGGAAATAATTACAGTTTTCACCACGACCTTGTCCCTTATGGTACTTCATCCTTAAGAGTTATTTAATTAAGGTACAAGAAGGATATATTTCATGCATAATCACTAAGGAAAGCTACCTGACATAGAGACATGGAAAGAATCCCTCTCCTCCATTCTCAAAAGTCCTTTACTTTCTCATTTTTGATTGCAGTGAAGCAGTAGAATGTAAATCTTGCAAGACAGACTAAAAAGGATGTAAAATCTCCTTTGCTAACTACCTTTAACAACAAACTTGAATGTTCATCATGTAGTGCAGTTTTATCTATTTTGCATTGTGCAAGATGGGTGAACTGAATGGCATCCTGAAGTTCATTCCAACGCTGTCTTTGGACCATTTATCTCTAAAATATAAACAAATAAATAGCTTTCTGTAATCACCTAATCCAATTCTACTTCAGTTGTCTCCTTGTGATTGCAGTGTGCATTCAAAATATATGAAAATCAAACCTGTTCTTCTCTAGCTTCCAGATTTATAAACTTCCTTTATGATCCTATGCAGCAAAATTTGCAGTAATACTTCTGGATTTGGATCTTAGCTGAGACTTGATGATCAAATATTTACCATTTTAGTTCAAAAGTTTTCACTGACATGGTTTCCTAAGGCCCTCTTCTCAGAGCAGCTGAACTAAGGTTTTATTCTGAAAAGTAAAGGTTTAAACTAAGGTTTAATTCAGAAAACTAAGACATGCATGTTTATTTCTAGTTCTAAAATTAGGCCAGACTCATTTTGTGTCCTTGATAAAGTCTCTTAAGGTTTCTCAGCTCAGTTTCCCCAGAAAATACAATTGACGTTTACTATTTCACGGACATAATAGAGCGTACTGTTGAGAGATAGAACAAAACTTTTTCAGCAGTATATTTGCTGTCACAGAGGATTTGTTGTTATCAGATTTCTAGCAAAAGTTTATCATTCAATGACACTTGAAAATTTGAGGAACTCAAGGGCTTTCCAATATGATACATATAGAATTTTAGAGCAAAACGACCAAAATTGTTAAAAAATTTCAAGTGGAAATATTTGAATACCATTGGAAATTTGAAACTATAAGAACACAATGAAATTTTGAACTGTTGAAAACAGGTGGCTGAACAAAGTGACAATTGAAACAGTTGAAACTATAGTCATTACTGGATTCAAAAGAAGGAATTTTTAAAAACTACAGCTGTCCCTCCCCATATATCATTGTGAATCAGTTGAGGTGGAATGAAGCATCATGAGCTGAAGGAACCTAAGGAAATAACATCAGTTTTATTAATGGTACGCTAGAGCATTTTTACAGAAGCATCATCTAAGATAAATCTTGCTCAGGGGAATAGTCTTAGAAAGGAGGAAGAAAAGATAGAAGCCCTCAGTGCTAGTGTGCAGAAGCAAAAAGAAAAAAGTCACATAGATCATTTTTAGTTCTTCTGGTTCTCCTGAGATAACAGCTCTAGAGGCAGAAAACTACTTCCCAAAAGCATAAACCTCTGGCTGCAGTAGACAATGACTGCAGACATTTTTTCCAGAAAAAGATCTCATTTTTCTCTTAAATGACCATTTTGTGGTTTTATCAGTATGGTCTGACTCCACAAGCTCTCAGAGGGAAGGGGTAGAAGCTGAATGATGAGATTCAAATTAGGGTAATATAATAAAAAATATTAAATTGTGGAACATACTTCAATTTTCAGCACCTATATTACCATTGTTTTAGAGATCATGCAAATTGCTCAGCAGCATTTAAATTAAAACCTAGTCTTCAATGAGAAATATAGCATAAAGCTGGCTACTACCTCTTGCTATTTAATTCCGGCTGTCAGCAGTGAAGCTGATTTTCCTGCTCTGCTCTGTTTTTGCAATGAGGTTTAATATATATTGACAGCAATTACACAGAAATAAGACTTTAAACAGGCCCTATTCAATCCTCAGAATAGACAAGATGCATAATGAATATCTACATCCATTAGAGAGGAGGCTGATTCTGAGAGATGGCCTGTCTCAGCTGAAAGTTAGGATACTTTAGATACTTTCAATGCTGTGACACAAGAATTTCTTCTCTGAAATTCTCACCTTTGCCTGTACAGAAATTAGAGCCTTTACATTCCGGTTCATGACAACCACAATATGAGCTGGTATATGCTGTACTGGAAGCAGCAGACTATGTTACAGGAAATTTTCAGGAAATTCACAGTCAGCCATCTATTTTTTTTTAGACACTTTCTACCACCACAGACACAATCACATATAGGATCTCAGAAGGGAAAGCTTCATGGGAAAGAGGGAAGGTACCTAAGATCTCCACAAGCGCTGTTTCCAGGCATTTTTTGTATGGTCACAAATATTAATAATGCTGCATACCTTTTTTGAAAAACAGGTACAGTTGTACATGGGAATGGGGTCATTTTGCATGTACAATAGATAATTACATAGGTGTTGGTTAATTTTCATCAAGATTTCTATTGAATTTTTCTTAGCTATATTTTAGAGCATTTAAGTGAGGTACGCAATTGTACACTCATTCTCTGATCATATCTTTCATTTATATAGATTATCTGAAATATAGAAACAAACTTTAATTACTTATACTTAAAAATGTTTCATGGCTATCAAGAAACATACAAATTGAGTCAAGTGGGATGTACTGAAGCCTGAGAAACTGCTTCAGTAAGTAAGACTAAGTAACACCAAGCAGCACACATGATAAATAAACATAAAGGAATAACCCCAGCTGACCTTCAATCTACTGATTATTCAATCTGACAGGAATTTTGTGGTATGGCTGGCAAGGAAACTGATTGATTTAGGGACAAAACCTGAACTCATGATTTAGGGCTGCATTGAATTTAGACTTTTATTATTAAATAAATGGAGCAGGGACCAGTAAGAACTCACTTTTATAGTTAACTGAGACACAGTTGATATAGCCCAAACCCATGAATTGTAGAAGTCATTAAAAAATAAAAAACAGTGGGAGGCTTATTACTTGAATGCTCAAGCAACCCAAGTAACAAAATAGCAAAGTTAAAATAGCAAGTAAACAAAGAAACTGAAAGCAATGAGAAATGTCAAAAATAGGAGACATTTTTCACAGGAAAGGCTAAAATAAAGAAATCCTCATATAGGAAAGCAGAAAAGCAAGAAATGTCAATATTAAAGCTGGCAAATTTTTTGAAGTCTATGTCTGTTAGTGTATAAATTGTTTTCCTTGTAATTACAATATTTGAGTGACAAATTTTGCTGAGCATTTCTCAAATGAATTGGATCTCCTAACAGGTAGACAAAACTTCACTGAAGAAAAAAAGCAATTCCTCATGTAGTGTACACCTGAACAAGAAAGAAAATCCAGTCAAAATTGTTCAGTGGAAATATTTTCAAGGGGAAATTATCTGTCTGAAAATAATTGTTATAATAAGTTCAATATTTTTAAATCTATATTTTCTGAAAACAATTCTATTCACAGAATATCTTTCACTTGTAGCAAAGTATTTCTTATACTAGATTTTTTAAACATAAAGAATAAGAGAGAAGTTCTGATATATGACTACATCTATTTTTAGGGTCTGATTTTCATACTCTTGATTTGGTTGAACCCCTCAGTAACTTCATTTCAGTGGCATTTTTCCATTCTTACACCAGTTAGCAGGGAGAAAATTATAATTCTGTATGGGATTCACACTGTGTGTCAATGTAAATAGGTCTCAAAACTAAAGCAGTATAAACACAGATACATACATATGTGTATGTACACATATAGATACATATACAAACACATATCTATCTAACAATCACTACCTCACATTTTTGTGCATTAATATATCTTTGTATATTATTATAATACTTTACTATTAAATTAGTAATCAATTTATTTTTTAGTTACTTTAATAAGATAGTTAACAATTAATATTTTCTATTATTTTATACACTTTTAAATATTACTTTAATATGCATTTCACTGCTCCATGCTCTGCCTTTACTGCCTGAAAAAGGGTTAGACATAGACATCCTTCCTAGGATTATTTGCCCTATCCAAATAGAGCAAAGAACCTCAGCTTGCAAGCTTTTTTATGGCACCAGTAGACACTTCACTAACATGTATTTTGGGACAGTCTCTCACCACAGCCTCTTCTAATGATCTAAAAGCCACAGGGATTTGTGTAGTATGCTAAACCTTTAGCACAAGCCAAATGCTGTGTCAGCACCAATTCTAGTTACTCTCTTTGGGGCTATTAGATACACATGGTGAGATTTCATTCCCATCATGTTTATAGTTTCAGCATTGCCTAAGGGGATTATAAAAACTAGTCATGTCTGTGTGAGTCTTGTGGCACAGCTCAAAGAATATCCCTGAACTCAGGGCAATAATATCTTTTTTTTTCCCCCCTCTGGCTACAGTAAATAACAATTTGGTATTTAAACATCATTTACAGTATATAGATGTTGAATGAGAGAGCAAGGGAGAATATCACTCAGTGTGATTGCAAATAAGAACACAAATACAAGAACAAAAAGATTAACATGCTACACATTGCTCCTCCCTGATTTGAACTTTGTAGAAATTGTTAAACCCTGAGAACTACAGGGTTCCTCTCAGAGATGGTAGCCACTGAGAGGGAGGCAGATTAATTTCTGAGCATGAAGGTATCTGATATTCCTCATTGGGTTAGGAAAGGAAGATTGAATGAGAGTTTAGGATGACCTGGAAGAGGTAAAGTGGTACAAGACAGGATTTTGTATTGCTTCTTCAGTTTTACAGTGAACTCCTTGACATAGATACTATTAGCATGAGTAATGGTATCACTGTTCATACTGTAAGCATAGAACCACCATTAGGTGCATTTAAACAATCCAGCTGGCCATTCAATTCTTTTGCCATAAAAGACTGAGCAAAATGTTAACAAAACACCAAAAGCCACAGTTTGGCAGCAGGAGAAAGAATCTTGTGACTTTGAAAACACTTTCTTCAGACATTACCAAAGACTTTGTGGTTGTTTCTATTAAAACCTAGAAAGTGTTTCGGCAACTCTTTCTGTTTTACCTGCTGGAAAACAGGAATTACAGAGATTCACCTTTTAAATTTGTGCAATGTGGCAGGGAAAACTGGAGGGGATTTTCTTTATGAATATGGCTCTTAAGTGAGAAAAACCTGTTCCCATCTTATTGTAAATCTTTCATACCTTCTCATTGATTACTTATGAGCAGCTCCTCACAGCCACAGCACTGACTCCTTCTTCTCAGCACAACCAACAAACTCTATCCTACCCAATAGGAATACATTCCTCTTCCCATCTTATTGTAAATCTTTCATACCTTCTCATTGATTGCTTATGAGCAGCCCCTCACAGCACTGACTCCTTCTTCTCAGCACAACCAACAAACTCTATCCTACCCACCACCCAACCTACTCTTTTATAATACACATCCTAATTGGACCTAGCTGTGGCCTATTAAGAGCAGGCCTGCTCCTAATTCTTGGTAATTAGTGCAGCTGTAATTCCTTAGGGGTGAAATTACCTTCATCACTATCTCTATTCTCCTACATTTTATTCATCTACACATTCCTAATTTTTTACTCTTATATAACTTTTCTGTATGGGTTAAATACATTTTTACACAACACCTAGTGATTTACAACCTTAATCATGATATTTATAACTAAATGTTGCCAAAGGATAATCAATTTGATATATTTATTTCACACCAGTGTAAAATTTGAGCACTTTTCACATATAGGACATCTAAGGTAATTTTTTTTTACTTCTGTTTAACACTTGATTTGAAAGAAAAATATTTATTTTGAAACATAACTGAAATAGCTGTCAGTGGATCTTCAAAATTATAGTAATTTGATTTTAAATACCCACCTTTTTATTTATTGACATTGTAGATGAAAGAGTTGTGTCTAGATCTAGTATCTTTTAAGAGAATAAAGACTGTTTTCACTAAGTGTCCTATATCTGACTATTTTGTATTCTAACAAATCTGTGACCACCAAGGATTTTACAGCCGTCACTCTGCAGCACTTTGTGGTCACCTGGAGTTTCATTAACAGCAACAAGGACCAGATACTTGTGTTCTAAAACTACAAATAATTGTTGCTGCATATAAAGAAACAACGCAGTTAATGTTACAAGCAAAGGGGCAAGAAAACAATGACAGATCTGAGTAGTTCTGTGTGCATCCAATCATGGCAAGAGCCTACATTAGCTACACTCATTATTGAATGAAATAGAATTTTATATACTAATCATAATATTGTAACAGAGAGCTTGGGATCTTAAGATGTCATTTAAGAGGAGGATTTGTCTTGCTTTCAGTAATCCTGAGGCCTGAAAAAAGGATTTGAATTGATTTTATTAAACATATTTACATCTTTCAGCCTAAAGCTATACTATTGCATAGACAGGACATGTGATTTAAATCCTCTGACAGAGGGAGTCAACCGTGGTAAAGAATCTTGATTAAAGATTTTTGTGGCTAGGTAGGACATCCCACAAAATAACTGACAGTCAGAAACCTTCAAATTATGTCAAACATAATTTTGTTTTTCAAATCAATTTTGTAATGCTTAATCAGCCCCCCGGTATGCAACTATTGATTTAAATTAAGTCAGAAAAGTTTACATGTAAATCAAAACTGAATTAGTTGGCTGTTTAGAGATAACTTTCTTTACTCACAAAAATGATGATCAGAAAGTGAGAAAGAAAAAAGAATGAGAAAAAGACACAAGACATATTTTACTTGCTTGCAAAGTAACAAACATATTATTGTGTTTGTTGATATAAATTCCTGCCTTCTTCTAATCATAAGCTAGGATGCATTTTCTGGACCAGCTGTCTCTGTATAACTTAACAAGACACTCAGATTGGAGGAGGAATGGTGCCCAGTCTGAATGACTGTGCATATGAAACAGCCATGAATATTTAAAATTGATTACAGAAAAATAGAATATGTTGCAGATTTTGGATGGATGGATGGATGGATGGATGGATGGATGGATGGATGGATGGATGGATGGATGCTCTAAGTTCATTTGACAAAATCCTCCACAGCTAGTCTCATTGTGGATATGCATGAATTCATATTTCATACGTGTAGGTGAAAGAGAATAAAACAGAAAGTCCTTCATCACGTCAGAACTATTTTCCAATTTGTACTACATTAATATAGGGAACAATAAAAAAACATTCATTTGTTTTTCTTGAACACTCTTATCCAGTCTGATCCCGAGCAGTGCTCTTTATTTTCAGCACAATACACATAGTAAAACTTGATCCAGTCACAATGTACCTAAAACTAGACTCCAAATGAACCCAATCACATTCACTAACCCCTCCACCCTTATAGATGAGGAACAGATTCCAATTTCTTCTGCTTAAATTCTTTACTAAGAATGTAGTTGTCCCAAAAGGGATCATTTCTGCTTCTGCCTACAGCTAAAATTGTAAATTCTTAACAGGGTTTCTTGTGATTCTGAACTGACAGTCCTAAACAATGGATCCTCTGTACAAAATCCAGAATCACGACAAGATTCTTTCCTATGTAGCTACTTAGGAAGTACCACAGTCTAAAAGGAGGATTTATGCTTCTGAACTGACAGTCCTAAACTGGATCCTCTGTACAAAGTCCAGAATCACGACAAGATTCTTTCCTATGTAGCTACTTAGGAAGTACCACAGTCTAAAAGGAGGATTTCTGCAGGTTATATATAGGATTCTTTGATTTTATAAGCTATATCCCTCCTCAGTCCTTTATCTGACAATGCTAAGGTGCGTAACAACCAGTATTAGTTTCCCTAGTGTGGTCTGAAAATCAAACATCTTTTTCTTTTCTGGTTTCAAAACTATCAAATTCTGCCCTAAAGCAATCATGCAGGGGCATCTTTCTGATTCTTTCTGATCTGAGCTGATTTAAATTGATGATTGAGCTGAAATCTGCTTCACATTCCTGACTGCAAATATAGAGGAACAGGATTAATTTTACTTTATTGATCTTTTTATTTCTGGGGTATGTCAATATTTCCCACATGCGATAAATTGATGTTGCATCTAATCACAGGTATAGAAGAACCTAAACACATGCAAATTCAACCTAAAATTTCCTATGATTTTATAGATTAATTTAAAAGAAAGTATTTCTGCCTTTTCTATTTTCCTACTGTTTATATCACTAATTGGTAACATATATACGGTTCAGTACCCACAGAGGGGATACTAAAAAGCAGATAACCAATTTTGTCAAACACTAATTTTGATTAAAGACTTTACATCTCATCTGCTGTTGTGTTAATTACATCAAAAAGCAACACAACTCAGAGTCAAGCTTTTTCTACTTTGAGGAGTTTTACCTTGAAACATACTAACTTCGGTACACATTTTTTTCCTTTGTGATTTTTCCCAGATAAAAAGTAATCATCTCTTCTTTAGACTATGCTGATAGTCAAAGAATCAGTATTTAAAAATAGTCCCTAAAACATGGATCCTAATGCATTTCTCATTTCTTGCAAGAAAAACCACAAACAAGCAAAGAATATGATGACAAATTGACAAGATAACATTTGAATCTATCAAACTTATTTTAAAAACCCACATTTAAAAATTCAAGTATTTATCCAGATATTTATCCAGTATACATTTCATCATATTGTATATTTTTTACAATATAAAAATTTGAAATTGTTCTATACTGCATTTTTTTTACAGCACGCATAATCACAGAGCCTTAATTACACCCTCCTTCTTATTTTTGCTATACTAAAAGATATTAAATACAAATTTGGGTCCAAATGAGCTTTATTTTGGCTATAGATTTCCATTTAGTCAAATCATACTGTCTATAAACATCAAGTCACTGTGCCACAACAAGAAATGAGGGACAAGAGGATTCCTTCAGAGTTTTTTCAAACCAAAGCATTATCCAGACAAGACAAATGGGTGTAGTTGCACTTATAGACCAGGAGACGCATGAAAGAATCGTAATACAACATAATTGTACCTTTGTCCATGGCAGCTTTGCAAAAGCATTTCATTCCTGACTGTCATTGGCTTCTGTTTTTCTGCACCATGGCTCCCAGGCAGCTTGGTAGCCTAATGCTGACTTACTGAATGTGCCTTCAAAGCAAAAACCAGCACTCATACTGAATGCTGCACAACAAAGGATAATAGTAGGAAAGGTCACAAAAATCATTTTCTGTAACGTTGGAGGTATTCATCCAAATACGAAAGAGTGCTGCATTTGATTTGCTCCTCTGGTATTTTTAGCTGTTTTTTTCCAGCAAAAAAAGCTAAATAATCACATCTCTAAACCATTCATACTGACACATCTTTAATAAATGCATACAGATGAGAGGACAAATGGCAGATAAGAGATTTAGGAAAACACGTTTTGAAGAAACACAATTTATTTTATAGTTTTTGAAAAGCGTCTGACAGCAATCCACAGTGGCTTGCCAGCCTAAGCAGCAGTGTAAAGAGACCAAAGAGGTGCTGCAAATATGACTGAAAATATAAAACTATAAAGCTTAACCTTTTGCTAGTAGATTCAGTCCCAGTGCCAAAACATAGTTAATTACAGATTTTTAGAAGAACTTCAGTAAAAATTGTTCATCCTTTCTTCATAAAAATGTGTAAACATATTTGCAATTACAATGGCAGGTGAAGAAACCTGAGACCTTTGATTATTCCGCAGTGACGGAACAAAAAGTATCTCTTTAAAATTATTCCTTTATAAAGAAAAATATTTCACTAGGGTAGATGTGTGTATCTGTTTCTCCTTATATTAGGTTATAAGTCAAATATGATTCTTGTCCCCCAGAATTTTAGCATTCTTCTTATTCTATCAAAGAATGTCTTGGGGTTTGTTCAGGTTTTTTTAAATTTAGAGCCACAACATTCTATCATAGCCTTCTGGACAGTAAAACCTCTAGAGATTTGTATAAGGATTTATTATCACTACACTGAAGATTCTGTGTATTACCTGAGAAAGCATAGAAGGCAAAACAGTTGAACTATGCTTAGAATACATAAAAAGACAGAATATAGGTTGGATTCAAAAGCAATCAGTCTTCCCTTTGTCACCTTGACCCTTTTAGCCAAAAGTCTTTACTTACTACTGCAAAATGGCACAGCTCTGCACTGCTGTCAACAGTCAGCTCCTTAAAAGGAGGCAGGGATATCTAAAAAACTACATTTTAAAATAAATCAGGAGCTGTTTATTCCTGTAACCAGTAATTCATTGTCTTCTAATCTGCATTTACACATGCCCAGATACACCCAGCGGGCAAGGGGCAGGCAGTAGCTGTCAGTTGGTGGTAGACTGTGATTTGGGAGCATATTGTTTGCCAACCTCTGAGTTTAAGTTCCTAATAACAACAGCTTTTAATTCTTGGCTTATTACAAGTGGCAGTGTGTTGTATTGGTCATTGGGTTTAGACCCCTCAGCAATGCTGCAGGATTTACTGAGTGAGTTGGGGTTTTATTCTTCTTACTAGGTGTCTCTCAAGTCATCAGCCAGATACTTCCTGGCACTGTTCCCTCAATAGGGATAATGAATCATGACAGTTCATCTCAAATTGCCCAGCTCAAACATTTAAATGTCTGCCACAATCTACCAATGAACCCATCTGAGTGCCATTGGGGATCAGTGGGAGAAACTTATTAATACACATGGGGTTTGGCAGCATGTCAGGCTTAATACATCACAACAGCTAAGATAATACAGTTGTGCCTTCCCCTCCCCTGTCCTGTGGTGAGGGAAGAGAATACCAGCAGTGTGATATCACCAGGGAGTGCAGTGGTGCCATCCTGCACCATTTGCAGCATCTCACTTTGTATTCATCCACTTTCTTATGTCGTGTCATTTTGAAGTAAACTCTTCTTTTTTTTTCAGTAGAGAAGTTTTAAGCTTTGCAAGAAGTGAAATGAACTTTTTAAAAGTATCTTTCAGAGGTATTTAGGAAATGTGTAGCATTCTGATTAATAAACTTAATACCCATTTGATTCCCTCGTCTATACTAGAACCATGATAGACCAGCATGAGCTCATAACAAGCCAATAGCTCAATTTGTTAATGGAATTTTTTTATTCAGTCAGAGAATCTTAAGTATTACCGACATGAAGTAGTTGAAGGACAAATAGAAATGCCTTAATATACAGCTCCAACTGGCTACATATTTTCTCCCAAAATCCCTGAGAAGCAATTTGAGATAAAGACCTGTTCATTTTGGGAGAGCATTACTGTGTCTTTGGTGCTGTCTATATATCAACGTTTATGAATAATTGAAGACACATGCTTCATTTCCAATCCAAATGAAAAAAAAAAAACCCAAACAAACAAAAAACCCACTTTTCTCAAAAGAAGCTACTGTGACCAAACAAAATTCACTTCTTTTCCCTTATGGTAGGGGTAATAACCAGTAGAGAGAAACTTTTTGATAACAGTAATGCCTCTGGACACACATAATGGGAAAGAAGGCATGTTACAGCTCATTTACTTATAGCACTTATGTGTTAAATTGCAGGTAACCTAAAATAGAATATAATTCTTCAGAAGAGACAGCAGTGAAAGGATTTGGAAATCTAGCCCAACAAAATTGCTCTTTGAGTTAATATTTTATGGCTCAGTATTAAAAGAATTATCCCCATTATTGATCCTGCCTATGTGGTATGGGCATCCAAACAGAACCTAGTAATGTTCTTAGTTTTCTCCAGAAGACTAAAACTTGGAGTGGATTTCTTTAATATGTTATTCACAGAAGGTTATGAAGAGGATTTCTTCAACCAGCTTGCAATTCATTTTCCCCTATGTCAGCAACTGTCCAAAAGCTGGAAAAATATTGTCAAAGTGAGAAAATATTTGTGTAAAACTTGCCATTATCAGCCCCTTTTTTCAGTCGTTCCTTCAACAAAAAGGCATAACTTTGATATTCAGTCAGAACAGAAAGTGTCTTAGTGTAGTGATAATATGCTTTTGAAATAAAACTCTCAACCCACTTTGTCTTGTGTTGGTCTCTTTGTAAAGAAGTTCTAAGACATGTTAGAGGGAGGGAGTTAAACAAGATTCTCTGGTTTGAGTGTGCACCATATTTTCCAGCCCTTCTCAGGGGCAGAAGAGTTGCAACCAAAGACTTGGGTTTTGGATAGTTGCAACCCTTTTGCGTAGTGAGGTTAACTGATCCAGAGAAAAGACTAGATCTAGTCCCAGGCAAGAACCCCAAACTGCCTGTAATGTAGGGGCCTCAACACCTTTTCTTGTCTACTGACTTACTTCCACCACACTAAATTGCTAGCTACTGTAGATCTCACTATCAGAAGTAACTTTTTTACAACTCATAACAAAGTGCAGTGAGTGCTGCTGTAATCTCAAAAGGTATCAGGAAAGCACTCATTTTCAGCCACAGTTCCAACTTCACTTAAGGAACTTTATCTTTCTCACAAGGAAAAAGGATAGCTCTAATAGGAGGGCAAAGGGAACAGTAATGAAAGGATTTCCAGCCTAGACTTGTATTGAAAACATTTGAAAGTTATTTCAACATATGGGAAATTCCACTGCCTTACTGAACTGTAGGATTCATTTCTATCGTTTTCCTCTAATTTCTCTTATTTCCAGATTGTCTTGTTTTCCTAGAGAGCAGGAAATTTCTTCCTGTTTTTCCCTTTCCCCCTTTCCCTGATCTTACAGTGTGATCTTACAGAATGCTCTTTACAGTTGAATCACTGTATTTCTGTTAACACAACTACAGTTGAATTAACAGAAATATTTACACATTGCCTTGAAGCATCGACAGTCCAACAACTTTTTGTTCCCAACCTAGTCTAAGAGATTGCACATTTCTGAATGTGCATTAATATTACTCAGCTTCTTTTCTTATAAGCACTGAAAATTATCTGAGCCACTACTCCAGTGGGTCATTTACCATAATAAGATCCTAACACAAGCAGGCATATCTTGAAATCCCTTTAAAGACAACACAATTATTTTTTAAACAAAGAATTAGTGCACTTTCACCAACATGACTCCTAACTAAAGCCAACTAAATAGTTATACATTTTTAAAGAAGACAGGTTTTGTTGTCAATCACTGTTAAGAACAAAGGAAGAGAATATATGAAAAGTAATTGGTAGTTAAGTTTACATGCAAGTAGCAGTCAAGCAGAGAAGATATTTATCTCAGCACAATTAAAATATAAGGAAACAAATCAATAGACATTACTGTGTGAGAATAAACTAATTAAATTTTATGTAAAGAAAGTACATGTAACTCCATGGATAAAGGACAAAGACATGAGCAGATGCAAAGCTGGGATTCTCCTCAACAGGTAAACCAATAAATGGTCAAAATCCACACAGAATAACACTTATACAGAGAGCTGACCAATTCAGCTGCAAGACAGGGAAACCACTCTTGTTTTAGGGCATAATCAATTAATTAATAAATTATCTCACAAGCTGGAAAAATTGGAAGCAAGTATTCAACACATATAATATATATCATACACATGCATCTATATGTACACATCTGTATGCACACATATCCTTCCCAATTGAAATAATTATTTTGTTTTCAGAATTGGATCCCATGAATTATTTGCTTCCTGCTATTATAAATAAATATTTTTATTTATTAAAATAAAATTTCTGGCATTTTTTCAACTCTTGATTGTCTATAGAATTGTTATATAGATTGTGCAGAGAATTGTTTCAAACCCTTCAAGCAGGTGGTAGCTCAATTTTTTCCTGTGTCTCGTCAGAAGCCAAGTTATTTCCATAACTCCTTTAAGAATCTGGTGGTCTCCTTCACATAAAAGAGTTAGCTTGCCTTTTTTAGTAAAGCTATTATAACATATAGAGTTATCAACAAGATCTTAATGTCCAATTATCTCTCTATATGCAATTAATTGCTACAAAATCTGTGATAACACTTGTTCTTTCTGGATACCAGGCCCAGAATGGGTTCTGATTCCTCTTACTGCTACAGAGCTCCTGTGTTCATTCTGTCATTTCCACTTTCTTTTCCAGATCCACAAGTAAGCCCTTGTACCCCTCATTGCACCTGCAATTCTGGCATCACCTCAGAAATGGCTGTACTCACTGTGCAAGTTATGAGCCACAACTACTCATGTAGATACGTACAGAAGAGGGACATGATTTTCAGAAACCTGAATGAAAGGTTCCTTCAGAAAAGGAAAGGAAATTAAAAAGATAAGAAAAAGAAAAAGAAAAAGAAAAAGAAAAAGAAAAAGAAAAAGAAGTAAATAAAAAAGCTTTGTATGGTCCCAGCTTGTATAAGTATCAAGTTATAAGGAGAACAAGCTCATGTTGGTATTCACTCAATTTCAGTACTTATATACCTCACTCATAATGGCTGGCTACCATTCTGATAAGAGACTCTTGCCTGTCCAGGAAGGAAGAACTTAGTTTCATATCCCAATTATGAAAGCTCAAAAACATTTAATTCAATTCTCCACTGAAGCCAGAGAAATGTTTGAATAATGTATGTGCCTTTAATCCATAGCCCCTTTGCTCCTCCAGTTCTGTCTCTGTCTTGCTCTTGTTTTCCTGTAGCATTTTGAATCAGAATGGATTATACACAAGGGACCTTCATACACTGCAAGCTATTTGGGAATTGAAGCAAAGTCCTCTAGCTTAATTAGCCTTCTCCTAAGGTGATAAATGCCATTTTTTGATGTTGCAAAGGAGGTTTATGGCCAAGCTAATAACTGACACTTAACCACATATTTCCTGACCTAGAGTGGTAAACATATAATTTCCCTGGCCTCACTAATATAACCAAGTGTTAACTCACAGTACAGACCCTGAAGGAAACCTTAAGAGAGGAATAACAGCTTTGCTGCATTTGCATACTCAGGATGCACAGTAATGACTGTGAGTATTAAAGCTTGTTACAGCTTCTTCAAGACTGTAAACAGGGAACATCTTTAACTGATAGAACACCTAAGAAATTCTTAACATTGCTACTCTGCTTGGAATGAAAATCTATCGTGAGGAAGCAATTTTAAAAGTAGGGGGCAGATGAATAATTCAGTAAAAAATATGTCAGTCACTGAACAGACAATGGGAAAACTACTGTTTCTTTGTTATTGTTAGAGAGGGATGAAGAGAGGTCACATCAGCCTTGCACAAAATAATAAACAGTTTTAGATAAATTAAAATGGGAACCCTTTTAATCAGAATACAAGGACAATACATATTTTTAATGACAAAATAAAAATCTTTCTTGGATGAAAATTATCCTGTGAAGTTTCAGGCTGCAAAAATTGCTGAGACATGAGGTTTATAAGTCTAAAAATATGTACTGATCAGATAAATTTACACTACAATAGTTAAACAGAGGATTTTGTTAGGAAAGCTCCACTTTATGTAACTAAACTAAACTAGTCAGGTTAAGTGCCTACATGTGCATGTGCAAGCATGCACAGACCTACACACACGCATGTACAGTAGGATGAGGGAAAAGGAAGAGAACGGAAGTAATGGTGTACTCTTGATTTTGACCACTCTGTTATGTTCTTTTATCTCATCTTTTCAATATTCTGCACTATGGAGAGAGGGGTTGATTTATCTAGGCAGATTTATTTAGCTCTTTGGAATATATTTTTTTCAAGTGATGTTTCACAACATATTTCCTTTATAGAAGAAATCAGAGAGAAATATATCCCATGGTTCCTCCCTTGTAGCTTTACTTCTGATTCTGCTCCCTCTGACCTTTTCCAGATTGTTTGTCCTCTGTCTTTGGGAATTTATCTTTCTAATATTTAAGAGTGAGATGAGCCTGCAGAAAGAGGATGCATTACTAATTCTAGAAGTGAAAGTCATTCTAGTTATATTACTGCTGCCAAAATCTTTTAACAAATGTAAGTGTTATTTTTACTTTTCCAGGGAATATTTAATGAGCATCAAATATTCATAGAGGATAGATAATATTTAAAAGACATCTTTAAAGGATTAAAAATGTGCAACTCTCTCATAGTGATTACTACATTAAGGCCTACCATATATTTTCATTAACCACAAACTGTCTCCAAGGTGATAGCAAGAAAAAAGATGCCAGAACTTTCAGTACTATATGTACGGAAACTCATATCCAAACCTCTGTCTTGGAGTCTTCATGTGAGCCTCTCTCTGCCTGTAATCAAACAACAGCTATTCTCATTCTCATGATTTTATTCTAACAGTCTGAACACCATTTGTAAATGAGAACACAGGCAATGGTACAGGAGACCTAATGCAGACTGCGTGATTATATAATATTTTAAGATGTTAAGACAATAAAACTATGTTTAAGATATCTTTCAGTAAAACACAATGGTATGGGGTTTTTGGAAGAAAAGTATTTTGCCAACCACTCCAACAAGAATAGAAATTTTCCTTTTCTTTTTGTGTTTCTTGCAAACAGGTGCTTTGAATACCTCAGAACATTATTGTGTACAGTGGGAAAGAACTGCCATGCCTTCCAAGCATAAAAAAGTTCCTAAAGACACAACTAACAAAAATCAGAAGACTAGGGGATGTTAGGTGTAGTACAGAAAAATACAAATATGCTTGTTTATAGAATATAAATCTCAATAATTGATACCAGCTACAGAAAGAGGCCTTTCTCTTGTAGGTACACAGCTTGTGGTAATTGGGGTGGGGCTGCAGCCGAGCCTCATCCCCAATAGGCTACAGCTGTGAGCAGCAGGTGAGCAGCACTGGCAGCAATGAGCCATGGAGTGCCCAGGTGTGCTGAGCAACCCCCAAAGGGAACAGAGGGCACACAGGGGCAGTGCATCAACGTGAGGGGTATGAAAGGTTGGGCTGAAGAACAAGGAAAGCAGATGTTTGGAGTCTTTTGGTGTGCTGTTCTGTATGGGTTGGAGATGTTTGGTCTTGTATGGTGGTGCTCTGTATGTTCTGGCTGTCTCACCTACAATGTCTGCTATGAGATTATCTCATTTTATATTTCAGGTTTACTATGGTTTGTCTGAAAAAAGAAAAGGTAAAACTCTACATGAGAGTTATGATGGCTGAGAATTAAGAAAATTACATACATAAAATAATAAATTATTAAAATCAAAGCAGGTGTACAAAATACTGACTTCCCAGATTCCCAATAAATACCTCAAAGTTTCTAGGAAGCTTCTTACAAAGTTGTGGGTTTTTTTTTTTCTTGTTTCTTTCTTATATATCTAAACTAGAGAAAGCACTGAGCTTCATGACAGCTAGTCCTGGCTTTGTCTTACTTAACCAGTGCTCAGTCAAATGCTCTAGCAAAGCGTTGATTTTACTGTTACTGGAGATTGCTGAAAAAATTCCTCATACACTTGAGCCAGGGAAGAGCATTTAGTTAGCCTTTTTGTTTTGTTCTATTTTTATTTCCAGCTGTCAGGGGCATAACAAAGAGATAGTCCCAGAAATATTCTCTCTTCCTTCTAATGCTTTGGGAGACAAGAGTACAAGTCCTGGAAGCGCCTTTGGTAAGTACTTGTTTTCCACAAGTGTGAGAGACTAAGTGGAAACAGAACAGGTGGGAAAAAATCCCCAGAGTAGACTCTAAGTACATCCTTTCCTGATAAATTTTATTTTTGGAAACATGGGCAAGTCATTTTACAACACTTCTCTTTTCTACCTGCTGCTAGTAACTTATCTGAGATGATACAGTGATTGTAATCATTTTGGCAAAACAACAGTGGTTTTTTTTCCTCTCATGAGGGATAGAAATGTGAGAGGGGAGAAGTGAAAGGTGAAGTAGCAAAAAGAGAAAAGCTGATGGGTTCAAGAGACTACAATAAAGATCTTCCCATTTGAGCACACTGTAGAAAATGAAATTGTTCTTTAGTTTCTCTCCTTGGCTATGGTTCTTGTTCTGTATTTCCCATCTATTCCTAGTGGGGCAAAACTTCAGGAACTAAACACTATGCAGAACAATAATAATGAAGAGATTTACCTTAATGTTAGGCAGATTAGCTATGGAATACTAAACACTACTATTTCTCTAGTCTATCTGAAATATCCTACATTCATAGAGCCACTTGGACATAGATATGTGGGATGTGGTGTTTTCCAAACCTGCATATTAAGGACATTGTCATTTTTATTGAAGAGATTCTTGTTTACCTTCTTACATTCCACAACACAGAAAAATCTTGGCAAGAGGATAAGAGATGTATGGTTGTTACATTCAATGAAATATAGTCAATGGATCTGATAGTGTAAGGACTTTGGCTAGAACTGCAAACCAGGCATAAGTAAAATAGAGGTTTTGGCTCCCCAAATCAAGTCTTTCCTTATGCACATGTATATATATATATATAGTTCGTATTCAGAGGGTATCACACAGTGTCAGCCTTCTCAGAACCACGAGGTGCTAAGTGATGAAGCTCAATGAATAGGTTGGGCATATGCTGAGATATCCATGATTTTCCACCTGTGAAGGAGGAAGTTTCCAATTTTAGAGCTGAGCTACTACAGCTGTAACAACTGTGTATTTATTTGAGAAGCTCTAGGCAAATTATAGAGTAGATTGACTTTCACAGGATGCATTGTGAGTCTTCCATGTGCTGAGATTGTTGGGAGACATTGATTATGTTGACTCAAAATTTTAACCACACAAAGACAATAAATTGGTAAATTTTAAGGTTTTGCTTAACAAGCTTGAAGTGGCTTTGAATCAATAATTTTCTTGCTAAATTGCCAGGAGGTTGGTAAATTCCCACAATGGTCTACAATTGGAAAAGTCCAATGTTTTATAGGGAGAGATTTGTATTGCAAAGACAGGAAAAAGGGAAGGGGAAATGCATTTCTAGACAGGGAAACTACTGAATATACTACAGCCTAAGATAGAGTATAAATCATGGAGAAAACAATTTTGTATCTCCCTTTCAACCTTCTTGTTAAAAACAGCCAATAAAAAACTACAATAATCAGACTGATCCATGCAATGGGACAGAAACCTCTTTATGCCTGGAATAATCATCAAAAGCACTGTTCCCTTTATGCTAGGAGCAGGATCATTGTTCTGCCATTAGCTTCCTACAGATGTAGCTGAAGAGCTCCCAGTTACAGGGATTTACTCATCAGGTGTTAAGTCATCACTCTTTAGACTGTGACTTAGACCAAGACCCGCAGATTTCTTGAACAGGCATTTGAAGCTTCAGTTATGCAACCCACTTATCATGCAGCTGCTTTTCTGCTACATTCTTTTGCAGTATATGTTGGACTTCTAGCAGAATAAAATCACCCTGGTGACTTTCCAGGGACAGAAGATCTAGAAGCGGAAGATATGGAAGTACTGGTTGTTAGTGTCCAATCCACATGCGTACTAGAGCCAGCTGGCACAGGCAAGAAAATTGAGCAAGTCTTAAAAAAAAAAAAGCAATTTTTGTGCAGCTGAAAATCCTAAAAGGCATTTGATGGGAGGCATGTAGTGAAAAGAAGCTTGCTTTTTGCCCTGCTTATCAAGCAGAGCTAATCATGCTGAAAGTGTTACTTCATACTTTCACAGATACTTTCTCTCTTACCTAAGCCATAAACCTGTTTTAACTACAGAGAAGAGTTGGAAAACAATACTTGCCTCTGTCAGTTTGCCTACGTTTTTGGAGAATATTTGTGACAAGGGTGCTATTTTAGCTTGGATAGTTCTGAAGAATGTACTTCATTACCCTTGGGTTATGGCACTTTCTAGTTGAAAAAGTCCCAGATTTCATTGCAGCAATCTCATCTTTAAATTATGCTATTTAGCTCAATCATTGGAAATTGAGCAAATTAGATGTAGCTACACAGTGCCCAAATGTAGGTGAAAAAGCATGCTTTTCTATTTTACTGGTGGTGTAAATGCTTTTGACCCATCTTATTTGCTGATGTTATCCCAGAAATGATTGCAGAGGAAAATGTTACCTAAAAATGACTGCATAACTTCTGAGTATAATAGAAACATGGAATGGATTTCTTTAATTCTTCTGGATATACCCAAGGGTCTAATCACATCACTTGAACAGCTCCCTCAGGCATAATGTGAAGGCCAGTGCTTTTACTCTGCTACCCTCCACTCATCTGTTTTGGATTCCTGTTCATACTGATATTACTGGCAAGTTGCTAAAGCCAGAATCATCTTCTGACACCAGACAATGTGTGTGCCTCTTACACAGACATTAGAGACTCATGATACAGTACAGGTCCCAGAAGATATCAACACCTTCAGCAGCACAAATCAGAGTGAAAACATTAATGTTTATCATCCATTCTATTACTGTCAAACTCTGCCTCCAGCTATGCAAGTACCACGACATTAGCAGGAGCATTTACATCAGGCAGTTGTGTGAGGTTTTTGTGCATGTCCTCAAGCAGTTTAGAATATAAAGAAATGTTGATCCATGCCAGGGGATTCCTGACATACAGGATCATACTATATGAAACTAATAAGATCAAGTACACATACTGATATCTTCTCAAATGAAATCTTATTAAGGGAACTTTCAGAAAATAAAGGATATACATTAGGTTTTAGTTCAGGCAATTCTCCATTCATTTTGAATCTCTTAGCTCTTCCACACTTGTTATTTTTTATTGATTAATTTTCATTTATGCTGCACAAAAACAAGTTTTTTCCTTTACACAGACAGCTTACAACTTATGTATGATCCTAGGTATCATTAAAAATTGTCATTGCTTGCTGAGTGGAATCCTGTGTAGGGAGACCCTTCCTTTACTTTCATGCATCAATTTCTCTCCCTGATTCTCCTACTCTCAGTAAACTAAGATTCCATCTTAGAGAAAGAAGTACTTGCATTCAGAGATGTAGTAAAATTATTTGGCAAGGCTCCTAACCTAGTTGATAAATGTTATCTGCTCTTTACAAAGTACCTTTGATTGAAAACAGTTCTTACATTTCATTGCCTTTGGATTTGGCAACTGGGGGAAAGCTAAGAGATCACCACTGTCAGAGGCAAAAGAACCCAGTTATTCTGTACAACAGATATAGTTCTAAAAGCATGTAGTTACCTGCAAGGGAGAAAAACACTTAAATGAGCAGCAGGAATACTTTAAATAATTAGAAAGGTTTGATTTCTTGTGCTTCAGAAACGCAATCTTTTTCATGCCTCCATCAGCAGTGTAGATATTCAATGAGAAAATTAAATTGTTGATGATAGTCATATTATCTCTTTTTCCTGATTTCTAGTTGTGTATCAAATATCTGATAGAAATGTATCTGCAGATGCTCTGCTGTTCCAGCTTTGTTCACCTCTTGAGACAGCTACTTATCAGAGAAAACTTTTGTAGAGTTTTGGTGGCTGCTGATACACAGGATCACACCCCATGTTAATCCTGACATGTGTTTTTTAGCTTAATATTTCACCAGAAAATATTTTAAAAACCCTCTGCCTTTTGGTCCCTGATAACAGAAATTGTTTTTCACAGATCACAGTGTTGACTTTGAGTAAAGTATACATTTTGTGTTCATATCCAAGACATATAACAAACAGACTAGCATTCTGTGAGGAGCAAGGTCACAGGGATGTTTAGTTGATAAATGCTCTGTTTTGATGCTTTGGGTTCTTAACTCTGCTGCTTTGTCTCTAATACACTTTTGAGCTTGGGCTGCAGGGGCAGAAAGCTGCTACTTCTGTGCTAGGAAGGTCAGACAAGTGGATTAATGTGAGAAAAAAATATCAGTAATCTCTTGATTTTTCCATTTCCCAGTTTATCATATAACAGGGGAAATATTACAACTAATCCTTTAACCTTTTAATGGGACTAAAGATGCAAGTAGCTCAGATGCAACCCTACTCAGTGGTTATCACATACTCTTTGGTTTGGTTTTGGGTTTTTGGGGTTTTTTTTCCCAGGGGAAATATTTAATGATTACATTTGGTGCAACTTTGCATTTGGTGGATCAAGTCCTGCTTATCTAAACAAGTGTATTGGTTAAGAAGTCTTTACAGGCAAGCTCCTGACTGACAGCTTTCCACTCTCTCTGCTTTAATGCACTTTGGTGCATAGTTCTTATGGGTTCTGTGTTCTGGCAATTATCCTGATTAAAGACCCATTGGAGAATTTCTAAGGTGACAGTTTAAAGTTTTAATGCTCCCTGTGATTTGTGAAAAAGCATGCACGCTGTTCTCAAAACACCTGAGAGGTTATTTAAGATGTGGCAAGCCCAAGTATCAAAATACAGGAATGCCAAAGAAGAAATTTGTGCTCTCCAAATATTCTTGGCAAAAAGAAAATGCTCAATGTCAGTAAAGAACATTCACTGGTGTCACATTCACTGTAACAAAATGATGACTAGGAACATATTCATTACATCAGATTATATTTGTATAGGTCAAATTCTTGCAGGCTTAGACCTGCAGGAGTCCCTTGTGTACATTAGAACAGACTAAAGGTTTGTTACAATTTTGTTGCAGATATACGGTTATTCAGAGGCTATCTAGAAGGTAGGATTTTGATAGAGCACGTATTATGGAAATGTTACCTCCCCATTTCTGAACCCAGTGTCAGTCTTGGCTCTAAGTAACCCTTGCTCTGGGGTGCTGGAATTCTCCTGTAGTAAGTGTGTTCAGAGGTTTTTTCACAAATGGGACAGGACTGCTGGGATAGGTTCCTTGATCTTTTATTGCAGCATCTGCCTCATTACATGGTTGAGATAATAGAAAGATGGCAAAGGCTCATGGACAACCAGCAGCAGCCAAACATTTCTTTGTTACAAAGCATTTAAAAAACTTTCTAGCATATTGCTAAAGCTTAGGGACAATTGTTCTAGCCCATTACTAAAAGTACATGTACACCTGCTTCACATAATACTTGTCTGCTTTTCTATTAACAATATGCTCTACTTCATTGTTAAGCTTAAAACCTTATACTGTCTTGTGAATCATATTTTCTGCAGTCTTAGGTTCTATCTTAGCTGAGCCTAAAGCTCATGCTATTGTTTCATGTCCTTGCTTGCTGTACTATTGTAACTTTTCTACTTTCAGACTTTACAGCTACAGCTAGTTCTGAGTTTTCTGCTCTTTCTGTTTCTAAGGCCTGCTTTTACAGCTTTCTGGAAATCTTCTTACTTTTACTATTTCCCACATTTCCCCCTCTTGGTAAAACTGAAAAGAAACCTTCTTAATTTTGTTGCTTATTAACTACCTTGTGTTACATAGCTCTACGCATTTCTTTTTGCTTATTTGAGGCACCTCTCTTGTTTAAGCGATACTATTTTACAACACAGCAATTTTAATGCTGTAAAAGATCTGGTCTAGTCAAAGAATGTAAGTCAAATCCAGTAGTAGTTACTATTTATGGTTTTCCTCACATGGGGCACCATTTGTGTTCAGAGGTTTTTTTCATGAACGGGCCTGCTTTTACAGCTTTCTAGAAGGCTTCTTAGTTTTACGATTTCCCACATGAAGAAAATCTCTAATACCCTTGTTAGACTCTTCATTTTCTGGTGGCCTAAAGGCACCATATGCTACTAAGATGATAAAAGGAAAACATTTTTCATTGCTTAACTGCTGAGAATATGCTAAGGTTATTTATTCATACTAAATGCTGAAAATCAAGCCATTTATCTGAAGTAGGATGAAGTGTGCCTTGGGAGACACTTTTTTTGTGGTGTGTTTTCAAATAGATTATAATATTTAAAGAGTGTTATACTAATTAGAAAATTACCTGCATAATAAAAAGAGATGTTGTTAAAGGAAGGAAAAAAAAGAAAAAAAATCGCAATATTATAGTACCATAGGAGTACTGGAAAGTTAAGATAACCACCCATCAACCAGATTTTATTCCTTACCTTTCTTCCTTGTCTCTTTCTTTTTTTCATCACAAGAGATTGAAATTAATCAGGATAACAATCCAAATAGAGTACACTAGTCACCTTTGAAAAAAATTTTTGCACTACATAGCCAGCCTTAATTTTCAGACAGTAAGGACCAATCCAAAATATATCTATAAATATTATTTTTCTAAAGCTAAGCTGGTAGAGATTCTTGTCTTACTGTAATTCTCCTTATCCCTGTCTCATTTGAAGAAAGCAGAACAAATGGCATTCTTAAATTTCCCTGCCTATTTTGTCCAAAGAAACTTAAAATTTATGAGTGGTTTGTTTTCCCCCACTGTTTCCATTCATTATTTTCATTCTTTTGTCTGCTTGCTATGATAAACACTTGTCACAAGAGACTAAGGGTGCCATTAATTGCAAAAAAGAGCAATCTAAAACATCCTAAATATTAGATGCATCTTTTTCTGCTTTTTTTAAAATCAGAACTGTCCAAGAACTTTTATTGTTGTTCAAACTATTTCTCAAATTAATTTTAAAAGTCAAAACCTGCTGACAAAAGCTTGTTTCTAGTCATGAGGAAGACTGCGATTGCACTTGAAGATGAACTATGCAAATTTATTCTCTCTATATTCCAACAGGAAAAATAAATAGCCTTCTAAATAAGGGTGGGAGAAAAGAGTAGAGGGAATGGCAATTCACAAAACCAATGAATAATAACAAATATGGCAGCAGCATTTTTAAATACTGATGTATTTCCTAAATAATATTCTAAAAATGAATTTGTCAGAAAGTTGTACTTCAAGAATAGGGACACTCCTTTTGCTTTGTACATGGAAAGGGAACACGTTATCTACTACTTGTTCTGTCTGTTGGCCTCTAGAAATTAATTGCTAGATTAATCTAACTATTCAAATTTAAAGTACTGAAGGCTTATTATACATCCAGTATCGTTTATGTAAGTATGGAACTCTATCTTATCCAACAATACTATAGATATGTATGTAATAATACTATATAAATTATACTCCTATAGAAATATATATATTATTTGTATATAACGCTGTTAAGAAAATGTCTTGCATTACTGTGTAAAAATCAGTTGAACCTTAGAAATGTTGGCAACATAGTGTAGAGCAACAGGAAAGAGAATTTTCCCTTCCAGTTCTTTGTATTCATCTACAACATAATATTTAAGAAATAATATCAATATAAACTTACATTCAACAAAATTTTTAAAAAGCAATTATGAAAAATTCAAGTCAAGTTTGGATAAAGGTTATTTCTGACCATGTAAAATAATTTTATATGGCAAAATGGAGACAATTTCATTTGTAGCTGCTGGTAAGAGAAACTGGGTATTAATATTTTTCATTTAGAAAGCAGTTCAATATAAGAAAATCAGTTTAATTTGAGACACATTATCTAGGTGTTCCATATTTGCTCAGAGTGTCTCTCAAATGTTTACACAAACACATAAATGAAGCTGTAAACACTTTGCATAAAAACCACAAGCATGAAGGAAGACAGGAAACAGGGTAAAAGAATTAAAGACATGATCCAGTTCAGATGTACAACTAACCAGCTACCCTTACGGAATTTAGGCCACCTCTTCAAAGATACTGCTATGCCACCATTTATTTCTGTCTTTTTACAGTCTGTGTCCCTCAAAACCCTAAATAATATGATGGAGCTCTTCCTTTCAGGAAAAGAAATCTTGAAATCAGAGAACAAAGTCAAGCACTACAAAACAGATATAATCAACCTAAGGATATATTGAAAGAAAATTTGAAAATGGACTGCCTACAACCAAATGGACTGAGAGGAAATGAGATGCAGTGAAAAAGACCAAAACATGCCAAAATTACTCCAATTCAAATGCTGAAATCAGGGAAGAAATTTAAAGAACGAGGAGAAGACAGAAGAAATGAAACTCTGCAACAAAAAAAAAAAAAAAAAAAAAAAAAAAGGATTTGTTGGAAACCAAGTGAAAACCTTAAAAGCGAATGGAATGACAAGAAATGCAGAGAAATGCATTGAAGCTTGCCCAAATAATCTTTATTGAAATTGCACTATGGTTGGCAAGACAACCACCATACTCAGTGCTTCCTATCTTTCTCTTTTTTCTCCAAACTTTAGATGCTAAGCATGATGTCGGTTGGGCTGGAATATCCCTTCGGTCATCTTGGTCAAGCCTGAAGTGTGCAGCCACGTTGAGATGCCAAGTGACTGATACTTATGCCTGATGAAAGCTTTATTCAGCTTTCATGCTCTTAATAAACAAGCCTTCTTCTACCCAACAGACTACACCCATTTTTACAAACAACTTATTAGACATCCAAAACCACATGTGTGTTCTTTCTTTTAATCTGTTTATCCATTCTATTATCTGATATTTAGTCTTTGTATCTAAATCAATATTGTTGTGGTAGCATAAGAATTTTTTGCCACATTGATTTCCCATAGTACTGCAATGTCACTTTAGCTCAAGGTGAATAAGCTGGTAGGATGAGAGCAATAATCAGAATAATGAAAGAATTATAAACCAAATTGCATGTAAGAAATTCAAATGTTGTTTGAGTTCTTGGGCTATTATGAACTTCAAGATCAAAAAAAGTGGTCATTAACATCAAAGGCATTGCATCAAATCATCCATTTCTTGACAGAATCAACATTCTTAAACATATGTTAGTGTATGAAATAAGTGTGGGAACCAAACCAACTATTGTTTTCTGGCATCAGCTGAGTCTCCTAATGTTGAATGTTTTTCTTCCGGCGTTCTTATTCTTTCCAGTTAGAGACAATTGTATGTGGGTTGTTGGGGTAAAGAAGGAATGGGTCTTCAGACAAGAATATCCTGAATCAGACCATATGTCTGACCGCGTGTAAAATGAAAGGTAAAAGCTTCCATTATTAACAACCAAGTGCTTCTTTGGGACATAACTCCAGGCTTGAATCTATGGTTTAAACCATGAGTTCACCAAAGTAAAAGCAATCTTGTTACTGGTTATAAAGAATGTGGCTGTGCTATCACAGTCAAGTTTGCACAACAGTCTTTATCTAATTATTCCCAGTGCAATATTAGCTTGAAAACTGGCTTTAAGTTAGAAGACCCTGGACACTGGTGAAGAGCTGTCTGAATGCAAGTTCATGGAACCTATGAGACAAACTAACCAGCAACCTTCATCTTCACCAGTGCAACACTGGCCACGTGCTGCTGTTCTTATCGTGAGGGCAGCATTTTGCAGAGGTGATTGTTCTAACACAATATTTTTTCAACAGGTGTGTCAATGTGGACAGTCATAAGAATCAGTCAGGCAGTTAAAACACCTGAATTCATCTGTTCCAAAAGTCTCAGAGAGCTGTTGCACTATATTGTCAAAGGGCCTAGTCTGGCATAAGACTGATGAACTTAAGGTCAAAGTAACACTAATTAGACAGTATGCACAGGGCCAAAATTTCTGTTGGATATTTAACAGTTTCAGTATTTCTTGATTACATTAATGACTATAATGGTGACTTGTGCTTACCATTCTCTTGATTGCACTTTGAAGTTAACCTAAATAATTCTGCATGTGAATTAGTCTGAATATCCAAAGATAACACGAGAACTGTGGGGAAGTACTGGGAAAAGTCAATGCATCATCTAATTATGTGTCCTGTTCTCCATGATGGTATAAGAACAATTCAATGAAAGTTTTATTTACTGTGTTATACACTCAATATCTAAGAAGTTGATAAACCATGTTTTGTTATCTATTTCTTTACTAATGATTTATAACACTGTATTGCTTTTTCACAATTGCTGCATACTGAACTGATGTTTTTACAGAGCTGTGAGTCATAACCCCATAATCTCACTCCTGAGTGGTAATGGGCAGTTCTGAAATCATCATTTTACATATGAAAATAAGTCTTATGTTTTGTTTGATAGTATTTGATAGTTATCTGTGCTAAATAATTTTTTTTATTGCCCATTGAGTTTCATAAAGTATATAATTCTGTGACAATGGTCATCTATGTTATGAAAGTGCCACCAACAATTTAATCACCTTAAAATTAATATTCCTTTCCAGGTAATTTGCAAGAAAATAGAGTCAGGCCCACTTAAATCAGCATTCTTTGAACAAAATAATCTACAATGTTCTGGAAAAAGCATAAAAATTGAAGCAACAGGAGAAGGGACACTTTGAATATTCTTCTAGAATTTGAGGGCTTTAGCAGATAAAGATTTGTATTTAGAACTTCAAGATGAATATTTCTTCTATTAATGTGTTTGCATTCCAAATCCATCTAAATTTTCACCATCCACAAGCTTCCTTAATAATCCCAGAGTGCAATCACTTCTCCATATTTGAAAAAAGAATTTTTAAAAAATTGATCAAATTTTACCATTCTGTCAGTGATCAAAGAATATTTTCTCTAGTTTTTCTTTTGGCCATGCCACTTCAGATGATTCACTGATATAACAAATGCTTTGCAGTTTTCTCTAGTGCAAAATCAAACTGGGTTTTGGAGAGTTAAATTTAAAAAATCTGTGTTGTCTTGTTCCAGTGGAAAGCACTTATTTCAATGCTTTGTGTTTTGATAGTATCTCCATATGTTTCATGATATGGATAATGGTCCTTATAATAGTATAATTTGACATCGTATTGACATTCATTTTAAGGAACTTAGTGAGTATTAAACTCCAGTATGCATGCCAGGTAATATGAAATGGCACATGGGCACACATGTGAGTATAACCACTGCAATAAAGAATTTCATTTCAATAAGTCAATGACAGAAATTCACAAAAAGCGTACAAAGGCCCAGCATTTTCCTTTTAGCTCCTAGCATCTTCAGGACTGATGACAACAACCTGCAAATGGCTATAAATAATAGGATAAATAGAAGTTAAAATATTTATACCTGACTTTAAAAACTAAAGAAAAGTTAAACAATTCATGTGAAGTCATAAGACTTAACATTGCAGCTGAATTCTGCTTTCTGATTCTCTAACCAAGTGAAGCTGTCAAGATTTCTATAATTATTATTGCCACTGTGTCTGAAAAAAAGATATTGAACGCTAAAAATTTTGTAAAGTTGGCTGGTTCATATCTTAATATAAATAATTGTTTCCAGAGTAAAACAAGTGGGTATTATTATCTTGAAATTGTCTACTGCAGAGACAAGAGAGAAAATGGGGCCTTGATACATGCTCTGTTCTTAAGCATCCTGGAGTCCCCACTTCATAAGAGGGAAATAGGTGAGAAATAGTTCTGAAATGAACTCAATTGACCTTGACAACAGGCACACTAATGTCTCTGGAAGTGGAGAGCAGGGCAGGCTACTTAATCCTCAGTGTCAGAAAGCAATTAAATCTGCTAATTACCAAATTATGTGTTCAAATTCTCAAAGGCAAGCATAAGCAGTAATGATTATCCATTTTACAAAGAAATTCTTCCCTCTCTCTCCAACTGTTCCTGGGTATTCCCAAAAGATAACATTTTCACACAGGAGCACTTAATGTCACACTAAATGGCAATGATAGCCCTCCCTTTCTCCTTGGAGATGGTTCATTTATGATTCCCAAGTGTCAGGCTGTGAGACTGGACACTGTTAACACAGTCATAACCATGATGGTATGAAATTTAGATAAGTGAATTTATTGTGAGAGCTGCTACTGGGGAATGGAAAGGTAGAGCAATTTCTAGAGTCTTGCTTCTCAAAGCTGAAGAGATGAAGAAAGAAAAGGAAAAAAAGTAGAAAAAAGTTGCAAACTATTTCCTAGTGTAATTATTAAAATCAACTGATAAATCTTGGGATATTGCAAAAGCACAAGACCCCATGTTTGTGAGTTTTCACCTTCAAAGAGGAGGTCATTTTTGCCAGAAAATTTTTGCCATATTCTATACAAAGACAGCCGAAGAACTAAAATATTTCCTGGGAGTCTTTTCTGACATCTTTCCCTAAGCTCCAAGAACTTAGCCTGCTGAATTAAAGCACATGAAGAGGTTATTGTAAAAGTTCAATGCACAAGAATAAACCTAGGTTATTTATATGAAAGTTAATCTGTAAGTGTCAATAACAGGTCAATGCAACATCACCAGAACAAACTCAGCTGCATTCTTTCCAAGTAGTGCTGTTCCCTAGCAGATTTATTATCCTCTCATACATCACACCAGCAGGCTGCTGGAAAGAGGAAGAGAAAGGGCTGCCCTAGAAACATTTGATTAGCCTTTAATTAACTTCTACTTTGCTGTGGAGCATCCATGTAGTCAGAGAGAAGGCTTAAAGGAAAAGCAAAAAGGAGTACAGCTGAGAATAGCCCCTGCATGTATGTCACCCTGTCACTTGGTTTGCGTATTCCTTTGAACCCTACTCTTTTGGGGTTAAAATGAAGAAAAAATTAAATTTCCTGATTTTTACAAAGTTGGGGGGGGTGTTTTTGGTTTGTTTGTTTTTTTGTTTGTTTTTTTTTTGCAACCAGAAACATAATAAGTTGTTCAATAATGAAGGGTCAAAACAGTTGAAATAATTTTGCAAATAAAGAGTTCTGAAGTACTGTGGTTTGACAACTGCATTGAAATTCATCTCTTGTGTTCCTTGTGCCTGTTAGTTCACCAAGGGTTGACAGTTCAGACTCTGCAGGACTTGGTATGCAGATGAGTGAAACTTCACTGTATAAAGCATAATTTTAAAAGAAAAACCTTCATTATCTCTACTGTGAAATATCCTGCCAGTTTGACCTTTTTTGTTTTTTCTTAATTTCAAGATTTTTTGGAACAGTGTTTTTCAGCACTCTCTGCAAGACTTACCGTGTGAAGAAAAAGACTACAGAGAAATATCATTTTTCATTACACTTAAACCTCTATCATTTTATCACGTCTATCATTTCTGTCTACACAGGACACATCTATTCTCTGCAGCCTGTCTTTGCATTGCAGTTTGAAACACACAGTAATTTCAAGTGGGTCTGTTGTATTATCTCTGGTTTTCAAAGATACCTAGATATGTATTACACTTATAAATAGGTGCCATTAATCCTTTGAGACAAAACTGTAAAAACAAGAATATCTTTTATCTGAATTTGTGCTTCCTTTCCTTCTGCCTAGAGTATGCTGAATCTTAAATGGCTTTTCATAGGATTTAAAGACACAGGTTCTTGTGATCGTAAAGACTGAATGAAAAACATAACTTCATTACATTATTTCTTGATTTTTAATGTAAGTGCTTGATTGCTTTTCAAAAATATGGCAAAATCATCACTTCTAGAAACATAGAAACACCAAATCATAGAATAGCCTGGGCTGAAAGGGACTTAAAAGAACACCTAGTTCTGACCTGCTGCCATGGACACCTTTCCCAAGACCAGATTACTCAGAGCTTCATCCAGGCTAGCCTCAAACACTTCTAGGGATGGGGCATCCACAACCCCTATATGCAATAAATCATGTGTGTAATATGCAATACCAGAATTCAATTTATTGTAAAGTCATAGGAGAAAGTTGTGTTTCATTTTTATCCCACAAGTTTCTGCCAACTGTAAGTTTCTATAGGACTTACTTTTCCAGCATTCAAGTCTTGAGTAACTTCTATCTGCTCAGTGACACAATACAGCATCTTATGCCTCTTCTTCACATCCATGATAGGGCTTCCTACAATAGTAACAGATGGGAAGACTCAAGATTCATTAATATTATGTGTATTTAAAAATTATGGAGCTTTATTGATTATGATAGTGTTGGGGATTTTTTTTTTCCATGCCAAAAAGTAACCCCTTATTACAAAATTAAGTGAAATTTTAAAGATAGCTGAGAATCTCTGGAACACAAGATTGATATAAAAATAATTGATGAAATCCAAATTTTAATTCAGCATTTTAAAATTAACATGCTTTGATGCTTTAATGGGTTTGTTTAGGTATACAAGTTTATTATGGGAGATGCACCTAAAAAAATATCCCATCAGAATATTTAATGATTCTTGACATCTTTTACGTTTATAGATCAGTGATCTTTGTTCTTAAGTTCCATTAAGACTGTAAAGAGTCATGCAGGTGATTCTAAGACAGCCTTATTTACTTATTTTTTAAAAATTTTATTATAAAAAGCAAATTTTGAACTTCTTGACTTCTTCAAGTTCTCACCTGGTAAATAATTGTTTTTTACTAATTCATGTGGACTGCGGTTATAGCAAGATAATATTAAGTGACAGGAGTTAATAAATGACCCTATATACAAAATTTTAAATATTATATCTGGAATAAGTATCAAGTGGATAGTCATCACTAACAGCTTAAAAGAGTTCATCTGTGACTTTGCCAGGAAAGATTTTTTGTGTAATAAAATTCATATATGTGCGTCTTTCATATATTCATCCACATATATGGATGACAGTGACAGTGCTTTGTTTTTTACCCTTTCTGAACCATTTCCAGAATTTCCTCCCTTGTTTCCCAATCTTTCAAAATGTATTTTAAAATATCTTTAGGTTTCACAGAGAATAGGAGAATTATCTAGTATTTGAGAAGTATCTAAATATAAAAATTCTTGGGTATATTGTTGGATTTTCTTGTTTTTGCACTAAAACAGAGGGGTGCATTGACACAGCTCTCTGCAGCATTTTTAAGTATCCAAAATACAAGGAGCAAAATTACTTTTCCAAAAGACATTCAATCCTCCAGCTTCTGCAAGTCTAGCCTCATTCACTTATGATGCTCCTGCAAGTGCTAGCATGATCAGTGAATTGAAAACTTCTAAAATTGGCTGGAAATACCGTATAATCCTGTTCCAAATTTAATGGAAAAGGGAAGCACTGAAGAAATTGTCCAGACTGAATTCAATGAAGGCCTTTCACAGTTAAAGAGAAGATCCTTGGCAACAGACTGCATTTCTCAAACAGAGAGAAAGAAAATGGATTTTCATTCTCTAAATGCTTAGATGATAAAGATATTCAGTGTATTTGAAATTAGCTCCTGCAAGTATTTTTGCCCTGTGAGTCAGTAGAACTCCACAGCAGTTTTTGTGGCTGCACAGTGAGGTGCCATAACAATGTTTATTGTCTTTCAGTTTAGTGTGTGTTCTTTCTCTCAATGTGAAATATTATGAGACAGCAGTGGGCTCATTTTATCTGGGCTATCCTGCAGTTGCCTTCTGATTCACATTTTATTGGCTATGCAGAGAAGGTGCCATTTAAAACTTTAATTGCCAGAGAGGGTTGTGAAATATTCACTGAGATTTACTACTTTCCCTTTGTGATGTACCTTCACAGCAAAGTGACCCTGGTGGTTAGGAAACATATTGTATAAATGGCAATTTAATGAGGGCTTGGAGACTATGAGGTCCCCAAAGAACACTTAATTTTGAAATTTTCTTGTTATGGAGTATTTTATGAAGAAATCCTGGCAGGAATTCCAATGAAGATAACCAGGGTCTTTAGCCAGAGACATAATAAAAAATGGAGCAAAATTCCTAGTTAATACTGTAAAGACAGGCAAACTGCATATCCATGAATTCCAATCTTATTGTTTAACTAAACTGATGAAGAAAAGCACTGACATGAAGAAAGATCTCTATTTTTAATATGTAAATAGCCTGCACATTTTTGAGTTATTAGTGAGAAATCTAATCACAGCATTCATGATTCACAGTTAGAATAATTCTTCAGAACATAACAAGTATGTTGATAGCTTTCCTGTTTTCAAGAGCAGCATAATACCTAGTAGATGTATTACTTTAATACACAGATTTTCTAAAAAATTTGAATTCTTCTGCTAATCTACTGCATTTTCTGCAAGGCAGCTAAACTGTTTCATTCATTTTATTGCTTGTTAACTTTGAAATATAAAAATGCTAATTTATATGTTAATATTGAGTATTTCACTACTGATCATTTTTAGGAAGTACTTGCTTTACTATGCTCAGGTCCAATCCAGTACTGATTCCACTGTACTGAGACCTTAAACTGCTGTACTTCTTTTAAAACAACTTCTGTTGGGTTAAGCCCAAGGGGCAGCTAAGCCCCACACATTCACTTGCTCCTCCCTTCAGTGGGAAGGTGAAGAGAAGCATAAGGGTAAAAGTAAAAAAGAACAACCTAGTGTGTTGAGCTAAAGACAGTGTAATAGGCAAAGCAAAAGCCACACGAAAAAAGCAAAGCAAAATAAGGGATTCATTCACTCATCAGCAAGCAGATGTTTAACCATTTCCAAAGAAAACAGGGCTGCATCCATGTTACTGGAGAAGACAAAAGCAATTCTAAAAGTCTTATTTTCTTCTTTTCCCTGGCTTTTATTGCTGGACATGAAATCATGTGATAAGGAATAACCCTTTGGTCAGCTGTGGTTAACTATGCTGGCTGTATCTCCTCCCAGATTCTTGTGCACTCCAGCCTACTCACTGGCAAGATTTTATAAACTAACCAATTGTATTTACTAATATAGAGGAAATCTACTTCTGAAATGAGGGCCACATGAGGTTCTTCAAAGAAAGGGAATGATGTTACAGTAAGTGACTGTCTGTGCCACGTGCCGTGAATATATTAAAGCTTGTGATAGGCTATCACTCATAGTATTTGATCATTAGTGTCACAGAAAATACCTTGAAAATTCTGTGAGAGAATAAAATGCAGAACATAATTTGAAAGGTTAAATGGCAAAGTTCTATCCAAAACTCTCTGTATATGAAAACCAGATAGTTATTTCATAAATATATTTAGCCTTTGACACTGTTAGTGACTAAGACCTGAGAGAAATGTGTCCTTTTCAGCTGCTGACAAATCAGGTCACTTCAATAGTCCTTCCACTTTGTTATTGAGGTGGCGGTGATTGAACATTCAAGCAAGCATCACCAGAGGTGAGAACCTAATTGGGATTGGAATTCTGCCAGCAAAATGAAAGTATGCAATGTCCAAAAAAAGCCAAACCAATCTACAAGAACCCAACCAAATTAAAATAGATAGCTGCTGTCCCTGTCTCTGTAAGACACTTAACCATAAGCATACACAAGTAAGACCAGTGAGTGCATAGACATTTCTATTGAAAAATTAAATTCTTTGCTGGACTAGATGCATAAAATTTAAACTGGTCAGGTTCAACAACAAAATAGTAATAATTTCTAATGGCAGCTACAAGTGAAGTAAATAAATGATTTATCAAAATGTCATTGCAAGGAGTGACAAACATTCACCCCTACTCCCTCAGAGTCCTCAAGCACATGCACCATGAAAAATGGTGCTGCTGCTCTTGCACACTGTTCCCTCAGCAGGTCAGGAGCTGCTGCCTGTCACAGCAGCGGGGTACAGGCTCACGGGGTGGCTGGAAGCAATTCCAGATGGACAGCCCACAGGCGGCTCGTATCCATCAGGCCCGCGAGGGGGCCGGGACCAGCTTCCCCTCACAGCCCCTGCAGCAGCCTGACTTCCCCAGCCCTCTCTCACCTCAGTCTCCACCTGGAATGAGACTGGCTCCCAAGGGATTCACACAGCCATTACTGGAGTCAGTGCTCCTCAGTACTGCTGGAGGTTCCCTCATGAGGCTCCTTCATGCTGCCCACAGGCTGCAGCCCCTCAGGCGCTGGCCAGGTGGGGAGGCGGTAGGCCCGGAAGGAAAGCTGCTGCTGGCCGCCGCTGGCACGCTGTGTGGGAGCAGTGTCTGGGCGCAAAAAGTGCATGAGGGAGGCAGGTGGTGCAACACTCAGTGAAAAATAACCCTGCACACCTGAGCATTTGGGAATTGTTCAAAACAGTTCTGAAGAAAAGGGCACAAGTGTCCAAGCAGGCAGTAAAATCTATGTGAGCCAGCAGTGCCCTGGCAGAAAAGAAAACCAAGTCCAGAGAAGTGATCCTTCAAGTCAACAACTGAGAAGAGCAGGCTTGTGTCCAGGTTTGGACTCCTTGAGCTACAGTGCAACTTTGTGAGTCTCCACACATAACCAAGAGCTCTATTCTTAATTTCTTCCTCAAAGGTATTTTTTGATCATTGATATCCTATCCCAAGACTGACCTTGGTTATGGGCACACAAGTGTCTGCAGTGGCAGACCTGACAGGATGGTAATGCTTGTCACACTGGGAATGCAGCAGTGGCAGCTGCAGATGCAGCCTGTTGTCTCTAGGAGCTCTGAAAACAGTTAGGTTTATGGCTGTTTCCAAAATTTTCTGGTGCAGGAGTGTGGCACATGAGGGCAGACAGATGGTCAGTGTGCTGTGCTGAAGGGTACTTGCATTAAGTAGGCACGGAGATTATGGAATATGTTCCCAGCCAGTGATGCTCCAAGTTCTTTGCAGTGTAGACAGAGCAAATTGGTTTCAGAAAGAGACAGCCATGAGTAGGGAGGATACACACTGCTCCAGGTTAACAGGACCAATAATTCAGCAATTATTCCCTGAACCAGGTGACAAGAACAATAATAGATGTAGACTAAAGGATGCAAAACTGGTTCTTTTAGCTATGGCTTAGCTGAGGCTGATTATTCCTTCATTTGGGTTATATCTTCTAAAATATCTTTAGACGGCCTTCTAAAGATGTATTTAGATTTTTTGGAAGAGCATATTTTGATTCAAAGTCCAGATTGTATCTAAACATTTTTCAACCCTTTTTTTCAGTTCAGGTAAAAATATATTAGAGTCAATGCTAAAAATATCAGCCTAACTTGAATAACTTCTTTCCAAGTAGTTGTCAAAATGATGATCAAAACTTTTAATAACCTCACATTAAATTTCAGTGAGAGAGTTAATCCAGATTAAAATTATAATTAATTTTGGATTATATGCTCTCAGGAACTAAAGAGAATATGAATGGCAAGAAGTGAAGGGAAAGGAAAGGTAGAATTGGAGGTCTGCCCTGACCAATGACAATATCTTGAGATATTCTCTTTAGAATGTATCATTAGAGCAGTCATAAGTGACAATCTCAAATTTAATGAAAGGAGCTCTGAATGTTTTTTTTTCCTTTTTTAAAAAATATGAGTTGCATTTGTTTAGGTGTGTTCAGGCCTTTTTAGTCCTGTGGAAATCTCTTCAAGAGAGGCAGACTATCACTGAAGACATTTTTTACTGAAAAATTTTCTTTTAATTGCCTGAGTTTAGAGATCGATGTGGCAGCTCCTAGCTGTATAACTGTAGCTAAAGAAGAAAGATGTTGAATATCAATGCCATTGTTCTGTTTTCCTTGGAATTATTTTGATAAACTCGGTGCACCTGTCAAGTGTTGGGTAAAAGACCTGCAGAATGTCCTGTTTTTATTTACACTGACAAATTTCTTCTAAAGGATTTGTTTTGATAGTGGAATCTATTTTTTCAACTGGTTAATAATTACCTACTTTTGAAAAGAAAAAAAATTACGTTTCATTATGAAAATATCAAAAAATCAAAAGGCTGTGGGACAAAAAAATATTTTTTATTTTCAAGAGTGTGACTCAAAACTCTAATTTTTTCCCAATGAAATTTTTTTTTTCCAGATTTCCTGATTTTGTAGAGTATTAAAAATACAGATATTGTCTGGAAAATGAAAAAGATAACATCTTTTTTCCCATTTTGAGGAGAAATAAAAAGGATATATGGGTAGATACTGGAACTGCCAGCTGGAAGACACTGTTGAAAATATGTTTAGCCTAAATTAAACTTCAAATCCTGTGTGTCAGATACAATGAAATCTCTATAAATAATTATTTTTCAAAATCCAGTCACTGAAATAAAGCATCAGAATTAAGAGAAACAAATGAGGAAAAAGTCAGCCAGAATTGATTCAGCAGACTAGTTTTGTCATTCTGGATAAATAATCTGTATAGATTTATTTGAGAATGAAGAATAATTCTATTTGAGCATTCTTTGGGACCTTTGTCTGAGGAAGAAAATTTAGTTTTGTGATTTCTATAGTTCTAAGATTCTGTGATTTTGAGTCTTTTCGTACCTTCATCATGTAAATCTCAAAGAGGTAAATTCATTAAGTAAAACACATTTTTAACATAATTTCTTGAAAGGAGTGAAAGTTTATTTGATATCTGAAAATATAGAACTGAAATTTGAGGCCATTCTTGGGGTTTGGATTGAGAAGTAAATACTAATGAAAAATATTATTTTAATTTCAAGAATCTTAAAGGTTCAGCTGCCCATTAACCACTCAAAGCAGGTTATGATTTAAGATTAGATTTCTACCAACTGTTAGTTTATTATAGACTTTAAAACTGTCCTCTGGTCTGCAGCAGGCAGTACATCCAGTTGACTGAGAATTAGTATTGTGGCATGGCCTTTGAAATATATTAGCAGGTAAGAATATCTCTTGTAACACATTGAGCTTTAGGATGGTTGTCTGAGCACTTCAAAACAAAGATCTTTCTTATTAAAAGTCTTCAGTGTTAAGGAAGTTTGTTAGTATAGCGCTTTTGAATAATAGAGATAGTACCTTTTATAGCTTCTTTTGTTAAAATTCTTTGTAAGTTCTATTCTAGAATTTAAAATGCTTGTGCTGTATGCTGCTTGTATGTAAAGACTTTCTTTTTTTTCTTTCATTTTTTTCATCCATGCAGTGGATGATAGTGCAAGTATCACAAATTTTCTGACAGAGACAATATTCAGCCCACTAAGAAGCTTTTCTATTCTAAACTAGAAATAAAGTTTCAGGGCTGAAAAGATACTTTGCAACTTGATAACTTGATTTTTTTCCCTGCTTCAATTAGTCCTCTAACCTTGGAATGTCTTGATCTCTCTCTGTGTCTGTCAAATGCCATAGGATATCACACAGAAAAGGTAATACAAACTGTTAATGTAGCTTCTCTTGCGTTCTATGCACGTACATCATAGTGCTTCCCCTCCATCAGGACTTTAGATAGCAATTTGTCTGTGAAGTCTCTTGTGCTTTAGCCACTACCATATAGATTTGTATTCCACTTCAAAAACCACATCTGTGTAAAAATGTATGGGAGTCATCCATATGTGTGTATAGGCACCCAAACATGGATACATTCTGGCAAATAAATCCCCTGACACTTTAATGATGCTTAGCTCAATCCTGGTTTCTTCCTATCTCTGTGGAGAAGGGATTAAAACATATATATATTCTCAGTTTTGTAAGAAGATTGGAATTCTATTTCCTTTTTATTAATGTACAAGTACTTCTGGTATGCCCAGAACTACTGGCAAAGATATAGAGACCACTCTTCTGAAATTCTTGTGATCTGGAAATAATTGCACAGGAGGTAACCTACAGAAAAAGACAATAAAGAGGACAAAACTGGAATGGCTTTATTTCACTTTGTGTATAATGAATTGGTTGGAAAAGAAAATTAACTAATAAAGCATCCATGTAGCTGACAGACAAACTGAAACTATTCCCCAGCCTAATTCTGACATGATTGAAGGTGATAGACTTTACAAAGTGCTTTCAAAGTGTAAAAGGTGAGAAAAAGCCTAGAGAAACATAGGAACTCCATAGACGGAATTGCATGAAAGAACTGTCATTGAAGAAAAAAGATTAAATGATAAATTTTCTTCTATTTTTTTGAAGTATAAAGATATGAGAAGACTTAATTGAAGCAGAATGCGTAGTAGAGGTAGGGACACTAAATCTTGATATTGTTACTAATGGAGAGTCCATGGAGGTGTTGACCTAAGGAAGGCATAATATTGCAAGTGGTGGGAGGAAAACCAGTGAAGAGAGATTTTAATCTCTATACTTTTTCTGTACTTTTACCATAGTAAGGCCTATAAAGCTTTCATCGAAAGATACACCTATGGTTCTCATAGGTTAACTACAGATACAAATAAAGCACTAGAAAATGTTTTCTAAAAATATCCACACAATACCTTCCTCCTATGTTATAGATTCTGTAAAAATCCCCCTGATTTTAAGAACTGTTTTGCTGTATTTTACAAACTTTTACTACAGTTTTAAATGCATTTAGAAAACATCATTTCACAATGCAAATGTACTATGCAATATGCAAACAATTCCAACAGAAATGACATTTGTTCTTCAAGTTTACCTCTATTGCCTCTCAGCATGCAACATGTATTGATTCTAGCCTCAAGAGCTGCATTCCATTCTTCCTCCATTTTAGCAGGTGATAAATCAAAGGTGACAAAGTAGAAGTGAACAAGTGGGACCCCAGGGAGAGGGGTAAGGTGGCCTCTTCTACTTGGCTGGAAAAAAGCTTCCAAATGACTAAATTTTAAGCTTAAGAAAGTTATTCAGAGTTAAGGAGAAGATTGCAAGAAAATTTGGTGCTCTCCAGTTGTCATATTTTCTCAAGAAAATAGTTTCTTTATGAATAGTTTGATTTTTTTCCCTCTGATTTACTTGTTTGATAGTGTTTCAATTCATTCTTTGAAGAGTTTCTATTCAGTGTCTGTATCTTTTTAGATACAGACATCTTTTTATCATAGCACATTAATAAAGACATGAAAATTACTTCTTATCTTATTCTAACCTTTTTCTCTGCCTCCTACTGGACTTCTAAGGAGTTGTCCATCAGAGTTGTCTGAAGTGCTTTTTAATTCCTGGGAAAACAGGAGAAGAGGTAAATAGATTAGAAAAGTCATTTTCTGACTTTGCATTCAACTGAAATTCACATATTCCCTCCTGGCAGGGTTTCCTCTTTGCATTTGTTCTTTTAAATCTTTGTCTTCCAATGCAGTAGTTTCTTACTACTTCTTAGCAGTGTGTTTCGGGGACTGTGCTCCCTCTGACATAATTCCCACAGTATTATTTTAATCACTTATGCAGCTTAAAAGTTTGTGACCTACTTTTCCCTTTTACCTTCGGTTTCGTAATTCCCCATCTAAAATTCCTCCCATTTTTTCCTATTAACTTGAATCTCCAGGAACTATGTACACTTCATGGCAACAGTTATATTTTCAAATTTATCTCTTCTTGATCTGTGCTTAATTGTCAAAGGTTTTCTGCCATTACCAGTTATTAATTGTATAACGTATTTTTTATTTACATTTTTTAAAAGACCTGGTGGAAACCTATATCATGAAGGGAATAAATACCTCAGTTAAAGGTTGTTTTCAGTGACCTGTTTTATAATTGTACAGATTAGTAGAAAAAGTGTAATTACAGGATAGAGGAATTGTCTGTGAGAAGCAAGAGATTCTTCCTACTCTGATGTTAACTGTGAATAAAAGAAACTACATTAATCATTCATTTTCTTCAGGTTCTTAGATTATAAAATCTAAGGGATTGAACCTCTTTGAAATAAATGTCACTGTTAAAAACACAGAGAACTTGATGCAAAATGAGTTACTGTCTTTGCATGTTGCTACAATCATTGACCATGGGCTAGAGAGGGAGAATTCAGAACTTGGCAAGATTCTATTTTTCTTAAATATTTTATCTTGACTAAATTGTATACATGTGCTCCTGCTTTTGAACAGAGTATTTTATATTACATCTTTATAAAGAACACTAAAATTAGCATTGCCCATCACCTCAAGAGAGGACTTCTCTTCTTTGATATTATTAACATTCCTGAAAATCTTGGAAATTTATTTCACAAGTCTGCGTCTCTGTTTCTTCAAGAGAAAAACAGGACAGTCCTTTTGGAAAATAGTTTGTGGTTTACCAGCTAAGATTACTTGGTGTTGTGTTTTATTTTAAAATAATAAAATAGAGTTTTACTCACAACTAGAAACGAGCTGCTAATACAGAGAAGGATAAAACTGTGCAACAGTGTGTAGTAACTTCAGGAATACTTCAGTCTAGGAGTTGAGAAAATAATATTGAGGGATGGTAGAGAGACAAAATAAAATTGCATGTTTTTGGTTTATGTTTCTCATTATGACTAACAAACCAAACCCAGAAGCTCCCTAACACATGAGATTTTGATTTGGGAACAGGAGGAGAAATGTCAACAGCTGCAGTCATGGTGTATTAGTATTGGTAGTTCTATTCAAGCAGTGGAGAGAGACTTTTTTAAGCTAAAAATCACTTAGAGTTTATAGGTAATAACAGAATATTACTCTGCAATGGTAGGCGAGATTTCTTGCGGAACCTCTTGACACTTCTGTTACTTCTTCAACCTTGCACTGTACAAGAGGGCTCATATCCAACTGTAAGCTTCAAGATCTAATTTCTGTGGCACAGGAGAAATTCTTTCACCTTTTCCTTGTTGCTTTTTGGCATAAAATAATAGAGGAAATTAATACAGAAATAATAAAATTGTTATCTCCTGAAGCACATAGTTTAGCCTGGGTTCAGTAGCTGACTCTTTGTGCTAATATCCATCTGGAATTTCAACACACATACATTCTTTCTGCTTTGAATTTTTGTGAATGGAAGAAGAGAAAATTCATTCATTTCTCTGATGTTTCCATGTCAGGCAGCTAAATCAAGGCAGAGCTTTGACTAAGCTACCTGTCCTTCACACTGAGATCTGGGCTGATGATCCTACTATGGAGATAGTGCACATTGTCCACTTATTTGTCTATATTGAAATTTTTGGACATAAACATAGACATGTAATATTCAAAACTGTGGCAAGATCTTAAAAATGTTCTCAGAAAGGGGATTCTTTTTCTGTTGCCTATAGAATGACATTGTTTGGCTTTACTAGATAAATCAAGATGCAAGTGTGTGTCCCTGATATGAGATATTCTTTCTCTTGAACTGCAATGCAATTGTAATAATGGATGATTTTATATTGGTAATTGCTAATTCATGTAACAGGGAGGTTAACTATAGAAGTGAATTCATCATCTCATGAGTTTCATATTCAGTACATGGCAGTGTCATTATTCTGAACTAACGTTTTTTGCTACTTGTACTGAATATGCACTTCTATAGTCATAAGGTTAATTGCTTGGTTTACAATTTTTATCACTTTAATTGCAGAGTAATTATGCTGTGTTCAGTAGCCTAACAATACATTTTAAAGGTAACAACAAAAAAAGTTTAGTATACTGGAAGTCTCATAAAGTTGTCTGTTCTAAAGAAATAACTACAGTCTTAGAATATTAGTTTAGGTCTTGGGATGGAGTATTTCTCAAATCCAGCCCACTCCCTTATTTTGGCTTAAAGACCTGTCACACATATATCCTTCTCAAGGAGTATTTAGAGCTCCTTTTTCAAGAGAGGGTTGACTTTTTGGGGTGTCTCTTGGAAAGTGACATGAGAAGAATCCCACCCAGTCTCTTTCTAAGAGTAGTTGTCAGGGAAGCATTGTTCACATCAAACCAAATGAGACAAGTGTACAAAATTAAATACAGATGGCACATTTTTTTCCTTGACAGAAGTAAACCAAAGCTGACCTAGAAGTGTTCCTGACTTAGGAGATGTATCCAGCTCCTCTTACTTAAAGGGAGGCAGATTTAATATAAAGAACTTTCCCTAAGGAAGAGAAAATATGTATAAAAGTAGTGGAATGCAGTGGGGGCATTAATATGCCTCACAAAACTATCAATATCTATCAGCTATTAATTTCTTTTTAAAAATAACAGAAACATTATGTTGTTAAAGAGAGATTCCCAAACTGCCAGACCCTCATATTATGCCATTGATCTGCATCTTCTTAAAGTGAATTCCCAATATTCCAGTATCATTGACTGGAGTATTTATTAGTTCTCTGTGTGTTTGTGCATATTTGGCAGCTGCTAAATGGGTTTGGCACTTTTACCCACAAGCACCAGAGGAGAGTTGAACCCTCGGTTAATTGGCATTGTGGCAATTATAAAAGTGCTGTTCTTGTGAAGGAAACAGATAGTTGATTTAAAGACAATTAAAGCCCTGATCTAGCTGGGCCCCATCCTCCTCTATATTCATTATTTAGATAGTAAGTTGGCAATGATTATTGTCTTTAGCAGAGGAAGGAAAAAGAGAAAAGAAACCACCTGTGCAGAAGAAAGGAAGTTTGTTAATGGAGCTTGAGGAAGTAGTAGAGCAATCTGGACAGTAGAATCACCAGTAATTACAGGAACAAATGATGTAAATTCAAGTGGCATGCCAGCCTTCATTAATTCCAATGCATTATCAATATGCTAACTACCAAATTTTTTATCCTCGAGAATGACCCTGATGGAGCATAAAGTTTTTGTCTTCCTGGCATTATGTTTCTATACAAAACCCTCCAGCTACAGATCTGCACATTCTCACAGATGGGCAAGGCACATATTAACAAAGAGAGAGATTTCAGCTGTCACTGTGAATTGCCTTTCCAAAGCTGGTTGCAAGTATGTGGTGTGGGATTGTTTGTTTACTATTCATAAGAGCAAGATCTACAGATTTTGTAACTCTTTGGGAACAACAGTCTTTCAGGAGAATAAGGAAGAATATCAACACTTCTTTTACACTGAGAAAACAGATTCATTAACTTTATCTGATTCTGAAAGTATATAATCATGGTGGATGAGGCGGCTTGATTTCAAATTGTAGAGCTTCCATCTAGTAGATTTAGGTGATGGATGGGAACTGAACACCGCAGAGAAAACTAAAAGATAAAAATTAAGCATCTAAGGTCAAAAATTAATTTGATAACACAGAAAAGAAGTCTAAATAATAAATAGAGTGAATGGTGTGCATAAATCAGTCTCCATTTTTAGGTGCAATACAACAATATTAAAATCAGGACAAAACTGTTTCTGTTAGTTTGATATATAGCCAGCCCACTCAAACTCTATCTTGTCTGTGGGGATTAAAAAATTCCTAGTAGTCCTTTTTTCCAGGAGAATGCAGTGATAGAAGGAGCCTCTAACAGTAAATTAGTTCAGAATCCTGTGTTTTAAATATGCTCATTTACAGTTCCCTGAGCTGCAATGCAGTCTTCCTGCTTCCTACAGAATCCTGCAGACATGTATAAAACACTCTAGGTCAACTTCTCACCACTCTTCCAGTGACAGCGGGAAAATCAGGTAGGCATCTGCAATAAGTGGAAGAATGTCTCTGGATGGAGGGACATCTTTCATGTCTTAAAGCCAAAATAAGAAAAATAATCCCAGAAGATGGCAGGGAAGCCTATAGTTGTTAACATATACCAGGTCATACAGCTTCTGCAGGGATCTGACACAATTCAGGCAGAAAAATAGATGTCAGAGATTCTTCCTTCACTTTCCTTGTGGTACAACTAAAATGTTGGACCAACTATTATTTAAGAACCCTATTCTGCCCAAATGGCATGACAAGACATCCAAGAGCAGATTTCAAACTGTGGAACCAAACTAGAGGATTAAGTATATTTTTAAAAAATAAAATACCGCAAATAAACAATAAAGAGATAATAAGTGTAATAAGGTGTCACATCTAAAATGAGATCAGCACAAGGTTGTGATGGCAGTGGGAGCTCCACAGATCAGACCCTTTTCCTTCCATTCTGTCCCCTACCTAAAGATACACTGAAGAAATATCTAAGAAGGAAAATGAGGCAAGGATTGCACAAAGGGAGCATGGAGAGATGGAGCAAATCCAAGAAGATTTGATCGAAGGACATGAACTAAAGCCTGTAAAAGGGTAGTGAAAAGTAGATCACTAGTAGTAACACTTGCAGATGACTTTTTGAAAATTAAAACAACCTAGTTGGTAAAGGAAAAATGAATATCAGTTCTTAGAATAAATTATTTTCTGGGCTTACCACTACTTTGGTTGTACAGCTTCAAATATTATTAGAATCTTCTGATAAAAGCCATTTTTTGCATCTAGAAGTCATGTTAAAATAAACACACTTCAGGTTGACAGGCACTTACCTTCTTCCTCCAACCTGTCTTGTGCTGTTCTGCTGTTCTTTTACTGCAACCCACCTGTGAGAAAAAAATTATTTTTTTCTGGGGGCGTAATTTGTGTTTTATTTATGTCATTTACCATTATGTGTTTTTTTCAGTATATTTATAAGATATTACTGTGCTTCATTAAGTAAATATAAATATAAATATAAATATAAATATAAATATAAATATATATTTAATTATATAGATATATAAACGTATATTAATATAAATATGGTAATTTTACTTTAGACTAGTGTCTCAGGCACTATTTTCACTTTTTAATTTAAAACCAGAAAACAGTAACCATTGCAGTTTCCTTATTGTGATTATTTTGTAATGAGTACAATGGAACTGAATCTTAATTTTTGAGTCATTTTGAACACTCCTGTGAGGACAGTCAGAACTAGATTTTCAGCACTTTTATCTTTCCACAATCCTATAAGCAATTTTAATTTTCATAATACAATTTAACATACATTGAGATGACAGTACGCTTTTAGTATACTTGGTTACAGTTTTGGCTCAGATTATATATTTTATTATTTTAAGCGAAACTGACTTACAGCTTCTTATATAATATTTAGTGGGACAGAAAGAAGGCCAATCCTGTTAAACAACTTCTTGGTTGTTCAGGTATTCAGTCATAATAATGAGACCTGTTAAAATCTCAGCTTTCAAATCCTGAACTCGCATTCCCTCTTGTGTATGACTCAGAGGAGTGAGTCAGTTTTGTATCCTGGTAAGTGCTAAATTATTTAGCACCACTGAAATAGCCCCACCAGGCGAGAGTGAGAAAAACAAAACATTTGTCTCCTTAAACCAAAAGGTCTGAGCTGGATGTGCAGCACTGGAGTTTCAAGATCCTGTTTTGGATTCCTCAAGCAGCATGCCTGTAGTGCTGCAGCCATTGTTGGTAACCAGTCTTTCTGTGATATCCCACTTTCTTTGTGTACAGATGAGGCTGGTTTTGTGTGTTAGAATTACACAATTTGTTTTCTCAGCCCCTTAATATACTGTCTTTAAGCACTTCCTGCAGGAAGTCCTATGAAGGTTCACAGGATACATTACGTGGGGTAAGGGCTGCACACCTTCCTTGAGCCAGCTGACTAGCCACACTAGAGGGTGTCAAATAAGCTGCATTTTCTAGAAATGTGTCCTGTTATTATTTAGAAGAGCAATTCTGCAGGCACACCTTAGTTCAGAGATGAATGCTTGCTGGTTTAAAGCACTTGGTGGGTATATGGCCCAAGTGTCTCCTTTTACTGGATCCTATATAAGAAGGACAATTTCATGCTACATGTTGTGCTTATATGACAATTTGTTTTGCACTGGACATGTTAGGCTTCCTTGAAAGTAACAATTTTACTTACCCATTGTCAAGACTGACTAAATTGAGACCTAGATGTGGCCCTGTAACCCTACTAACACCTCTCTAAGCCAGTGAGTTCACAGCACTGGATTAAGACTGATAAATATGTCCGTTCCAAGCCATCTCTGATTAATACCTTCATATTACTTGCAATAATATCATTTCCCTCTGTGGGCCACAGAAAATGAGCCACCACAAAAGCTGATTGAAGAAACCTCACCATTCCTTCAATTCAAAACCTTAAAGGCTTCCAGCAGCAGTGCTGTAGTTTCCCTTAAATCCTAATTACAGTGAATTAAATTACTAAAATGCTACTAATTACTTTTTAATTTCAAGAGAGATGTTTACAAAGCACAGTATAATGAGTAATACAGTACTTCAAATGATTACTAATGTTGCCATTTTGTCTGACTTAATCTCAATTAGTATAAATCACAATGTCATCATTGCTAATTGCTATTCCTTTTGAACAAAATGCTAATTTCTCTTTACAATCATACAATTGCTGTTTGTTTTTCCCTTAAATTATTCCATTTAAGAAGCCCTGATAAAATAAGTGTTCAGAATATTTATTTTCTAGAGCTCAAGAAGAGGAAAGCATGAACTGAGGCTTTTAGAGTTCATGTTTCAGTAGTTTTGTCTTTTAAGTTCATTTTTTCCTATAATAAAAAAAAGCTTTCATCTCTCAAATGAATCATCAAGCAAGATGTAAATTCCTATCAAACTGTATTTTCAAGAGATTTTGCTTGGTTTACTGTCAGAAATTTACTTTATTATCCACCTCTGAAAGGAAGATTTGAATCTTTTCCTTAATGAGTAAAATACGCTTGACTGTAGCTGTACTCTTACAAGGTTTCCACTGCACCTGTGAAAAGCTGAGTATCAATGGAGAAAGTTAAAATTATTTGTCTGAGGTCAGAGAATGCAAAAAGGGACTGGCACAGCTGAAACCACCACAGAGCTCGTTATCCTACTTGTGGACTAAGTACTAATGTGTGCTCCTGCCCTCTAAAATTCTCACAGAATTGGATGTCAAATGTTTGGGTGCCCTGAACAGGTGTTGCATTGCAATGACAATGGATTTCTATTCTGGTGCTGTATAAATGAATGGGACAGCACACAAGACTTTGGTCCTGTTATCTTCACCATTGTTAAGCAAGGTCCACTTCCAGCCTTGAGCCATCATAAATTACTAAAGCTCCATTTGTGTGCTTATGGCATTGGTCTGTCTTCGTGTGGGATCAGATTTAGATGTGTCATGACATTTCCTCATCTTTCTCTCTCTGTATCATTATGGAAACAATTTGATCAGTGGGGCCCATTAAACTAAATGGAGCTGGAAAGAGGTGCTGGAGAGTGCCAGACTATGGTATTGCTTATTGTAAGACATCTTCATGCCTTTAGATCAAAATTAATACTCCAAGATCTAGTCAACTCTGCTACACTTATTTCTACAAATATGTGTGAGTCACCTCTCTGTCCTGACAGTTGTAGAATAGATCTAATAAGCTTGTACACTAATAAGCTTGTACACCTTTCAACAGCCTTTTTTTGAGAAATCTGTGAAAGGAGTCTTCTAGACTGTGCCCTTTCACTCCTGATATAGACACACACAAGTCCTCTGAAAAGCTGGATGTTGTACAGGGCCCAGTATTTCTCTTTCATTAAATCGTTTCACTACATCTTGGGTGCTTAGACATAACAATTGTAATCATTTTTAAGGCACATTTCAGATCACAACTCCACTGTGTTCCAGGAATGAGCAAAGAATTATTTTCTTATATCCTCCATACTTAGGTTTTAGGTAGAAAACATATGAGTGGAAGTACAAGTAGTACATTTTCCCCAATGGTTTGCTTCTTGACTCTGCTTTGGAGGTATTGTTAATACTGAAATTTCTGTCTTGAGGAGAGTGACAGGTCCGGAAGGCAGATTGTCCTTATGGCATTTTTAAGAATTCATTTCCCAGGTAGCCTAAAAAAGAAACAAAAGGGATGAAGAGCACTTTATTCATCTCTCTGTTGACCAAGTGCTGATCCTGAATGCCCAGTATTAGTAGGATTTCCAAGGCAATTGATGGGAATTTTAATGCAGTTTCCAGATAGGAGTGCATTTGTTTGATTCATTATTCTGGATACAGAATAGCTGTAATCAGAACTTTGTTAGCTGCTGTCTCAAACATGGTCATACAGAAGTCCTACTTTTTAAAAAAAAGCTTTTGGGAGTCAAAACCCAGTATAGCCAGCTGACCCTTAGGTGTGAAGGGAAAACAGAACTCCAGATTATGTCAACATAAGTACTCCTGCACCTATGAAGATGAAAATGGGCAACATTTAAGGCAGCCCCCATTATTTTAAGTAATTACTTCACAGGAATTCCATTCTCAGATAGAGTTTACAAATACAGAGAGTTTTGTCACTCTCTTCATTTTGAGTAGGCTGGGGAGTGAAGGGCATTGTAGTTGATCTACATAGCAATATTCTGCGCATTAAGCAGCCTTTTTTCCTCTCATGTAAAACTTTCCTTGTAAACTTAGTCGTTCAGTTTGAAGGCAGAAAACTTTTTTTTTTTTTCCCAACCCTCATTATAATGCAGTCAAATTGCCCTTCAAGATATTTTTCCATGCTGGTGACTGAACTTCAACTTTCACACTAGCACAGGCAACACCAGAAAGACCACAACACTGTTGATGTAAAGAGCAGGATTTAAAATAATTGCTGTGTCTAATCATTTTTCATTTTTCAAGTTTGCACAATAAATAGACTAATCAATCTTCTAAGAAAACATGCCCCAGAAAGAACTGCACTGCAGAATAAATAACACAGGTTTTATTAGCCTTGTATTCTACTTACTAATCACCTATCTGTAGCAGGTATCTGAAGGGCACAGCACGGGAGACTAGTCACTCTCTTGAGATTCTTTACCTGCATTTTGATAGATTTAGTCACTCTCTTGAGATTCTTTACCTGTATTTTGATCAATTTTTTTCCCACAGTTTGGGGGAATGAGTGAACATCAAGAGATTAGAGAGAAAACTGCATATTATTTTTTGCAAAAATAATTCCCTCTATTCCTGTTTTATTTTGAGCTTGAACCAAATATGAAGAGATTAGAGGAAAACTGCATATTATTTTTATTGTTTTTTGCAAAAATACTTCCCTCTATTCCTGTTTTATTTTGAGCTTGAACCAAATATGCAAACCTGGTATTTGTATGGCAAAACTTGTTGTGGAATTATTAGGAGAAGAATCTTTTTTGTCATTCTGTTTTCCCATTTTATCTGTCACTGGAAAACCTAAGTATCATACAAAACTCAAATTTTATGTTGCATTTCGGTTTTCATATAAATGAGGAACCGGAATTTTTGCTTTGCTGCATGGTAAATAGCATAAACACTTTGATTCCTGCAATAAAAATTTTGTTACAGATGTTTGTATACAGATGAACTTTTTACATTGAACTACTTTGTAGCACTAAGTCACTTAACAAAATCATTAGATTGTCGTGTAAAATGACACATCAAAACACTGAACTTCAGATAAAAAATATACTTCTTTAAATGGTCTCCAAGTACATGGTATTCAGCACAGGGACTTTGTTGCTGTTGAATATGAAAATTAAAAAGTCAGTTGTGAAGGTCAAATCAGAACTAAGATTTGTATTCTAAATTCTGAGATTTTTTTTTTTTTAATCTGGGTATATTGCTCATATTGAGCTCATGCAGAAGAAGATGTTCACTTATGAGACTTTGCTTTTAGAGGTTCCTGATGATGTCAGAAGGATTAATGGCTTTGCGAGATACTGAAGCATCTCTTTGGAAAGCAAAGGAACAGGTAGCCACTGTATAATTGCAAAAGGAATCTGTTTTCCTGGGGAAACTTTTGTTTGAAACCAAACTCACAACAAATTAACCAAATAAACCTATTCCAAAAGTCTTTAATTAGAATGCTTTCTATCTGAGTAGGAAGAAAAAGCAAATCTATCAAATTTAGGAAGCAGGCAAAATTTAAATTCTTAAATATTATATTTAAGAATAGAATATTACTTTCTATGAACTGTGCTCCTGCCTCAATGATTCTGAAGACCTCAATATTGCACCTGTGAGAATTTCAGTACAGTATCTTCAGTTCATAAAGGCAGCAAATCTGTCAAATATAGTCATTACATGGTTGCTTATGATAACAAGGATTAGATGAAATGAGCAAAGTCTGCCTTTTTCTTATGTTGCTAAGAAGCAGGTAGTGCTTCAACCATTTTGAGGATTCCCTGAAGATTGGTTCAGCTTTGTCCTAGTTTAGGCTGGGATAGAGTTAATTTTCTTATTAATTTTCTTATTTCTTATTTGCAGTGTATGCTCCCTGCTGGAATTTACCACCCATGGGAACAGGGCTAAGGTTATCATTTTGCTGTAACACTGGCTTATGATCTGATAGAACTGCCAGTAATGAAACCAGTCTGCTATTTGTACCCAGCATTGCTGTGGTCTCCATACTTTGGGAGACATCAATCTGCAACTTTATTAATTACACTTTTAAACTTTTCTCCTCAGAGGCTCAGCCTTTGGAGGAGACATTACCACAAGTTTAGTGGGAAAGGGGAAGCACCATTTGAGAGGTTGGAAATTTCTTAATACCATTGAGTCATTAAAACCAACATGAACCTATTGCTGGGAACTAAGATGCTTTGCTGAATGAGGTCCAGAGCTTTCCTAAGGTTTAACAACTGTTTAAGAATATCACCTAGTGATCTGCCTTAGGTTGCGTAACTATGAGTGGTAGTGGACAAGGGACAGAACAGGCACGTGCCTAGGGCTGGATGCCTTCAATTTTTTGGAACTCTACCCCTGAACAAGTCCAGAATCTGAAAAAACTAGTAAAATATTTGGAAAAAATATGCTGTCACTCTGGCAGCTCCAGAGAAGTAAATCATTCAAAGGTGGGACCTGACCTATGCCCACCAAGCCTTCTTCAATACTATTCAATACCCTCAAGTGGAAAAGAAGGTTTCTGTATCTGAAAACACAGTGACAGACACTGCAGCTACTGCATGTCCTGCAGCAGACACTGTGGCTACTCCAGCCCTGGCGACAGGGCTGAACAAGAGAACCAACCCATGCCAGTATCAATTACCCTGATACAAAAGAAAAAAATGACAATGAAAGCCAACTTGTTTAGTAGATGTGGATGAAGCAGGACCACCTGCTTCAGGAGCATGAGGCAGAACAAGAGGCAGCCACTTGATCTCTATCCCTGAGTGAGTACAACTCAAAAAGCTTTCTGCCATCATCCAGGTGGGCTGGTTATGTATATATTCTACTTCCACTATTAAACAGTTCTTATCAAAACCCACATGTTTTACCCTCTTTCTGATCATCCTACCCTTCCCACCAGGATGTGTGTGTCTATCAGTGAGAGTGACTTAGCCACTTAGCTGCCATCTGAAATTAAACCACAATGCCCTACAAAATTACAAGACTAGTATGAGATCGAGACAGTCCCATTAGAACCCTAAGATTTGCCGAGTTATGGTAATGAACACTAAGAAGGAAAGCATATTTTCATAATTTCTTAATTATGAAAATTAAATACTTGCAGAAATTCTGTTTCAAAGTGACCTCTGAGAGGTTTTAGATTCCGGCACCTCATGTAAAGATCTAGATCAGGCTAGCACTGACCTTGTTCAGCAGGGCATTGAAAATCTCAAGGATGGAAATTATGCATCCTCTCTGGGTAGTTTCTCCCCTTGCAATCCAGTTTCCTGATTACCTCTTTTCCCCCAGTGTCTATTCAAATCATGCATAAATGATAAGTGGCTTTTGTACCTCTTTACATTTGCTTTATTGAGAACAGTTGGGCTTCATTGTTTTTGGAACTAATGCGTCCATATCTCCACAACCCTCCTGAGGTAGAGAGCCAAAAGTAGCCACAGTATTTCAGGTATGGCATCAGCAATGCTGAGTGGAAAAAGCTGATATTTTCCTCTGGTCTGGTTGTTATGCTGTCCCTTTGTGTTACAGGCATATATTCCATAGTAGTTCAATACAATCCCCATATCACATAAAGTCCTCTCATAGTCTAGTGTGTGGTTCCTTTACTCAGACAAGACTGCTGTGTTGATTGATATTTAACCCTATGTCCACCACCAGCCCCAAACTCTTTTACAGCAGGGCTGATACTCAGCCAGCTGGTTCTCAGCCCACAGTGTTGTAGAGGGTTACCCTGAACACATAATTTTCCACTTTTCTTTCTTGAACGTCAAGATTTCTATTGGCACAATCCCTGTTTTACAAGGAATTATGGATTGATTCTCCGTTTGTTGTGCCAGCTACTTCCCCTACCAGCTGGTAGCTCATTACTATTGGCATTCCTCAAGGGTCAGTACTGGAACTGAGAGTGTTTATCATCTTTTTTACCCATCTTGGTGATGAGATGGATGTACCATCAGCATGTCCGTGAATTATGGGTAGTTGTTAATGCACTGGAGTGTAAAGCAGCTACTTGGAGGCCTCAAACAACTGGAGTCATGGGCTGACAGGAGCCACATAAAGTCCATAAAAAGCAAATGCAGAATCCTGTACCTGAGGTGTAAGAAACAGGCAACAAGCAATAAGCAAGTTTCTTAAAAGCAGCTGTGCAGAAATGGGCAGAGGGTTGCTCATGAAGAACAGGCTGAGTTTGAGTTAGGAATGACTTAGATAAAGAAGGCCAGACTTCTTGCCTTCTTGCTAAACCCCAGAAAGCGGGTTTAGCAAGAACTGTAGTTAGACGGGAGGCATTATTCCCTTCTATTCTGCACATGTGGGAACACACTTGTATTACTGTGTCCAGTTTTTCTCTATATTTAATGGATGCATACACAGGGATTTTCCACACCACATGAGACTAACTTTTCCAGTCTGTTGAAGCAAAGGGAAATTAACAAGGCAGAACATCCAGATCAGCCTGCTAAACACATTTACACCCACTTTAACTCTGACTCTCTCTCTCTGGTACTGTTTTCCCAAAACAGCAGAAAGATCCCTCCAGACAGAGCCAAGGGCATGTTTTTGGCATTGAATAACATGTTGTCAAGATGAATCTATTACTGTTACTGGAAATTGCTCCTCAGTCAATATTAGCAGACATTAGTGTCATATCTCATCAGATGGTGTAGTTTCAGAAGTAGAGGGAGAGAGATTTTACATTTGAAGTCTTTATTTTAGTTTTATTTTAGTTCTGCCCCTCAGTGGGTGCAAGTGTTATCCAAGTGATATCTGAAAAGATGCAAATGTTTTGCATTTTGCTTTCTACCCTTCAAGCCTTGAAGAATATTTTGCAATCCATTCTGACAAAACAAGACAGATTACCATAAAAACTCCATTGTCTTGTGAGATCTGTTCACTGGGGAACCATAACAACAGTATCATTATTTCAATTTCCAGAACTGAAAATTCATCCACATGAAACAGGAAAAATAGTCACTGGAACTCTTTAAGACCAGAATTCCTCTACTCTGCAATGCTTCAGTACTTTAAGATAGGTGGTTTAACTGGAAGGTGTAGCACAATCACAAACATCACATACTTACAGGGTATTACCCCCATTACCCCCATTATTGGCCTTTTTTTGCTCATTTTTTTCTTTGCTTGTTGTGATAAAGGGATAGTACAAATAAAGTGAAACATTATGCAGGTAAAACTGAATGGATAACTAAAGCTCTTGATTTGCTTCTTCGTTTTACCAGTCTCTGGAACATTGGCTAAGACAGACATTTTATTAGAACTATGTTCTTTAATAAACACTTGGAATATATAAGTTCTTGTGTGTTATCCTGTCACTGAACTATCAGATCTTAGGTTGCTTTCATTGCCACTGTCAATAGTTTATATCTTATGTTCTAATGAATGGTCATTTTTCTTCAATAGACTACACTTCACCTGTAAACATACAGTGAGTACACACATGAGATTTTATCACCTGTTTTAGGTGATCTGGTTATAAATGACAGAATTATTAATGTCCGTGAAATCAGTGAGTACCTTTTAAAATATAACCACAGTAGAAGAATTGAAGGATTTGAGCCAGGTAGTTGTCGAGAGAGGTAATGTCTCTCCTGAGACTTCTTCTCTCCAACTTCAGCTCTCTCAGCTGCTTCTCACAGCACTTGTGCTCCAGGCTCTTCAGCAGGTAGTTGTCGAGAGAGGTAATGTCTCCCCTGAGACTCCTTCTCTCCAGCTCTCTCAGCTGCTTCTCACAGCACTTGTGCTCCAGGCTCTTCACCAGCTCCATTGCCCTTCTCTGGACCTGCTTCAGCACCTCAGAGTCTTTCTTGCTGTGAGGGACCCAAAACTGGGTGCCGCACTCAAGGTGTGACCTCAGCAGTGCCCAGTACAGGGGGACAATCACTGCCCTGGTCCTGCTGGCCACACTATTGCTGATACAGGCCAGGATGCCATTGACCTTCTAGGCCACCTTGGACACTGCTGGCTCATGTTCAACCAGTTGTCAACTAATATTCATAAACACCCTTAAAACCATGAAATTGTTTTCCTTCCAAAAATATTTCTGAGTAACATAGTTAGGTGGACCATGGATGTTCTGAGCAGTGGTAAAACTGCGTGTCACTCTTGCATGTAGCATCAATACTTCTAAAGGTCTGTACATAATTGAATGAAGTAAAAATCTTTGTTACCTAAAGTACTATAGTGTATGAGATACACTTAGAGAACAGGGCTTTGGAACATATATCTCTGTGCTAGAGTTTTATGGCTGTCACTAAAATGCCAACCACTGATCCAGTGGCTATATTATCTGAGATTCAATTACAGTGGATCAATGTTGGATTTTTAACAATAACCTTTGCAGCATGCTGAACAGAGCTGAAAATGGATCTTACACCACATACCTAGTACCAATTAACAGCAGCAGTACTGCTAACATATACAAATGAAATAAAATGCTTCAGAATCAACTTCCAAAAGGCTAAGAAACTTTGAGCATTAAAGTTTGCCCCAAAGAAATAAATTTAAAAAGTAGAGTTCGAAAATTTCTCAAACACTTGCCCACATATGTTCCTTTCCATACATATATTCAATCACCCACAGAAAGATAGTGATTTTTAAATAGAATACAATTCTTTTTATTCAGCCAGACCTTGATGTAACATTGAAATTTTTTCTTCTAGCGGTTCCATCAGAAGAAGTCTAATTACTCCAAGGAACACAATTCGGTATTTTCACACTTTTAGTTGCAAGTTTATTTCTTTCTTGATCTGACTGGAAAAATTAATCACGTCATTAAGACTTGCATTCAGTTTTTGATGCAGGGTTGATGGCTGATGATAAGAAAATTAATTATTTTCTTTCAAAGAGGAATAGTAACAGGGTTTTACACTGGCCATTTGTTTCCACCTGTGGTTTTGGGCACAGACTATATGCTATCAATAGCCAGTAGTGGACGCAAAGTCTTTATTGCAATTCCCAAACATTGAAGCATCATTATGATGAGAAATTGAAAATTCTCATGGTAGCAGAGGGAACTTCACACAGGTTTAAGAGCAGTGACAGAGTATATAGCTTTTTCCTGATTTGTGTTTTTTTCACAAAGCTTTGATGGATGTATTATTATTATTGTTTATTTTTATATGTGAAAGTTTTCTGCAATGCATAAGAGTCTACTGTTCCTTCCTAGTCTCATGTGGTGTTGTCTTCATCCCTGAATAGCTAAGGAAGATAAGAAATAGGAAAATTAGAAGAGAAGCATTTGTCATGAGAACCTCCCACATGTTTTGGATTGTTTAAGTTTGGAATTAAAAGCTGTGAGTGTAATAGTGTCTTAACTTATTTGTATGTATGTATTGATGTATGCCATTCTACACCATTCAAGGCAAGGCTACAACTGTTGCATACTCAGAACTTCCTTCCTCCTGACTTACTCTCTGTAACTCATGCTGACATAACTTTGTCATAGAAACAGTAACTCTTTAAAAACAGGGATTCTGTAGTCCCTTTTTACCAAAATGATTAGATCAATCAGAAGAAGATGATTTAAAGTTTTCCAAAGCTTTTTATAACCAGGGATCACCCTTTCTTTCTAACCTCTCCTGTGGTTGCTTGAGCAAAGCCACCAAAACTATGCTGTTCTCTTTGTCTTAAATTACTCAAAAATAAAAAAATAGCATTTCATTATATGTCTCAAGCTGTACAACTGTACCTGAGCACCTCTACACTCACTGAGATGTATCATAAAAATGTAAAATTAGAACGAGATTAATATTGATGGTGGTGGGCAGGTGTCATCAGGAACAAAGCCCAATAAGGTTTATGAATATTATGTCAGCCTTTGTGCTTAGGCAGAAATGTCTCTGCCTTTTCTCACTGGGTTATCATTTGTCATCAGATAAATGATATCTGACTCAAAATATCTCCACAAATCAGTGGAGATGATTAGTGGTCACAGTGGTCACTAAGCGCTACTAAGCACTTTCCCACAGTGCTGCAGAGTGACAGCAACCACAGGTGAACACATTTATGCAGGCTCAGGTGAAGGCTCTGTATTTACACAGGGGGGCTGTGCCAGTGTATCATGTGGAAATCATTCTCTCTCTCTCTGAAAAATGAAGTAAATAACAAAGCTAAAACTGGACAGTCCAGTGAATATATGGATTTTCAGGGAATGTTTTTTATGTAAATTTCGTTGGTAGACTGTGGGTGTAGTCATCAGTACAACTTTAAAATTGTATTATTTGCCAGAGGATTATCTAAGGGCTACAAATCAAGGATTAATTAATATTTTCTCATTTTACCCAGGGATAAGAAAGGATGGTGTAGAGAGTTTTCAAAGGCCTCCTTTTGGGTGTGTTCAACTCTGTGAGCATAACCTGAATTCCAGGATGATTTAAAGTTTCTTTCACATCCCCAACCACAGAGGTCACCACTGAAAGGTCATGCAAACCTGGACTGCAGAGCCAGGTCTGCTATAGATGACATTCTTGGTGAGTGGGAAGTTTGAGCATCTTCTCCTCAGGCTTCAGAGATTTCCACTTCTTCTTTCCCCAGAGACTCAAAGACTGCTGGGAAAGCAACTCTGAGAAAGAAAATACTGCAGAGCTAAATGAGCAGGTTTGAGCCTTCTCCTGCCAAAAGGAAAATATGCCTCTGAATCGAAAGGGTCTGTCTCCTAGGGGTCTGTGTCTTAAAACATGCAGGACTCTCTTTCTCAGGAAAGAAATAAGTTAACCTCTTCTTTCCTTTAAGTACTCAAGTGAAGAGAAAACCTTTATTCTGCTTGGAAATCTACATTAAATCAGTGATGTGTTTCAGAATGTAAGCTTGATAGAATACTAAATAACTACCGTGTACACAGAGATAGTTCTCTCACTAAATTCAGACAGCTGAAATTCCACAAACAGACTTTACTGGTATAAAAGTTTGGAATTGAGCCCAACATCTTTAGTCTTACGATACAAGTTACACATTTGACAATAGTGACCAGGATAATCAGCACTCACATTTTAACATTAATCTGTCATTTATTTCTATGTAGATATCTTCTTTTTTTACTGTACAAGCCAATGGGAGAGTTATATCTCTAAATGTCTAGTCTGAGACATATGGTCTCAGCCAAAGTGACATTTAATTCAAGCAACATGCATCACTGACACTGCTCACAGAATGCAATGGTACTCATTTTGAAAAAGACAGATCAAGTCCTCCCATATGAGCTAATTCCCTAAACTGAGCTCATCTTAAAATAAAAAAATAAAAAAAAAAAAAAAAAAAAAGAGCTGTGCCCTGGAGACTCCTGTAACCTTTAACAAATACACTAAAGAGAAGTAAATTACTTCAAAGTAGTCACACTTGAAGTAGTTGTTTGCTTCCAGTTTCTACCTATCTGCAAGAATGTTATCTAATTAACAATTAGATTTCCTGTATTACTCCCCATCTCTCTTCTTCCTTCCTCTTACCACCAACACCACCACCCAGGAAAGTGTATATTAGGAAGACAAATAATTCTGAATTGTTCATTTCTGAGTAAAAATTACACTTCTGCTACTTACAGATGGAGCACTCTCTTGTGATCTAATTAACAATTTGATTTTCTGTCTTACTCCCCATCTCTCTGCTTCCTCCTTCTCACCACCAACACCACCACCACCCAGGAAAGTGTATATTAGGAAGACAAATAATTCTGAATTGTTCATTTCTGAGTAAAAATTACACTTGGGCTACTTACAGATGGAGAACTCTCTTGTGCTTCAAGAAGCCAAACTTGACATGGAAAAATCAAAGTTTGCTGCCAGAAAGCTCTTAGGTTAACTTGGTCAAATCATTAAGCTTTTCTTGCAGAGAACATTGAGACCTCTGCTTTACTAAGTTTATCTTAGTAGATATTGGTTTCAAAATTTCACAAGACAAATGGATCCCAGTGACTGCTCTGCTGCAAACATACATCAAGAGTATACCTACTTATCTTTTACTTGTAAGTCTATCTAAACTGCTTCTTACTTGCTGGCCCATGGAATGTTTCTTTTCTTAGTCATTAAGGTGTAGAAAGATCCCAGTTAAAAACTATTTCCGTATAGTAAAGTGTTGTGATTATTTAGTAGGAGTTTCTACATCATACTTGTAGAAAAACTATAAAGAAGGTTAAGAGAAAAAGAAACAAATGCACCCACATCTAAAACTAATATGCACTGTTCTGACAAGATATATTTAGAACAGGTTTCTCTGGTGTCTGAGACACCACTTTCATTTTCACAGTGGAAGGAGAATTATGCTTTCTGCACGCTCAGTGGAAGAGAGTGATGTCACTTGTAAGAGGCAGTATAAAACCAACAGTAATGATTCATCTTTGCGCCATGATTCAGCCTTCTTTCCAAATACACTTCTTTTTAAAACAAAGACACAAACAATGCTGTATATACATCTTAAATCAGAGCTCCTTTATGTAAAACATGCACAGTGTAAACTTCTGGCCATTGGTAGGAAATTTCATGGATTTCCAAAAGCAGAAAGAGAAACTGTATGCGTACTTAATTTTATTCACAGTACTTTAATCAGGGGCTTTATTAAGTGAGGCACAAACTTTTTGTAGTTCTCTTGGGCACAGTAGTATATTTCTGGGGATACTAATAAGGGTCAGAATGTCTTTTCTTCATCAGATGTTCATAAATTACTTTCTCTTGCTTAGTTAACACTGTGCATTCTTTATTATAGGAAAACAGAGATTTTAAACTTTCTATGCTGAATGACAGGATCCTAACTTTTACCTTGGAATGAACCATTAGGAGAACTGAACTTCAACCTCTGCCTCACACATGCTAGCTGTAATTTAAGATTTCATTCAAAAAACTCATCTTGCCAATCAAAATATAGTCACTGGGTTCAAGCACAAAAAGAGAAGAAATTGATGTGAGAGCCCAGAGCTCATCAGAAGTTATGTTTATAGAAGGATTCTTTTGGCCTTGTTTGCTCATTCTATAAAATTATGTATATAAATACTTAATGCCCTTATGGTCAGTTGTAAACGTCTACATTTGAAGAAGATGTGATATACTACATCTGATTTCTAATTAATTTTAAAATTTAAATATGGATATCATGAATATCCAGCTCTTTATAGAATGTGCAAACAAATATAGTTAGGCTATTATTATATACAGACCTTAGGTGTAGTTGCTAACAAATTATCTAACAAAGTCTACTTGCAAATGAGCATCAAGATATTCTATTTAAATTTCAAGACATGTTTCTGCTATTAAATGAGATTTTTTTTAAATGCCTGATTTAATGGAAATGCAGCAGTCAGGTACATTCAGGGTAATAGGAGCGTGACAATTACAATGGCTGTGCAGAAATGTGGGGATTTTCAATATAGTTTAGATATTCCTTCCTCAGCATGTATTTCCAATTAAAATATATTGTTGTGAATATATACCGCTTTTTAATCTATATTGCAGTTAATTTTTGGCAAAGAATCTTAGCTGCTAAAAATTGCCAATTTTGTTATTAAAGGCACAGTATTTTTGTCAACATTTTCTACAAGATTTGGTGGAAGTTTGGTCTTACACTTGCAAGCACAGCCTGCAAGTTTGAGATGGACACTTTTATGAGGCTTCAGAAAGGCCTAAAATTCAGGAAGAAATGTGACCTTGTGATTATAAGGAGAAGGACTTAGGATTAGCAGGCAGGCTTTCATACCATTTACCTACTAGAACAGAAAGTACAAAAACAAGAACATATTTGCAAACATTTACCTGACAGTTCTTTTCCCAGTAGATTTAATTAAAATATTGATGCATTTTCAATGCAGAAAAAAAAATCAGCCAATGGCATTGCGCTGGTTGATTGCCAGTGTTTGTCAGCCTCTACAGGCAATTAAACACCCATTGTACTTACAGACATCAAACTGTGAAGAAGGTGCTAAGAAAACTGTAACAGAGGCAATGACATTTACCTCAGAAACACACAGTGGAGTAGTTTTAGACACAATTCAGTCCCTTTTAGCTTCATCTTACAAATTAAGAAAATTTATTTATTTATTCCTGAATAGATTTTGTTCTTGTTTTCAGTAAATAGCCTTTCTTTAATCTTAGAAAGTTGCAAGTGGCAAATTCGGTAATTTTTGCTTTCCTTTGTTTTGATATGAGACTCTGTATCAGGGTTTACTGGCAGAAGACACACTGCATCTACTTTTTAAACTACAAAGCTAAAGACCAGGGTTTGATGACATTTTTTCACAAACAGTAAAATTAAATCCCAGAAACTGCAGAATTCAGCTAAACCTGTGTGAATACTTTCAGCTCCAATAGAAGGAATATGGAAGTATTAATTTCTTTCTAGATGGCTGAAATGCTTTGATGGTCATCTGACAACAAAACTTCTCAACAATTTCTTGATTGCAAAAAGAATTTTCAAAATTACAAGCTATTTTATATTGAATAATAAAAATGTCAGAAAGGTGGCATGAAGAAAGCTGTCTACTTTATTTGGTAGATTTTCTTTTCTGCAAATATTTCTATTCTCTACATTTTTTAAAATTTTTTTTTATTCAGCACAAAGTGTTTTCCTGAGCTGTTCAATTTGTCTCTTGCACCAAGGGCCATTTTTGGCTGGCCACCACAGTATTCTCCTCCTATGTTTAAAAAGCCCTCTCTACATTTTTAATTTTTTTTATTCAGCACAAAGTGTTTTCCTGAGCTGTTCAATTTGTCTCTTGCACCAAGGGCCATTTTTGGCTGGCCACCACAGTATTCTCCTCCTATGTTTAAAAAGCCTGTAAGAACACAGCCAGACATGATGCTTGAAGGACAAGCACAGTACTGTTTCACCCAGAGGTACTTTTTAACATATCTGAGACAAAGCTCACAGCATTTGGATTTCAGTTTCAGCTGCCTTTGAGTTCTGTTCTCAAAATTTTCCTCACACAATCACAAAAACTCATCAGAGTGCTACAGTGTGTTTTTTACAGAAGAGACAGTTAAGCATTTTTGTGATGCAAAGTAGGGAAATTTCTAACGTGATGAAAAGCCTTAAATACACAAATCCAACACAAAGAAACAAAAAAGGATTGCTCTTAAATCTTTTAATATTAATAAACACACACTGAATATTTTCCACACTGTTAGGCTTCTACTTCTTTCTCATTATTGGTGTTTTCGCTTGCAATTTTGGTGTGTTGATACATTTTCAGATACCTCTATATTTACCACAGTCACATTTGTTTTGCTAGGCTAAGGTAGGTTGTTTAACTGCTTTCAGCAATTCTCAAAAATTTAAAATTGTCCTCATTTTAAAATTAATAAAAGTCTGGATTATGACTACTAATATTAATAATAATGTTAAATCTTTTAGATGGCTGAACAGCTGTCTATAAGGAGCATTGATATGGTGTAATTTCCTCTTCTTTATGAGGAGATAATCGGAAACTATTTCCTTTCATGTATTCTGAATTTTTTTTGCTAGCTTTTTGGCAGCAAAATACAGTAGTCAGGCTAACATTCAGTTGAAAATTAAAATAAAAATAGTTTAGATATTAAAACAGAAGGTTCTGTAGTTGGATGTTTGGGTTTGGATTTTTTAACTTTTTTTTTAATGAAAATCTGAGGTACATATAATTCAAAATCATAATTTTTAAAGTAAAAGTTTTGCCAGCAAGTCTTTAACCATGTGTAACTTTAATGAGCATGGTTGATAAATTTTATTTTTGAGAGAAAAACATGAATATGTTCTTTGAAAAATTAAAAGGCCTGAAGGCAGACTTCCTTCATTGTGTCCAGTTGTTATACCAGAGCACTAACAACCAATAATACATCTCCTGAAGAAGAATTCCCCATGCCTTTAAGGGAAATTGTGTGAGAATGGAAAGAACCTAAATTTTTGTCTTACCTTTGTAACTCTGAAATTTTTCTTCAATCAGGATTATGACTGTTCTTACTTCTTCTCAGAACCACACCTGAATCTGAAGTATAACACCAACAAAAACTATGTGGTCCTGAGACAGAACTTTTTTCTATCCTTACTTATGCCAAGAAGGAAAACCCTGTATGTAATTAAAACAAAAATTCATGGAGAGGAAGAGAGAAACATAAGCACATACCAACCCAATGCATAACTTCTCAAGAGCACGTCAGAATTGTTCACCTCATCTGCAGATTTTGAATCTGAGCTGTAAAATATAAAAAATATTAGCTCAAATTTTCATTTTGTGTTCTTCTCCAGTCACATTTGTGATGTATTACTTTTATTTTCTTAGATTACAGTGCATTATAATATTATATATTTCATTATGATGCGTTCCTCCTTCAAGAATTTCTATACAATTTAAAGAGAACCAATATGGAGAATGTAATTTAGATACTCTAATATGGCCATTTCTGTGCTAATAGTAAAGTTCTAAGAGCCAATGTAGAACTTCAGAAAAAAAACTACTTGAGGGAACAGCTTTGCCTTTGAGTGAGTCTTTTCATTTGTGTGAGCTGTTAGATGTTGTTCCAAGCCCCTTTCCCTGCAGGATACAAGGCTAAGAAGGATTACTCAATCTTCAAAACCTCACTGGCTCAGCTTATGACACAGAATCCTCTAAATTCACTAAGAAAGCAGACACTTCTGGGGTGCTTCAAACCCAGTTTTAGTCTCTCTTGGTATTTCAGTTGGCAAAAATGCTGTCAAAGGTGAACTCTACAACCAAAGAGGCATTGGGATTATGAAATATTGCTGGCAGCTGATTGACCCCAAAGTCAGAAGTTATAGTTAGGTTAATTTCACAAAATATAAATTCCACAGTTTTCTTTTCTCACATAGAGATCTCTGTGGCACTGAGACATTTTTTGGAGTCAAGCAGCAGAGTGATGGGCTCTTCTTCACATAAAAAGTAACATTTTCCTGTGATTTCAGTGAAAGTCAAGTTTTTTGTTTCTTTGTTTTTAAAATCAGAAATAATCATACTTAATCAAATAAGAGTTTACTGACTACTAATGTTTTCAAAGCCATTCTTTCAAAACAGGAAAAAAGTATCACTATTTTAAAACTGGTGATTGTGTAGATGTCGATTTCTTGTTTCTGATTCTTTCTTTAAGATTTCTGATGATTTCAACTTCTGTCTTTATTCTTGGAGAAAATGCTGGATCTTCCACAGAATTAACTTCACTTTTAAAGAGGCAGTGTCCTCATTCTCTTTACTGGGAAAATACATTATCATTGGTAATACACAATATTTTCTGATGCACTTCTTATGATTACTTGTGTCAGGCCAAAAATTTTGCCCCTAAACAATTTTACAGGGCTTTTCTAGCTGCTTTATGAACTGAATCACTCAGCACTCACACTGGGACTTCAAGCTACTAGCACTTGCTCAGACCAGTGACAAGCAAAGTCTTCTCTAATGTATCTAAGTACTGACTAGAAGGAAATAAACTTTGGAAAAAGCACATCTCATTCAGTGGATGTAAGGTAGAAGCACAAGTCATATAGTTTACCCACAAAGATTGGGATCAAGACAGAAATTACACTTGTAAACCTGAATCATTGTTCCATTAGTATATCTGCTCTCTCCTTTCACCTCACAACACCTGTCCATAGAGAGACAGACAGTGGAATGTAAGACTTGACACAATGGAATACAATGTAGAATACACAACAAAAGGAGGCATTTTTTCAGTGGAGACATCAAGTGATTATATTGTAAGATTGAATACAAAAGTTTATTTCCTCCTCAATAGCTGTTTCAGGTTTCTTTTACCTTCCTGCAGTAACTGTTATCCAGTAACTGTACCCTCTAATATTACCATAATTAACAGAGATAAAGAAAGAAAATGGTCAGTAGTTCCAGTTTAGATGTTGACTATGTTCCCCCAACAATATTTGTGAATACCATAAAAGTTCCACACAATCCTTGTGCCTCACTTAGACTCCCTTTAGCAACTCCAAACAAGATTTGATTGCTTAAGTTTTGTTCTGATCCTCTGTGTATGGCTGAATTTCATCCTAGTGCAGGACTGTTGCTGACAAAACAATCTCCTCTGCTTTGTCCAATTTGGCTGCAAATTACTAAATCAATGTGACCTTCACAAAATCTCCTAGATGATTATTCTGTAGCCTTGACTGCCAATATGAAGCACTTCTCATTTACTAGAACTCTTCACAAAAAGCAATTCACTAATTGAACAACATTTCATTGTTGAGGAAACTGAGAGTTCCTGATACAAGATAACATAGAAAACAATATTCCCAAAGCTCCTATGAAATTTAATATACTGTCACAGTTATGCTCAGGCTGCCTGGTCCTGCCAGAACCTAGACTGCGCAAAATCCTTTTTTTTTCTTGTTTTCTCTGCCACTCTGCAACTTTATATTCATTTTATTGTTCTTATCCTCTAATTCAGTTATGGCAGAAAGCTTTACAAAGCTCTGAACTCTCAAAGACCTCAAGCCTGACCTACAAACACACAGTTTGATTATTTTTTTAATAAATAGCCCCACAGCAAGTATAGAGAATGAGGGCATATTTAACATTACATTTCAAAAAATTGGGGTAAAAATGGATTAATATCTTAGTGTTTCAATTAATTTTATAAATTTCAAGCTGCACACTTTCGGACATAATCTTATTTTTATCTAGACTCAGAATAGAGCAGAATTTTGCACTATATACATATACTATTGTGTTCAATGCTTGAACAAGTATCCTTCACTACGAGGATGTTGAGGGACTAAAACAGGTTGTCCAGAGAAGTTGTGGATGTCCCATTCCTGGAAGTGTTTAGGGCCAGGGTGGATGGAGCTTTGAGCAACCAGGTGCCCCTGCCCATTGCAGTGGGATTCGAACAGGATGATTGTTAAGGTCCCTTCCAGTCTAAACCATTCTATGATCCTGTGTCTCTGATACATCAGTTACTTGTCATTGCCGAAATGGAGACAGAAAAACTGGAATGTGACACTGAAACAAGCATTGCAGCTCCTATGCTCCTGCTGGCTTCAATGCTAAAGGATATTTTGGGAATGATTTACTGTCCAAATCTAAATGACCACTCTGGCCATGAAGAAAGGTAAAAGTTATTTAGAAAGTCCCCACAGAACTTAGATGGACAACTGTTTTAGGGAAATGGGAAAATAAATACTTCCTAGTTTTCCTAAAGAACTCTCAAACATTTAATTTCAGATTGTGGTTTTATCTTTCATTTTCTTTGGTGCATCATTAAATATAATTTCTAAAGGCAACTCAGTCGATCAGACACATTAGACACACCTTACTAGTTTGATCCTTTTTTTGAATATTTTTAATTTTTATTAATCTTCTTATTTTCTTTCCTAACACACGCACCAAAAACCACTAACTTCTACACAGAGAGAGAACATTTTGTCATTTTCCTTTGATCTGCTTTTCCCAACAAGCTGACTGAATCCGCAGTGCCCTCCTTTACCCCTTTTTCCCCCTTTCCCATACATTTCTAGTCATTCCTTTATCAAGCCATGTTGGTAGATCTTCATTCCAGGATTAAGAGCTGAGCAATTAATTTTCAATAACTAATGCACTCAAACAGATATTTTTTTCCCCTTGTCAGGGATTGCCTGCCAGAAGATCTTGATCTGAATTTGTTAAATAGTAGAACATTTTGATATCATGTAAATTTTGTTAACCTGTGCTTGATCACAAATATTTATGCTGCCAATTTTGTGACAAATTGAAAAACGTCATGGTAGTGATTGTTTCAAATGATTTTATGTGGCAAAAATGGAGGTCTCAGATGAAGAAAAAGTGGACTAAAGAATGAGTGAAAATATTAATTTGCAAATCTCAATAAATTCACAGGTATATATATATATTTATGTCAGTCACTCTAATCCTTCCCACCCACCTTAATCAGAACTTTAGCCTATGGTAGCTTTCATCACAATACTTTTTTGCTATACCATAAGTCTCTCTCCATAGTCATGCCTTTGAATTTTTCTACCAGTTCTCCCTATTCTCTCCCTACCAATTCAATCTATTTCTAGTTGATTTGGAGAGCAATAACATTGCATAAGACCAGACAACATTTTTCACAGGCTACATATCAAAGCAATTTCCAAAGGGACTGTTACAATATGTGGTTATATTTCCTCTGTTCTCCAGGAGTGAGACCAAAAAGTCAAGAAAGAAATAACAATGGCAGCAAAATTGCTATTATACAATTATTGCATTCTTGATAAACTGACAGATATTTGACCAATTTCTTTTTGATCGAAACTCTTGCATTTTGCCAGGTTTCCAAAATACTGAGAGCCTAGAGCCTTGGAAGTTTTGGTATGACTATTCTGTTTCAATAATCTGAACTGCCTCCATATTATATTGATGAAGCTTCTTCATCTACAGCATTGTTATTTGGAAGTGAAAGAAACATTTGAAAGTGAAATAAAGTATCTAGAAAAGCAGTAAGAATGGAAAGAAATCATTGAGGTCTACACATAAACTTCCTTGTACAGGGAGAAATTTTGATGAAGGAAATACATTTCCATCTGGGAAATGTAGTTCATCTGCATTGTTCAGTGAGTGTTTTTATCAGTGGGATTTGAAACAGAATTCTGCCGGCAGTTTCTAAGATTTAGTTGTGCTAAAAAATCAGTTTTTTATAGTGCAGTCTGATGACTAAATCTGGGTAAAGAAGAGAAGAAACAAAATTGAAAGGTGATGATTCTGTGTCCCAGTCTCTGTTCCGTACTGAGCAGAAACATGACCTTGGACAAGGCATTTAAAATCCATGACTTACTGCTTCAACTGCCAAATTAGGCAAGGCTGACCTGCCTTTGAGGGGGCTGTGAGCTTCAATTTTTAACATCTTGGTGCAGAACCACTCAAAACTGCAAAATAGAGGCTTTCATTGTTGTAGCTTAAAAAATGGAGACTTCAGCTCAATAGAAATTAAAAATCAGCGCTTTCTTCTTGCAACCCTGGGGATGATGACATAGATCCACTTGAGTAGGCGCAGGAAGATTCTGAGAGATGGCCAGAATAACAAATCACAGAATAAATGAATGAACAGAAACATCCAGCACAAGTTTTCCTAGCTGTCCTCACCTCTGCTGCTTTGATTAATAGGGAACAATGAAGTAAACAGTGCTGGAGGACAAACTAAGCAGCAAAGAATTGTAACTGACAATTTGCTGCTAAAATACATAGTCCCTTGTAAAACCTATTGATTAATGAAGTCTCTCTACCAGCATAAAAAAAAACACACACAAGAGAGGGAAGCAAACTCAAGTAAATACTCTCATTTAGAAAACTCAGCATCATGCAGTGTTTAATCTGTCTACTATTCAATAACAGCAGCACATACAAGTAACTTTTCTCTTTTGTTATTACTCACCTGGAGTTATTAATCATCAGATTACAAACAAAAGATCAAAAGGAGAGAAGAGAAGTGATGAGCCTATTTCTCCATTGATTCAGCTCTCAGGTGGGCACTGATCCCCAAGAGGGGTGCAGAGCCACCTCCCAGCCCTGGCAGAGGGAGACCGCAGCAGGGGTGTGCACGCAACAGAGAAGAGGTTCACTCTTCTTGCAGCAGAGATAGAGGGTGCCATCAGCAGGACCCTGAAGTCACCTTCCTTGCCAGCCAAAGTTTTTAGTCCAACACTGCCATCTATTGCCTTAAATTCCAGATTTAAAAGAAGCTGGATATTACAGAGCAGTCTGTCTTGTGAGATGGTCTCAGATCTGAACACGTGTGGTACTCCAGTAGCCCAACACTGCAGAAGTTACAACCTAGACACGTCCTTTGCCCCTTCAGCCCAAGTTTACTGTCATGACAGGTTGCCAGGTCAAGGCTGTGCAATGGAAGAAGAACTGAGCAGGCTGGACCTTTGCAGACAAGGCAATACAAAAAAAAAGGAGAAGTGCTTAGAGTGTTCTGTTCCAACTAAACCCTTCTGAATCATCCTGCATTAACCTTTTGATTACCACACTGAACGGGAGATTTATCCAGAAGATGTATAATGCAGGACCCAGAAGAACTCGCTTCAAATGGCTGTCTTGTCAGAGTAATACCAAATAATCCAAAGGTCAAAGGATGAAGAGGACTTCTTGTACAAATTACTGTCTGGCTAATAGAATGTTAAATCACACTAAAGTAATACTTTAGCTGAGTTTAAATGCAGGGAAGTGTTTTCACCTCTTTTTAACAGCCCTGTTTACAAAGTTCATTCACTGCTTTCTGTTCAGGCTGGAATGCACATTTCTGAATTCATTCCTGGAAGACATTACACAGCTAGATAAACACAGATATGCAGAAATAAAACAATTTTGCTTCCAGACAGAGAAAAATATTTTGGGGCTGGTCAAGAAACACAGACCCACATGCAGTTTGATGAATCCTTCAAGTTTCACTTTGGAAAAAAAGAATAAGTTGTGTACTTCAGTCTCCTGCAGAAACAGATTTAATTAGGCCCATATGAGGAGAGAGAAAAAAGAGAATTAGACTTTTGTGTTGTCAAGGACTAGATTAGAATACAAAAACATGTAGCATTAATAATATTAAATCTTTTATCCACAGGAAGGCCAGATCCCAAAATTGTAAAAAATTCAACTGAAATGTACCTGTTTTTTCCTTTCTCAGACTTCAGGCAGTACTATCAATGTTATTAAAAGTCTTACATTAGATTTAACTACTTTATAAGGTTTTACATTTTGAAATGGGTTTGTTTAAATCTCTCTTCTGACCTGCAGCAGCTGCATACATGAACTCAGTGCTATGAGAAAACACATTAGCTCTGGGGAAAAGGCTCTGGTATTAGAGATAACTGATAGGGAGGATATTCTAGGCCAAATGAAATCATATTTAATTTCTCTGGGAATTCTGGAGATACAGTGGAGAATTGTTACTAGGATAATTTGCAAAAAATGTCACCTAAATATTTTTATATTGAAGGGGTTCTTTTCACAGAGGCAGCCAGCTCTACATCTCCTGTAGGCTCCTCAGCTCACCTGCCCCTCAGTCATTCTGTTTCATACTTTAATTTTTCTTCTATATTTTCTACATGAAAATTCTTTTATAATTCATCTTCCTCTCAAATAATTATTTTGCTTCCTTAATTTTAATTCTGCTATGAGGGTCTTCTCCAATGTATTTTGCTTAGCTATAATTGTTTTGATTTTATTATTTTTTCAATTGAGAAGGAATGTAGACGTCCAATGAAAGGGAAAAAAAAACAATGAAAAAGTGAGAAGAATTGGAACAGACACTTGATAGTGGCAATAAATATTTTTTTAAAAAATTAAGGGTAAATTGATAAAATGTGAAAACTGCTGAAATTCTTAGGACTCATAGACTCTTTTGTATCCTAGGCCAATAAAACTTAGTGTGAGTTCAAACTTTTTCCAGCCCAGGATATTAACAAAATTGCTTCCTCTGGGCTCCATTCCTATATTAGCACAGTGATGATTTATCTGCTTTTTATGTGTGCTCATGAGTGAAACTTCTGTATGCTATTACATATAGGGATTTACTTCATCAAAGATACTATAATGCCCTTGTTTGGATTTATTTGATCTTAAGTATTCATCCAGAACTCTTACAGCCCCAGCTGATGTTGAGCTGGTAAAACCCAGCTGACTACAAATGAGTTGCCTTTTTTAAGACATCACTGCTTTCCCACATGACTTTCCCAAAAGGAATCATTTTAACAGAGCTTCCACCAACCACCCTTCATGTACTATGTCATGTCCAAGGTTGTTGTGAAAAATAAGAGGGCATTCAATTAAAGTATGATTTGACAGTCTAAGCCCATCAGTATTTTTCCAAATAGAGATGTTCATATGCAAACATTCCAAACATAAAGTTACTCAATGACTTGCCTTGTCAGAAAAACCTTTTCAGTTTTGCCTGCGTGTATCTTACTCTTTCCAGATTTTCAATCCAACAGCTTCACATTACCTGAAAGTGAAGGAAGGAAAATGAAAAAGGACCAAAAATTTTAGTCAATGCAAAGCACAAAGAAAGCCTTCTTGTAGAAGTTTTTAGGGGTAGAATGCTTACAAATTAATCCATATGGGGGAAAAAGGTTCCAGAGGCTTTTAGTGGTTGTTGATTTTGTGAAGGGGACACTTATCCAAATGCTGATTTCTGTCATCTGAGATGATACTTCCCTTCCTGTTTTCTTCCACTGCCCAAAAGATCTGGGTTTTCTTTCCTAATACTTTGGAAGCTCAAACTCAAATACATTCAAATATTTCAATTTTCTGTGAAATTCAGGTAAATGTGCTTAACATGTTGACGAAAGACACAATTTCCTATTTTTTAAAAGCCAAAGGGAGTAACTTAGTTACAGAGATTCAGCTGTTTGCAACAATCCATGTGTTTCTGTAGGAACCCTGGAATCTAGTTAATTGCAGCCACAACCTTTGCAAATGCAGAAGTTGTCCAAAAGCCACCCAATCCTTGGGCGATCCCTTATCATTAGGTGCAGTAAGCACTGGGATGAAGATGGATACTCCTTACCTCCGGCATTTTGATGCCAGACGCTATTGGTTTCATGGAGAGGGAAAACTGAGTTTTGTGGCCCAGGTGACAATAATACCCCTTAGCTCCAAGTGTTACCTGGACTCTTGGAAGGACAGCAAAGGCTTTTTACCTCACCAAGAACCAGGTTCTGCCAAACCCCACAGCAGTGCCTTTCAGAGCCTCTAGTCCTGGTCTGTACCATAAGCACCTCAGTCAGTTTGTAAACAAAACACAATGAGAGAAAAGAACACTGAAGTGCTTAGACATGAATCAACATTACTAACTCTGTGACATGAATTTCTGCCTCATAAAAAAAAAAAAATCAGACAGGGCATATTCATAGCCTCTATTCCTAATGTTTCTACAGCAATTTTGGCAGCTGGTCTTGTAGAATTCATTTCTCCAAGTCAGCTCAATCTCATACTCTGGCAGTTTTGATCTGCAGCCTCCTAGATTAATGCAGCATAAACAACTCCAATTATCACAGCTCATATCAAAAGGTTTTAGAGTAAGGATAATTGAGTCAAACTGTGCCACTGAGAGAGACAAACACAGTGGCATCAGGGTGGTATTTGAAAGTCTCCCAAAAATCACAAAATATGACTTTTCAAATACTCTAGCTGTCAGTCAATAGAAAAACTGTAGAATTTTAGTGATAGATTCAAATGGAAAAGATTTTTTTTTTGTCTGGGTATTTTAAAAATATGTGTGGAACATAGATTTATTCGAGTAAAAATACATTTTCTGTGAAATAGAAAAGTGCGTTTTGGAAAGATAAGAACTTCAAAGTTCATCCAAAGCAAGTAATGAGAAAAGATCTGAATCCAGAGGATAAATATCTGCAGAACAATATGCCTCCTTTTAATAAGTAATTTTTAAAAATCTGCTTGAAATGATAATATTTCTGAAAACCTTAATTACATTTCTCATTACCAAAATTTTTCAGTACATAGAACAGCAAAACAACACAACATTATGTAGATAATCTTAGAGAATTCATCACATTCTGTGTTATGTTTGCTTTCCTCATTGAGTTGCCCCACATAAATTGTCAAATGTGTGATATAACTAACATGATAAGGGCCAAAGGAACAGCAAAACAAAAACAAATTGCAAAGGAGTGGATCCCAGAATGTGAAATGTCAAAGATGAAGGAAAGTTATTTATCTAGGATTCTGCAAGAATACTTATCTGCTTGAAGGGCATTCATTTTTTTTTACCAGACAAATAGTCCTTACTGGGATCCCTACCTGAAATATGGCCTGCACCTTCTTAACTGCTGCTGCCTTTCCTTTGGCTAATGAATGAAGAGAAGGAAGAGAAATCTAGCTGCAATTCCTTTTAGGAAGCTGGAAGTCCAAATAGGTAGAGAAGAACAGTAGCCACAGTGTGACAGTGATGCAATATGTTATCATAGTATATAGAAGGACATCCACCTAGTCTATCAGAATAATCTATATAGTTCTCAACAGGAGTAGCATGGAATACAGTACATTTGTACAGTAAAATTTTATGAGCTAAGACGCTTAGTAATTTAGAAGTTATTATTTTCTACTGCATCCATGAGAACAGCATCATGATGGAATAATCAAGAGGCATTTTCTTTGTAGTTTACAAAAATAAAGTACCCAGTGTCAGTTTTAAATAAAGCTGAAAGGAAAGGGAACTGCACTTTGTCCTGCATTCAGTGGAAATGCTACAGAGAGAGGTCATCAGCAATGTAGCTTTTCTATTATATATAGCACATTTCAAAGGTCTGTACAATAACCTGGATTGCAGTTTACAGAAAAAGATAACTAGAATTTCTTACTAAATGCTCAGGGGCAAATGTCCAAATAAATTACTCCAGCACACCTGGTTCTATGACATTCCAGCTCCCCATACATGTGCATGTCCACTGCTGGTACTACTGGCATACATGGTAAAGTTTTTACTTTTTCAAACACTTTGATAAAGTTCTGGGTAACATTTTCTGGACTATAGTAATTGCTATGCTAAGCCGGAAACTAAAAAGCACAATGATGAGCATGTAACCAGAAATGCCAATGTGCCTCCAGGGGGTCATAGCAGATCTGAAATGTGTCCCTTCAGAAACACTAGACTTAAAGAGAAACATCAGATGTCCTCTGTCTACCTGATCAACATGCAGCAGACGGGCTTTTTTTCTGTCTCGTTCTATTTCTCTCTTTCTCAGATATACAGCAAAAGCTCCACAACCATCAATAGATTAGGTCATCTCCTGTCACTCAGCAACAAGACCCATATCAGACAGGAAAAGTCTTGAGAGTTTTCTTACTTGTCCCGTACTTTTCAGAATCTATCACCTGGTCACAGTTCTTTATGTAAATTCCGGAGCTTGATAAAGAATTATCTCTCTGCTCCTTTAACAAAACTCTAATCTCTTCAGAATTTGTTAGGCTCCAATGTGCCTCTGCTGAGCATGGTTTGCTGCAGGACTGGGAATTACAGGGTCTAATTCAATACTTCTCTGCACTACAGCATTTATTATTTCTTCAGGCTTTTCCCTTCTTCTCCATTAAGTGGAGGTAATCTTAAATCACAAGGTATATGACTATGAAGCCTTTCAGACTCAAACTTCATATTATGTTCCTTTTCAGAAAAGAATCTTTAGGCAGGAAAGCATCCCCAAAATAGTAAGAGAATCCCTCACACCAGTGACTAACAAACTATATAAGAAAGCTAGAGATATACTGAATAACCTTTCTTCCATCATATCATAAAAACTCTGGCATCCTTCATTTTGCCATTAATTTTAGGAAAAATTTATCCTTGAAGAGAAGCCAGCTCACACTTCAGCTCCTAGCTGGTGAAAGGGAGCTGAATGATTGTTGAGATCAAGAACTGAAAGTGTAGCTTCTACTTACAGAAATGTAACTGCCATGTGTGTGTTAGGATGTGAACTGCTTTATTACCTCAGATTACCAGTCTACTTTACTGCTAGTCGCATACAGCTACTTGGGAAAAGTGAGAACTGGAAGCCCTTTCAGGGGGCTTTACTTTGACCCTATTTCCCAGCTGATTTTGAGCTTTAAAGCATATGTCAACAAATAGGTTAGGGGGTTTTCTTTGTCTACCTATGCTGCATAGGAGCTTTTCTGTTTGTGGTACATATTTACCAAGAAATTAAATTATTTTTTCTTTGTTCCTCTCAGTAATGGGATTTGAACTGGGACATAATCATGCTACACTAATGTCTTGGATCTCTCCTCAATGAGTGCTAAAACCATTAATTTTCTTTTGGGCTGAGTTCCCTCAGTCTAGCCACCAATGGCACTGGGACCATTCATTCATGTTGGATTTATTGTCTATGGTTACCTGGTTGGATCATTTTTCTGCATGCTGGAATGGAGCATAATTAGGCTATTTCTCATCACAAATGGAGTGTGCCTGTATAGAAGGAGGTTGGTGTCTGCCATATTTTTATGAGAGGCAAAGTATAAGTCCTGGTCATTTTTGCATTGCTTCACAAGGTAAATAAGGAATATTCTTGTAAGAATATCTGGGTTTATTTCTTTTATTACAAAATCAGATCACAATTCCTGGGAGACATTCCAGCCTGATAGTTCCTTATTAATATTATAATATCATATAATATAATAATGTTATACAGTTCTGCAATATATTAATGTCTGATTAAAAATTGATATCTCCAGCAAAATGAGAATTAATGGAGCTTGGTTGATTAATAAATTCAGCATAACAAAACTTCTGTTTTAGTGGCCTGCAATGCCCAAGTTTTTTCTTGTTTTATTATGTGGTATAGGTCAGAGGCATGCTACAACAGAAGAGAAACAGTTAGAACTTTTCATTAAAATCAATCAAAATCTTCCTCTTTGAGCATGTGCTTTTGTTTGGGTTCTGTTTTCCTGGTGATTCTTTGATTCACAGCTAAGGAAGGGTCAGACACACAGGGAGGCAGACACTGTTTTTATTCCTTTAAGCCATTACTCTCAGATAAGCTACTGAGTAGATGTGAGAGACAGAGCACCATAGTAGCAATCAAATTTGCTTTCCAGCATATTCCTTTGCTAGGCATCTGATAAAGAACACAGATGTTCACTTTAATACTATCTGTGTTGACCCTTGGCAGAGGTATATGTCTTCAAGAAAAATGAGTGATTATTATAACACAAAATGAGACCTGAAGTCCAAAATACAACCCCTTACCGGGCACTGTGAAAACAATTAATTCTTCCCCATACACAAGCAGCACAATGGATACCAATATCTATTGTGCTTTTCTTTCTGAGAGCATAGTGGAAGCCAAAAGCAGGAATGATTCCAAAAAGTGATCACAGTACTGTGTTGAAGGTAAGTCAAAGAGCAAAAAACACAGAATAATTTAGGTAATGGCTCTGGTACTTGCAGTCTCTGGGAGAAGATTCTCCCCTTCCACACCACCTCACCTGAAGTACTGAGTCCACCTTTTGGGTTTCCAGCACAAGAAGGATGTGGACCTGTTGGAGTAAGACCAGAAGAGAGCCACAGCAATGACCAGGGGGCTGGGACACCTTCCCTGTTAAGACAGGCTGAGAGAGTTCAGGTTCAGCCTGGAGAAGAAAAAACTCTGGGAAAACCATAGAGCAGCCTTCCAGTGTCTAAAAAAATTCCTACAAGAAAGTCAAAGAGGGGCATTTTATGGGATAGAACAATGAGGAATGGCTTTAAATTGAAAGAGGAAAAGTTTAAACTAAATATTTGAAAGAAATTCTTCACTGTGAGGGTGGTGAGGCACTGGAACAGATTGTTGGAAAACTTGGTGCTCCATCCCTGGAAATGTTTAATGTCAAGTTCAATAGAGCTTTGAGCAACCTGGACTAGTGAGTGTCATCTCTGCCCATGGCAGGGAGTTTGGAACTGCATGATCTTTAAGGTCCCTTCCAACCCAACCCATTTTATGATTATTTGGATTATTGACTGTCAAAAGCTGGGAAAATATATAATGGAAAGTGCCTCAGACCAGCTCTTCCTTGGAATAGTCCAATAGGGTCATAAAAGTTTATAAAGTCAGTCTATTACCCAGTTTCCTTCTTGCTGTGTTAGTTTTATACTTGGAGGAGGATGTATTTTAAGGAAAAGATACTGGGGCAAAAGAGCATCAAGGTTCATTCAGTGAATGATAACTCTAAGGATTCTCTATATATGTTTTCCTCTAGCTCTTTTTGTTGTAGCCAAACTAAAAATAAAAAAAATTATCTATAGATGTTCACATGTTCTTTTTTAGCTGCACAGATAAATTATAGAAGGAAAATAGAGGCACAAGGAAGAAAAATGCCTTCTCCAAGTATGTCAGTGGCAGAACTAGACAAACACTTCCACTTTTTAGTCTTCATTTTGGCTTCTCCATTAACTATACCCTAGTGGCATCTGTTGTATGGCAAAAAAAAGGTGGCTTGCAATTTATCCTGAAGATCAGTGGATTGGTAGGTGATAGTCAGGATGAATCCCTGAGGACTCATTGATGGAAGATCCTTTAAAACCTGGGTACTTTAACATGGTCACTGATTGCACCTGTGACATTATTGCAAAGTCCTTCTGGTCTTCAGATTTGAAGTCACAAGAGTCTCTATAGGTCAGAGGCCATCATTTGTATTGCATTTGACAAACAGCACCCATGTTTCAGCTCGCTGCCTGCTGCATCAGCTCTCCTTCTAGTATGATTTATACTTTATTTCCATGCACAGCGTATTGCAGTAATCCAATTCCCAAGTCAGACATGGGTAGTAGCAGCAGTGTACTCACCTCTGCAAATACAAAAGGAAGTAATTTTGGCATAGGAAGGTATAAGCACATCTAAATGTCTTACAGCCTTTCATCTTCAGTCCTATGTCAGATAAAGAAAATATAGAGCACTACAGTGATGATCTGAAGGATTGTTAAAAGCAAAGAAATGCACTACTACATTGTGCATTTTTTTCCCCTAACAATACAATGAATGCAGGATTGAGAGATGTTGCCCTCTAGTTAGGTTAAAAATTACATATTACAAGTGCTAAGCCAGATGTTATTTTTTCCTTCCTTACTTATAGAAAATTAAAATTACAATTATTTACACTGAGAACAAACTTAAATGTCTAATTTCCCAGAGATGTAGCCAAGCTATATTACCTCTTGCATTAATGCCGTCTAATAAATAGGTTTCAGGAACACACATTAGTTAACATTAGAAATGCTTTCAAAAATTAATCTAGCTCCAAATTTGCTTGTTCCAGCTGGTACGGTTTATAATACCTAAATAGGCACAGCATGCTTATTTCTGTCCAGCATTTATTTTAGTGGAAACAGTTCATAGAAATAATTTCAAAAAGTTATTCTTTTACAAAAGAAACTCCACAACTTGGCATTCTTAAGTATGATATCTACTCTTACTTTATGTCAGGTTACATTTCACTGACTTTAACAATGTTTCTCCTTATTTTCACCAGTCTAAGGGAGTTCTGAAACAGGCCTTAAATTTGCATTAATTTGTGTAAATGCATATCTAATTATGATGTAGACTAACAGAATATAGCACACCACTCATAATGTATTTCTCACAGACAGTTTTTTCTCTTGTACATTTATTACAAGTCCTGCAATTTTGGGTGGGATTTTTTTCCCCTTGAAATCCCAGTTTACAGAGTTACATTATTTTACAAGAAATCCAACTTTCATTTTTATTTTCAGAAAATAAGCTTTAAGTTCTCATGGCTGCTAGGAGACATTTGGAAAGGTTAATCTGAAAGGATCAAACACTAGAAGGCAAATAATATAGAGATCCCAAGGGATATTACTTTTTAAATCTCATGATTTTTAAACCAGTTTTATGGGATTAAAATTGCAGCTGGGGAGATTGAGGTTAAACATTAAGGAACCCTTCTGCTGTAAGAATAGTTAAGTAGTAGGACAATTTTTCTAGAGAGCTTATGATTTTCAACCAGTGAAGGTTTCTAAGAGCAAACTGGACAGGTTGCTATCCAGGAATGTTTAAGCTCTCATTGATTCTGCTTTAAGACGTGGAATAGTAATGAGGTCATGTAGTGAGTTCATGTCTGGCCCCATTTTCCATAGTAATGATTTATGTAGCCTGAATCTACCATTTTTGACATGTTGGGTTAACAACAATAAGTGCAAAATTGCTTCATCTAAACCACCAGCAATCATTGCTTGTAATGCATTTCTTACCAATATCACTAATAAAAATCTTTTTTAAAAATCAACTTCAGTAGGAAAAAATGAATGGATCCACTTAAAAAAAACTAGAGTTTTCCCAGTAAGTCCCTTCTGTATATATTCTAAGGGATCTCTACTCAGGATATTTTATAATTCCTAATGGACAGGCTTGTTTTCCTTTTCATTGTTTCTATTCTCTGTTACTCTTCTTACTTTCTTATTATACTATTATGACTTCATTTCTAGAATGTTCATTTTTTCAAAAGTTATTCCATTGTGGCTTTTACAAGTTCCGTTGGACAGTGGCCCAGCTGACATTTAAGGTGGCAGCTTTCTTATATGAAAATAAGTTTACTCTGTTAGCGACTGAAAAAACCCAGGTCACTAAATACTTCAGCGATGACTTTTGAGGTGATTTGCTCAGTGTGAACTCCCAGCTCTTAGCACAGAATGCATTCAGTCCTCAGCATGTCTATGTGCCACTGGTACAAGAAATCCTCAGAAATTTTCTGGCTATGTGAGAGAAGAGAGAGGTCTAGAGGATTCAAGGTATTGTTTCCTGCCCCACAGCCTAAGGTCAGAGCACATGGCTGAAAGCATTGGAGAGTGAGATACTCCAGTAGACAGCCCAGTAACTGGATAGGCATTTCATATACCTAATACAAAATGCAGAAAAATTACATGAGGAGCATTTTTTTCCAGTAGATAAATCAAGAATTTTTATGGAAGAAAACCTCAGAAGCATGTGTAATGCTGGTTCTGTAAAATTCTGCACTCATTCTGGATATTGAATGAGCCAAAGGTCCTACATAGAAAAAAATGTATATCAAATCTTCTGAAAAAATGCATGACAAAGGAAAGTTGAAGTACCTGTCCCTAAGAAAATCAAGCACTAGTTTGCCATCAAGCATTACTTTGCTTCATGTTATTAGCCTAAACAAATTGTTCTGAAGATGTGTCTAAAAAAGAAAAATATGCACAACTCTTAGCATCCCTCTCCCAATAGGATGCCAATAAGATTCTGATATCAGTCTTCAAAATAGACCTTTGTCCTTGGAGCTTATTTATGGTTTATTTGATTTGAAGGAGACTTCTTATTTTTGTGATTACTGTTTCTGAATTTCCAGAAGTGCAATTACTTGCACTTGGTCTGCCATACATGAGGGAGCTCAGTGAACCAAGTTCTGCATCTCAAAAGCTGAGGGATTCCTAACACATTGTGTGCTCTGTAGGCAGAGGAAACTATCTGCCATGACCCATGAAGTGGTTAGAAGGGCTCCTAGAGGGGACTTTCTGAGGTCTTCTGCTGACTCCAAGAAATTCTGTTCTTTCAATGCCTGCTAACAAAATTGCCTAAGCAAATCCTATGCATTTCTAATGCTGTCCTGCTGGTGCTTTGGTTTGGGCCAAGTGTTTGGTAGAAATACACACAAAAGGCAAAGCCTGAAACTGCAAATGCAACCGATTTTATCCCAGCCATAATTATTTGAGAAGTTGAGTGTCTCAGCTTTTAAATTAAGGGAATGCTGTATTCAATCTCTTGCACTTGTCTTATTTCTACCTTAGGAGACCAAAACCAGGGATTGAAAAATCCAAATATAATGTGTTCATACTGTTAATTCAATTTAAATTTGTCAGTTCCTGGTACTTCATTCACTAAAGAGTGGAGCCAAGTAAAAAGACGCATTTATTACTAGTCATAAAATATGGCTTTTGTTTTAGTTAGTTACGTTTTTATTCACAGAGGGTGAAAAAGTTACTGAGAATCAGTAGAACTACTGTTTTCTTATGTAATAACAAGGTTAATGCTGTTCAATGGGAAAAGATGCAGTCTTTCAAAAATGTCGTTCCCAACACCTCTCTTCTGGAACATCTCACACTCTCTTAAGATTTGTAAAACGTCAGCCTAGGTACAAATGAAGAAATATGCATTGTTCTTAGGAAGGGTTATAAAAATGAATCAAAGCAATATGTATTTTGCTCCTACAGCAAATAGACCAAAAGTGCAATCTTCTTTGGAAAAGTGTAATTTGTTAGATACACAAAAGAATCAAAGATTCAAAACCTGATGCCAGTTAAACCTGTATAAATCTGAGTAGCCATTTTGTCACCCTCAGACTCAGGTAGTGGAATTGAGAGAAGATATTGAATGAAAACAAAGTGTGTAATTAAAAATTCTCCATCTCTCTACAATGTAAATCCATCTTGGTGCCATTAAGTCAATGGATTTCTTGTGAATATAGTGTAACATGTAATTTCCCTTCCTTATCTCTGAATATATTTAACATAAAAATAAAGATTAAGTTATTTTGGGGAAGAGGAGGTGAATCTATGTCTGAGCATTTTGGTTAGTTTTAAGGTAAAGTAGTTCACTTAATATTTGTAACATTTTAATTGTCAATAAGCCTTAATGGAGATGGATTGGGAGTATGAAGAGTAGAAAAACCAAGGGTTGATGCAGATCTTAAATAAGGCATCAAGGCAAAAGCAAGACTTAAGTAGAGGTTACAACAAGGAAGCAACTTGAACACAAAGAACAGAAAGAAGCCTTGGGTAGGCATCCTGAGGCACCCAGAGCTGAAAGATACAAGACAAGATGACCTATCTCAGAAAGGTGAAACAAGCCCCTTTCAGAGCCATGCCTCTGATGTAATGATATTGTGGGAGTGACAATGGCCATTGCTCTTAGACTTTGCTCATCCTGGTGGCATTAAGTGCCACCATGACCCCCATTTCTCACCATGAGGTCTGATGACGATATCATTGGTCAACTCCAGGCAGACAAGCATTCAGTAGTGCTTTTTTTGTAAAATATATCTTAATATCATGTACTATTGCTGGCCTGATTCCAGTCTATCTCTCTACAAAAATGCTGAATTATCAATAATCTTTGTTTTATACTGCTGCTGGTGTGCACGTACAGAGTCACATTGGAATGCAACCTCAAGTCCACAACCTGTTTCAGTTCTAGAAATGTCTGAAGGTGACAGAATAGCATTAACATCTTCTTTGCTAAAGTGATTAATAGATTAATAATGGTAGCTGAGTGCTCATAGTGATTTATTTGACAAGCCAGTTAATCATCCAGGTATAATAGTACAGAATTAGGAGCACACACTTCAGAATAGGGTCAAAATTAGAGATCAGGAAGTCATTTAGCAACCATAGGAGAAGATGAAGAATACAAAAGGTGAAAGGAAAATAACATCTTGAAATATATGAACACTGGGAAATAGCTTCTCATATTTTTCTTCTAAATTCTAATTCAATTCTGAGAACTTTGAGAGCTTTGAGGAACATGATGACTCTATCATAAAAGTCTCTAATCCTTTATTTTTCTTCAGAAGAACATCTTGTGTGCACTTCTCCCTCCCAGCACAACAGCATAATTTGTATAATATTGTGAATAATATGCATAAATTGTATAGCCCCAAATACTAGTATTTGGAGAATGGCTGCAGGAACCCAAGTACTGCTATGTAAAACCAGTTAAATTTGTATTTTTCAGGCTAGTTTATCCTAAATACTGCATTGTGTCTGAAGGAAATAAATTGTAAAGAGAATTATAGTGCGTAGAAACACAAAGCTGTTGGAATTTTTAGAGCTGAATTTGCTTGGAATACAGTGATAAGAGCTTTGAACCTGTATCAACAAGCAATAGGCTTGTAGAAGACCTTTAATGGACTCTATGATTTCTGTCACTAACAAGTTCACGTAGTGTATGAAACTTTTTCTTGTTGCCCCAGAGAAGAAGTTCTTCTAATTGTGAGTATTTAAAGAGTATTTATTTCATTATAAAAGCAATAAATATTTATTGACTTCTTTATTTAGAATGAAATGGAATAGAATAGAATAGAATAGAATAGAATAGAATAGAATAGAATAGAATACTTCTTTATTCTTCTTTATTTATTCTTCTTTATTTAGAATGAAAGAATAGAATAGAATAGAATAGAATAGAATAGAATAGAATAGAATAGAATAGATTCATTTGGAAGAAACCTACCAAGATTATTTAGTCCTACTGCCTGGCCAAAATTTAAAGAATAATGTTACAGATATTTTACAAACACTAACAGGCTTGGGGCACTGCTCATCTCTCTGAGAAGCCTGTTCTAGTGTTTGACCACCCTCTCAGTAAAAAAATGCTTACTAATACCTAAACCAACCGTGGTGTAGCTTTGAACCTTTCACGCATATCCTATCACTGGATACCAGGGAGAAATGTCACAAAATTAGGTATTTAAGAGGTCTTGACCCTAAAGACATGCACACTATGTGGCTGGAAAGAAGATGGTGCTGCAAGAACCCAGCAGTAGGAAAATAAATGTAAAAATTTAGGCCATCCAGGAGCCTTATGCAATAAGTACAGTGTAGACTTTAGCTGCATGCAATTGCAGATGAGCTGAAGGTAGACTTCCAGAGAATAGGGATGCTGTTAATGAAATAACAGAGTAAAGCCAGAAAAGCACACCCAAAATACTATTTCTGTCCTGAGTTTTCTTTGCCTGAAAGTTGAGGGATGAGAGAAAGTAAACAAACAAGCAGAGAAATTATTAATGCAAAGGAAGAAACTAACAGAATACTGTGATTGTACAGAGACCCAAACGTACTGAATAAAGATGTAAAAAAGAAAACATGTTTCAATAACCAACCAAGGAATAAAATTTAAGCCATATGGCTGATGCCAAACAGCTACCTAAAAAAGACACATAAGCCTCTGCCCTTATACCATCAGTGTACACGTTCAGAATAGTTAATACTCTTTTAGGTTCTTAGTGAAGACTGTTATTTTGATTTGCTTTGGAATGTGAGCTTTTTCTGTAGAATATACAATTTTTTAATGTTATTGAGATTAATAAGATTTAATGAGATTTTTATCTGGGAGAGAGCCAGTATCTAGAGAATCCTGGCAAGTCTTGAGGGAGAGGAGGAGTTGGGTTAAAGATTAAAAAACCCAAACTCCAAACCAGAGGAAAGTATAGGGAAACATATGTCCTGGACTTAATGCAGAGAGCTACTCAAACAAATCCTAGTAATTCTGAGGTCATCATCAATACCATCCTCACAAACAAAAAAAAAGAAACAGAGGTGGGAAATTCATACTTAACTGAAAAGAGCCAGGTGGAAAGATGCCAGTTTGAACTGTGACTCAAAAACAATAGGTCAGGTTGAAAACCTTCAGGAGATAATGTAAGCTATTAGCACAGGTTGGTTGGCCGTTTCTGAAATCAAAGTTCCATCCCTATATGATAAGTTACTTTTACCATGCTACACTACTTACTGGAGCAAATTAATGAAAAAGGATCTTGTAGGTCATTAAGGGGCTAAAAAGCGAAAAGAAAATAGTAAAAACTTTTAATGAAGAATAATAATACTACAGATACTGGCTTAGTATATTACAAATGTCAAATATACAACAGAAAAGATACATTGACCTCACATGAGAAAAATGCCTCCTGAAGCAAAGCAGGCATAGATATTTTTGTGTCTACAACAAGACTTGATACTTATTCTGGATAATTTTTCTTGCTTCTCTGGGAAGTTGATTTTGGAAGACCTTTAGAAGCATATGAAGTAAAGAAAATTTTCAATTAAGTTTTGGACAATGGACTGGGAATAAAATAAGTAGAAAAAAAAGAGAGAAGTTTAGATTCCTCTAGGTACATTGAGAGTAGAAATGGTGAAACCTGGTTTATCATTCATAGAACTGAAGAGTTTGTAATTTTAGAAACTAGACATGAGGAAGGGTCTTTCTTGATAAAAGGAGGAAGTTTTTTACAATGAGGGTGGTGGAGTATGAGACAGGTTGTCCAGGGAGGTGGTAGATGCCCCATCCCTGGGAACATTTAAGGTCAGGTTGGATGGGGCTCTGAGCAACCAGATCTATTAAGTTTTGACTGAGAAGAAACAACATGGATAGACTTCACCACAGAAGTAAACCCCTGACTGCCCACATTAAAAGAAGAATTGATTAAGAGGCATTCCTTTTTCAGCCCTTACAGCTCCTGCATCCCCAATGTCTTCTGAGTGGCCAGGTGAAATTACAGGCTGGGATCTCCCTGACCCCAGCACTGCTCCTGGCTCAGACTGTTGGTGTGTGCACTCCAGAAGGGCATTCTGACCTCCCCCAGGCAAGCCATGATCTCTGCAGGCTGGCTGGTGTGACTGTCAGTCACACGCTGCTGTCACTAAACCAGTCTATGGCTCTGACTGCAGCAGCCCACGCACGCTGACGTAGGCTGTACTGTAGCATCTGTCATCAGCAGGACCTGGAGCTTGGCCCTGCCCATGTGGAGCAGAGGCAGAAAAACACCCATTTCTGTAAAAGTGACAGCTCTGAAGGGTTGCTTGGGGGTTCTGAAATATACCTTGGCTTGAACTCCAGCTGTGATTAAACTTGTTTCCAACAGACAGCAACTTAACATAAAACTAGCAAGAAAAAAGTGAGGATTTCGACAAGGTGTCATCCAAAAGATTTTTTTCAGCACACAGGAACACTGTTGGAGATTTTTCAGTATAATTCTTAATATGACAGGGACTAAAGCTGAGCCCTTGGTCATTCATTTTAAATTTAAACCTTCCTGGGTCACTATGCTAAAACCACTCAGGATAATTTTTAACACAGGAGTCAAAGAAAGGATCAATGTAATTTAACTTGAAAATCCAGGCTGCAAAATCAAGCATCAATTCTGAGAGGTGGATAGCATCAAAATGTCCTCTGATGAACACTGAAGATAACAGCACAATAAAGAAGTCATAACAAAGACTGATTAGTGGGATTTTCTTTTACAAAAAGCAGAACATATTATAAATTCTCACCCTACTTTTCCAAGTATTTGAAGATGGATTTGTCATATTGAAATCATAAAGTGATGCTGTAAACACTGTTTTAATAAACTAGTGCACACTCCACAGACTGAATTTTCAATTCTTCTTATACATGATATGGAACAATTTTCAGATGGAAATTATCTTTCAATTAGCAAAGATAATAGAAGAAAAGAGTAGTAAGGTGGTAATTCTGCTGCTAAGAGCATTGGCCTAAGTTAAATACTTCGTAGTTATAGAGAAATCAAATGAAAAGTAATAGCTTCAGTAGTCTTCCAGAATATGATATGCTATCTTCAACTGTTGGAAAATACAGGAGATTCCCAATTACAAACTCAGTGAACCCAACTGAGCACTAAAATGACACAGAAATAACGTAGTATTAGAGAGTTAATATGCAATATTATGTGTAATGAAGCATCTAAGGTGAGGAAGGGAATCATGTTTTATAGTAAAGGAATTAAAAATTATATAAAATCAAAAAGACAATTATGAAAGTCATCAACAATTTAAATTCTGTTATGAGTAATCTTTAGTGTGAAGGTCATTGTATCTTCAAGGTACTAATTTTCCCTTTTTCTATGTTTCTCACAAGAAGAAAACTTAGCAAAATGAGACTCCATTCTTGCTCAAAAATAGACCTGGGAGCTTCCAAGAGCAAATTAATTGCCCAGAAATAGAATTTTTATAGAACCATGGAACACAATGTTCATGTAATCTCATTTATGTCCAACAACAATTTGTCCAAGTCGAATACCTTGATTTAAGTTTTGTTCTATGCAACCAGACAGTGGTTACACTGTTGTAATGGGTAAAATGTTCCAGTGAGGGTTCTTCAAACATCTTTTTTCTCTAGAAAAAAAGCAAATATAATTTGGAATTTTAAAAATTACAGTACATTGACCCAACTTGCAGGGGTTTTTTAAAAATTCTTTTTAGTCCCTCCTTTTTGTAAACCATAGAAGGGGCTGAGTGTATCATATGCATCAAAATAAACATGCAGTTCAGAAATGCACAGCATTATAATGAATGAATGGATGAATGAATGAATTGATTAATTGATTAATTAATGCATGCATGCATGCAGACCTTCAGGAACAATGACCATGTACCCCAGATTCTCAGGGAAGGTGGAAAAAAGTCCATGAGGAGAAGCTTGTTATATGAGGTGCAGAGATGAGCCTGATCTCCACATTTCCAAATGGAGTCAACTGGTATATTTATTTATTTGTCTAAATAATACAGGCGTCCACACAAGCCTCTTTCAGATCCAGTGTAGATTATTGCCTACCATTCAAATTGTTGGTTCATTAAAGCAAAAATATACAAAACATGTATGCATGAAATCATATGTATTTAATGCAAAACAATGACATCTGAACCAATTCAAGATGTCACTAATTTGCTCAAGGTACCTGTTGGTCATGAATCCAGTTTTGGCGATGCCATTCAGTGGTGCATTCTGACTGCAGCTTGAAGCTTAAACAGTCTGCATACAGTGTTATCAGGGGTCTATTTGTGAATCTATCTCCAAAATTCACTGTATCACTGAATGTGCATTACAGCATCTGAGAGGTGTCTGTGACCTCCTGCTCAAGTAAATGGATGGATTTAAGCCAGTGGTAAAGATTATTTCTTCTTCTTTTCAAGGGTGGATTATTACCTAGGAATTACAGATTGGGACACTGTGATGCAGCCTGTTTGGATTCACTTTTTTAAGAGACAAACCAAACCCGAGGGAAGTATATGTAGAGCATAAATATTACCTACACAGGAATTTTTCCTGTTGATTTTTCCTCAAGCTGGTGTGGTTTTTAATCTGCTCTTATGTAATTGAAGTCAATCATATTTCTGAAAAACAAGACCCTTCAAAATCAGGAAATTTTCTGCTATTGAATAAGATGTTCATTTTGTGGAGTTATGTCATAAGATAAACCGTAGATGTGCAACACCAGGCTGAGTGTAGTCCCAGTGCTAACTGATATGTCTTTAGCCTGCTGACCAGATGATGCCCCAGTGTTGTTTGCATGCTGTGGACACATTCCCCTATGGCACCTCATGAGACTGGGATATGGTTAGATGAGGTTTCCAGAGCCAGTCAGTAGTTCCTGATAATAATCTGTAGCAGGGAACACCTCTTCAAGTCTCCCACCTTTCACTGGTGTACCTAAGGATGCATGTGCACAAAGAGTATAGCCAGGAAACAAGCTAGAAATGCATCATTTTTGCAGCCACAGATAAGTATTTGTGCCTGTCAGCAGAGACTGTAACTGAAGGTAAAAACAAGTTCTACTGAATATTCAATTTGTCCCATAACTTGACAGTAAAAATAACAAAGATCTCTCTTGCTATAAATAATGCAGATTACTCTTTCAGAATTTCATCATTTCAGCAAGGCTGTCAGAAGTGTGTAAGGCAAAATACCCTGCAATATCAGTATTTCATACGTCACACTGACACTCTCCACAGCTTTTTCTTTAGGCCTCAGTGGTTAGAGTGAAGATGGGCGAGGTGGCACTAAGTAACTCAAGTGCTTTACTGCCAGCTTTCATTTCAGATGAACTTATTCAGTGACAGCCTCTTCCTGTGCCATAACATTGTACAGTAGCCAGCTCTTATCTCTTATCTTTACAAGTAGTAGAAGGAACAAAATAATTCATACTTGATTTTGAAAAAGTTATTTTGGTGCAACTTTTAATTAGCAACTAACAATCAGAGGTATCTGGAAAAAAAGGGCTCATATTGACTAAACAGATATCAAATAGTCACTTTAGAATGGGTGAGAAATGGGATTTTCATAGTCATACCTTTCTCATGTCTTCATTGCATGACAGGATGACCAAGGCATGATGCCTTTATGCACTTGGATTCCTAACACTGCATTATAACACATCTCCCTAGCAACAAAGGCTACTGAAAGCATATCAAGTTTGTCCTCTGCTCACTAAAATTTCTTATTATAAAATACTGAATTGAGTTCAAAGTCACACCTTCCACTAGAACCATTCAAGTGTCTGGACCTGGTATGTCTGAAGTTTGAGCAGGAATGACAGTTTAGACCTTGAACCATTCTCAGTGATAGGAAAGTTCACACATGAAGATGAAATTGCCTTGAAAATTAGTGTAAAGTTGTCATTGAACTCTTCCAGCAGCAAATGGCCACCACAAATGTCATTTTTTACAGTCAAAATGCAAGGTTTAATTCTTTGATTGGACTTTTCTAATGTATTTATCTTCTCTAACAGATATTGGAGAAAAATAATGCACCATTCAAAATAAGACATTCTGGGCTTCCTTCTGCAGAAGAAGGACAAGACTACAAGATACATATTTCAAAGGGCAATCTAATCCTAATTCATTAGCACAAGTGAGATCAAAGGCCACTTCTAGGGCAGCTGATCAACATTAATTTCCCCACTCTTCTCAGACCCTTAGGAGCAATCTTGGATTGGACAGACAGAGGTACAAGGCACAAGATAAAGCAAAAGTGTGAAAAAATAGTTCAGAGAGAGAAATAATGAGCCAATGAACAGTTAATCAGGAGGACAGATTGTCAACACAGCTCCTGCATGCTCTAACTTCATGCAGCAGCAGCAGCTGTTTGCTCTGTGCTTAAAAACAACAGCTCTTCTGACAACATAAATTCCACTAAAGAATTTTAGTTATTTAAAAGATGATTAGATTGTAGTAATTTATTCTAGTTTTATTACAGTTTTTTTCCTTAGGCATCCTAAATGGTTGTTATTATTTCTCATAAAGCACTTTTACTCCTAATAATCAATATCGATTTTAATATACCATATTATTGCTTAGATTTATATTGTTGGTTCGTGTGGGTTTTAGGTATTAATGCAATTAAAAAGAAATGAGATAGAGTGCTCTACTTGGAAGTTTCACATTAAAAATAATTCACTTTTCCTCTCATTTCCAGATGATACAGAAACATTTACACTGAACTATTTATATTGAATACATTTCTTCTGTTCTTTAAGTTAAAGAGTTTTAATAAATAAAGAATAACAGGTCCTTTATTTTGGGAACATCCAGGTAGCAATAAAGGTTCTCTAGCTGAGGTGAGAATTAGGCCATTCAGAAATTTGAGGAGATACCCAGTTCATTTCCAATGCACTATCGCACATTCATTGAAACCAGTTAAATAATTCAAGCAATAAATCTTTGACCAAAGCCATTTTGTTTGTGAGAACCTTTACGCTAACCCTTTGTGATAAACCCTCTCTCCCGTATAATTAAATAACCTGTTTTTCTTTGCCAAACCCATATGTTTGCTAACTCAGTTATGTCCCATAGCTCCCACTTAGATTTATCTGCCCAGATTTTGCCACAGTCTGCACAAAAACCCCCAAACCCTTGGCACAGAATCTCCTACAGAGTATTTTACAGGCTCTTCTGTTCTTTGCCCTGCAGGGATATATTTTACATATCAGAAATGTGATGGCAAAGAAAGAGAAGCATTTTTCAAAAAGAAATTCAGCCTTTTACTTTCCATGCATTGGAGGGCAAGTAATATTTTTTGCAGAGAATTTCCTTTTAAAATAAGAATTAAAGGAAATGTAGTGCTCTATCTTCTGCAACTAGCTGATCTGATCTGTAATTACTGCAGAGACAGTCGGAACTAATCAGACTGAAAAAAAGCAGAGATTTGTTTTTCTCTCTTGGAAGAATTGGTGTGTGCTTCAATGTGCATTCTGTTTTTTTTAAAAGATGTATACTAGATAAAAATTAACTTACTTCAATACTGTGAATGGGTAGGGACACAAGCTAGAACCCAATGTTGCAATTAGACCCACTTTGCACCTCTACTTTTATAAATAATCTGGAAAGCATCTCAAAAAACATTAAATTATATGATCTTTATCCTTTGCCATTTATATAGTGCTATTTACATAATTAATTCATGCAGGTTTCCAAAGCACTTTCAAATTATACATTGAGAAGTTACTTCAAAAAGTATCAGGAAACAGCCATTTCAGGTATGGTATATGGAGGAAATTAAGTGGTGAACACAGTACTAAATGTCAAGACAAGGTGTGCAAATTAGTACTCAGCCCTTTTATACTGCATAAAGCAATGGGGTCTAGATCTGAGACAAAGCATCTAAGACATTCTGACAACACAATAAATAGCAGTAAAGTTATAACATTCTGTCATGGTTTAACCTCAACTGGCAACTAAGTAGCACACAGCTATTCTTTCACTCCCCATGCCCAGTGGGATGGCAAAGAGAACCAGAAAAAGGTAAAATCCATGGGCTGAGATAAGAACAGTCTAAGAACTGAAATAAATTAAAATTTAATCATCATAATAATGAAAAGGAAAAAAGGGAAAGAGGAATAAAACCCGAATAAGATGAGTGAACCACAAGACAACTGCTCACCAACTGACCAATGCCCAGCCCAAACCCAAATAGTGGTTGGTACCTCCCAGCCAACTGTCCCCAGTGTACAGGCTTAAAAGTGCAGTTCCAGCCCAAATCAGGACATATCCTGCTTCAGAATTGCAAGAAAAGTGAAAAAATGTAAAGCAACTTCCTCATCATGAAATTATACACTATATTTTACAAAAGTTCCATTTTAATCACATATCATTATATAACAAAGGTACCACATAATAGAAGCAGGCTAATGCTCTTGAAAATCTCCTGACTATAAGCCAAAATGTTAATGAAACACCAAAGTACTTGGAAACATGATCTTCCAGGTCATTTCCAGTCTAAGAGGCCTGATCCTTCTCAGGGAGCTCAAGTACAGAATTCATGCCTTCCTCATTGCTCTGTCAAGGGAGAGATAGATGTGTTAACAAAAGGACTTCACTAATTAAGGAGAAATTAAATCACAGTCCTATCAGTCTGTTCATATACTGAAATTTACAGGAACAGGAGGACCTCATCCAATTTATTTTTTTAATATAGTGTAAATACATCCAATCATTTCACTGAGGCTTAGATAATGCTTTAAATAGGTAGGAGTAGGCTGTACGTAACTCCACTGCACACTTTGCCTTATGACAGCAAATCACCTTCCCAGAATAGATTTCTGAACCATGAATGAGCGTTGAATGCCAAATTGCCATGGATTTATGACATAAATTCCCATTTATTCTACAGGAACGTATGACAGAGGAATATCATAAGGGAATCATAACTCAGCATGCATTACTCTTGGTAGCTTTGCAGCCAAGCTTTGCTCTGGTGTTTGCATCTTTGGGTGTTCTTTCCAGGGAAGTGAATAGTATAGAGGCTACACTTGCAGTTCTAGGTAAATGACCCTTAATAAAAAAAGCCTCTGAACATTCCAAACCACCACTTCAGTCTATTCTCACTCAGGTTTATGGACCGAAATGTATTATCTTTCCCTTGTAAGTCATTACAAAGTATATAGAAAGTTACCAAAGCCAAACTCCAGTGTGTCAGCAAACAGGACGTTTATTCAGTTGATCCAAAGCCAGGAAGTGAACTCACTGCTTGGAACTATGGCTTACGACAATCTGGTTTCTTTCCAACTGGAAATCTAGAGCCTCTATATTCCTGTCTATAACTTGGTTTTGGTATCTATTAAAAGTTTACTAATTGTTAAGTAATTATTAAAATATGTCCCTTTGATTCAGAATTTGAGCTCCTATTTAAAATTCTGCTATGTTCAGTCCTCTTAACAGCCAAATAATTAAGTTCTACCTATATAGGTAATCTAGGCAGCTAAATACTAATGTGACATTATCTCAAGAAAATGAATGGTACTAATCTGCATTAAGTTTCTCTTCTCATTACCCCCTACACTGTGGTTCTGCAACATAATCAGTTGGCTTTTCAGCTCTAACCTTATTGTAGCAAGTGCTATCACTTCATCTATGTCCTTTTATGTTCCAACCATGTTACTGATTGCAGTAAATAATAGTTGCATGGGCACAACTCATGGAAGTGCTACAGACACTTATTCACAGTACACTCTTTACCAGGCCCCTATGGCCATTTTCTGTGGTTTGTGAAAGTCACCTGGGCATTTCATAGATAGTCTGAAATTATCTGACATTCATCAATAGCATATTTTTAAAATATTAGTCTTTCTTGATTTAGTGTGCAGTAGTGGCAAAACTAGAAGGGAGTGTGATAATGGAAGCTGGTTGTGAACTCTAGCAAAGTCCCCAGTTGTTCCCATGGTATATTCCATATGCTACAATCTATAGTTCTACAAGTTAGCAGAGGAGCAGAACTTGAAAGTTATTTTCTATTCTAACAAGGGAGGACTGTTTTCCTAGAGCTGTATATCCTCAATGTTTCCAAACACAGAAACCCTGCACTTGTGTCCAGTACCCAGAATAGACAGGATTTTTTTTTTTCGAAGGCTGCCATAGCATCCATCAACACAAAGGGATATTTACGTTATAGAAAATGACCCCTTCCTTAAAATGTTTGTATTTGAAGTTAGAAACATCACTATACATGGTGTTTCTGGTCTAATAATTGAATTGATCTAATTTTATTTTGTGACCAATTAGCAATTGAATCAAAACACGTTTTTTTCTTCATGGTGAGGGAAATTTTATTTATAATTTAATAAAAAATTATTTTGCTGCTTTCACTATATCCCAACATTCACCAAAATACTTAACCCTGTGGATTGCACATCTGTTCAGAAATATTTTCCTTCTGAATATTCACTTTTCGTATCTTTTGGTGAAACTCATGATGAATGGCATGCAATGGCACAACACCTGGGAGAAATTGCTTATAAAATCCTAATGCTTTCTAGATGCATGAATTTTTTTGTTAGTGAAATACAGTTTGAATGGTGATAGGTTTAAGTTATAATTTATGCCAATAGAGAGCAGCTGAGTTAACTCATATTTGTTTTGGACAATGATTCATTTTACTCTCCTAGACACCATGAAGACACTGCTAACCAGCCATGCAGCTATGCCTATGTTACTTACATGTCTAACTTGCTTATAATGATATGTTTTGGCCTGGTTTTCTTGTATGTTGTGACAAATGTGGTGTCATGTATGTGGTTTCCTGTTCTCCCAAAGCTTAAAAATTGGTCTACACTCATGTAAAGCAGTGGTTGCTACTCACTAGAACTGATGGTTGGCAATTCTGGGCCTTAAAATATAATGTGAATGGCACAGAGAAGCTACAAGTGTTACTCCCATCGAGCAGCTCCCTCTCTAGCAATTTGTAACATGATTCCTTATTTTCTTGTCTCCAAGTGCACTTATAAATTTGAAAGTAATGTTATAGAGGATTATACCCAGAAACTGAATAAAAAGAAAGGAACTTAAATTCTGTTTTCTCAATTAATTTGAGAGACTATTGTGCTCCACCAACTATTCTCTAATAGGCAGGGAAAAGCACAGGTTTTTATTACACAAATGCATTAGTATGAATAAAACAAACGATATCTCAGATACATTAACTGGTTGGTTATTCTTTAGCACTTATCATAGCCTCAAGTCTGATAAAATAAAATTACCATGTTTTCCTTTTACTCATTAAAAAAGGAGGCCAAAAGAAGCAAGAATAAACTTCAGAGAATTAGATTATAAAAAGAAATGATAAGGCCATAAATCTTTGTTTTGATCTAAATCATATACAGATTTTTTTTTACATTATTTTTTCTACACAGGTTGAGTTAAGCCTCACTGAAGGGACTGCAAAACAAAATGAAAAACACAGCAGAGTAGGGTCTTTGTTAGCCTTGCAATAGAGACATGCTGCTCTTTTAATGTGTTAGCAATTGCTATTGTTCCCACAGACTAGAATGCTTGTGGGTTAACCAATATATTGAGCAGTGGAATTGACTTTTAAAATTAACAACAGCCTTTTATTCAGTAGATTTTATTTTTTTTTAAATCAGGCCTAAGCTGTCTGTAGCCAGAGTGGTCACAAACTGACAGTTTTATAGATGAACAGCTGCAAACAGGCTGGTGATATGACCATGCCACAAATTTAGTGTGATGTATCTGTCATTCACTGCCTTTTTTTATGTGGATTATAACTAAGACTCTGTGCCTAAATTATAATTGGAAATGAAATGGTCTCTTATATTAGTTGCAATTCTCCTTCAGATTGACAGAGGTAAGTATGAGGAAAATAGTTTAGTCTTGATTTAATAGAATCAATCCAGGTTGATGGAAGAGTGTTTTTTAATAATCCTCCATGTTGTACAAAGAGTTAATTGTTTTCTGGGAGCAGGTGAAAAATTCTGCAGCAGAGACCTGGGGCTGGCTTTGCTTTCCGTTTAGGATGTGACTGAGTACAGTGTTCATCTCAGTAGAGGTGTACTTATGTCGGAACAAAATAACCCCATCTGCCTTCATTTTACAAACCATTTCCCCCAGCTATTCAAAAAGAATTTTATATTTTTATTTTCTAAATGTCCAAGTTTTTATTAGGCTTCTTATGGACACCTTGGCAAACTGAAGGTTGAATAAAATCTACACCAAAACACAAAGCTATTATACTTTTTAAAATATTTTTATTATATTTTTTACATTTACTGAGAAACTACTATCAGATTACACTCTCCTTTTATTTCATCCTCTAATTAAATGAATTTGGGGAAAAGGTACTTTTCACAATTTAGAAGAACTCAAATGAAGTTGCTACCCTATTGCAATATCTACATCTTTATTCCATTAGAACTCACTTCTGTTGCCTGGAAAGCAGAAGTGGATGAGAAGATGCAAATTACAGCAGAGATTACAAACTATTTCCAGTAGACTCCTGCAAGAATTTCTCTGCTTCTTTCTTTGATGAACAGTCCAACCTTTATGAGATCTGTAGATGTATGAAGAAGGAACACTTTTAAAAATAGTGCACATGCGGCAACTTAATAAATATCTATGATAACAGAATTGGCACAATACCTGAGGAATAGGCACAATTCATTCTCTTTAAGACAGAGTCCAAACAATATGATGTGGGTAAACATAGGGACTACTCTTACCATAAGATCATGGATGGCTACAGAGCAAATAGTGAAGAAAAACTAATTAAAACCATTAAAAGAAAATGGAATAAAATGCAATATTGGTTTACTAGAGCCAGCTCACTTCCAGCTACTTCCATATTTCTTGTTAGTAAAACATCTGAATTTGATCAATGCAATCTTATGCACTTTGTGTATTCATCACAGTTCACCCCTCAACAAAAAAACCACACCAAATTTCTGTGATACAACAAAAAGACATACACATTCATTTCCCATTCAGATAAACTTCCCACATCCTCTTGCATTTCATATACAGTCATCATGTTTTCTCCACACTCTCCTTTTAAATCTGACTGTGCATGATTTTGTCTGAGTTTAAAACACCATTTTGTCTGGTAGCAATGGTTGGTAAATGTTGAAATGTAAAGAATTATTGTCCATGTTTTCGGATATTTAAAGAAAAGGCTGCTTATACTCTGAATACAATATATGTTAAATAGATCATCTGAATAGTGAAAACAGTGCATTGCCAGTCAAAAGAGATAGCATCAAAGTAAATGTGCAAATATCTTCCCTAAAGCAGTGAGGAACATGGAATTACTGACTGAGTAGTTTACAAGAATCTGCTCCTATGCGTATCTTTCTATTAAAAGAAAGATACAGTGGTGGCTATTTTCAGGTTCTGTATAAACTCACTAAAAGCCTATGGTTGCTGACAGCAAACCAAACCAGTTTAAGCAAATCTTTTTGTATCAATAACTAATTACATCCTTGTTCTGCCTCAGTAACACAGATTGATAGTTCCATTATAGTGTTTAATTAGAATTGTTTTTAATTTATCCTTTAGAATTGGTCTAATTGGTGAAGGAACAGATGTTACAGGTCACGTGGCACCAGCATGACAGTGCTGGTACAGAATGGCCAACTGGGCTGTGAATGCCTTCCAGGATCTCTTTCAAACACAGGGGTGAAGGGGAGCTTGCAGCATGTCTGGTTTCGTTTGCAGATATTACCTGCAAAACCCATGAGGTTCAATCCCCTTCTGGGATGAACTACAAACTTACAGACTCAGAGGAACTATTTTTCATTATCATTTCTTTGGCAGCTGGTAAACACAACAGATTCAGGACAGCAGGCAAACAGGACTCTATTTAGGCCTCTCTCTATGCAATTTTTCTTTTTGTCCTAAGCATCTGACAGAAATTTATTTTTTTTTTTGAACCATGCTCTATTAACACTGACTCGCAAGGGAGACATAGTATTAGGTATTTGACATAACTCATGGATTACAAGTATTATTTCAGGGAGATGGAGTGACATTTATGTTTGGAGGAGCTTTTGCACTAAAGCCCCAACCTTCTGAATGCTGAGACTGAATGCTGAATAGCTCAACAGAGCCTTGAGTCAGTCCTGAAATTGAGCTAAACAGGAAGGGGAGCTCTCCATTTTTTTAATTTCAAATAAAAAAGACCTAGATTTTCGAAGCAACATAAAAATCCTCCAAGTTATGTTCCCACAGAGGAAGCAATTATGAAGATGTTTAGAATGTAGGAAAAACAGTCATTTGGCATGGATAATTTCTATCTATTTTATAGTCATTTTTGTTAAAAGCAAAATGCAATTAGAAAAGCATTGGTTGATAATTATAAGAGAAGCAGCATAAAATGAAATGTTCAAAAGGCAGGACAGCTCTCACTCAAATATCCCTCTAGTGAAACTCTGATTTATCATGTCACCATCATTCCAAAAGATACCAATTGCCCACAATAAAGTAAATGATGTATATATGTCTGAAGTAACTACTGAACAGACACTGTTGAAAAGCAGCTACTACAGGGTGCAATGCAGCAGCTATTGAGCTGTGTCTGCCAATCAACCATTCTGAAAAAGGGGAAAAAAAGAATCCTGAATGCAGCAGAAATATTGGGAGAGTTTATGTCAAATACTGTGATTACTCTGATGATTGCAGAAAACAGCATCACATTATGATTTCAAAGGCAGAAGAGATATGTCTCATTCAAAATGATGCCAGGCTGCTATTAGTTAGAATGGGTCTTTGATCTAATAAATGAAGGGTTTTTTCTCCGCATGAATCGCAGTTTTATTCCACCAGCCTCCTAGCTGCTGGGTCTGTTGGTGGCGAAGTGGGAAACTAAATGTCCTTGAGACCTTTCCACTGCTGCCTAAGACTCTGCTGGCCAGAGATGCTCCCACATGGTGTAAGTAAGTCTCTCCCAGGACCCTAATTCTGACTAGAAAACATATACCAAATGTCAGGGTTTTGCCAAAATGTGAGTTTATTTACCTCAGTCTTGAAGACCATGTGAGGCATTTTAGGACGGTGAACCTAATATGCAAATGCTCTTGTATCACAAATGATCCTTCATGAATCGGAATGACTTATCAATATCACTCTAACTAAGAACTGTGTTCATATATTAATAATCTTTCTGTAGTTAACTGGAGCATGACATTGAACAGCAGGAAATGAAGCAGAAATCAAAAACATAAGCTGATTCTCTGGCACCTATCTTACAAATACTTTTGAGACTATCCGTTTGCTGTATACTTACAATTAGATTATATTTTGAGAACTGGGGTTTTAATCTCCTGGAGACCTCAGCCAAAGCTTAGCCTAATTAACACCCAAACAATATCTGAAGTAGTACTTCAATATTTAGTTCAATGATCTGCATGAAACAGAAAAGCACTGTAATTTTTTCTCATTGGATTTACATGAAGCTGGACTTAAAATTATCATTTTCAACTGGGAAATACAAATTTTACCTCTCAGTAGAATGGGATTTTTTAAGTGTTTGAATGTATTTTGAGATTACTGAAAGCAAAAGTATATGACATCCACTAAGTAGTGTATGCCATCTCAGAGAGATTTCACAAAATAAAACTTTTTATAGAGAACAGAACCATGTATATCCTTGTCTCAGTGCACATAAACCTTGCATTTGATTAGCTGCAGGTGACTCTCACTTGCAGTATATAATGACTTGTGCTTCCTCATTAAAAAGTGATACACTTCAATTTTTTAAGACATTTCACTCAACCTCTGTTTAACATGACCATAATACCACAATCTTCTATTAGCAGGGAAAATGTTACCGTCATTTAATACCTCGACTTGCAGAAGCTACCCATGGTTCAAGAGGTGGAAATAGTAGATAAATGCTTTATACCAGGAAAGACAGAAGACTAGATGAGTGGGTTGTGACATCCACCACACAGCTACACAATAATCAAGAACTTCTGTGATTAACAGAGTGCTGCTAGAATTTTCGGCTTTTTTTTTTGCTTGGCATTGTGAGCCAATTGTAGTGGAGAAATAGAGAAGATATGAGCATTGAGAATTTGATAGATTTGACAGGCATATTACACAATACAAGAGGGTAGCAGCTCAGCCTGAAAAAGCTATTTCTCAATATCTTTCACTCAGAAAAAGATATATTTTCTCAGTAAGTAGTACCAAAGAGATACCAATAATGCCAAACAGATTAATGCACGTGCAGAGACCTATGCATCATTGTCTAGTGTAGCATTTATCCATGAGTATCTGAGTGCATTAGTAGAAGAACATCGGATAGACAGAGAAAAGTGAAATTAAAATGCTGTTCTGACACACAAAGAATTGTCACAATTAACTAGCAAATCATTTTATTGAAGTACTGCGCTCTGAGTTTTGATCACAAATGTTCATGTGTTACTTGCATTGACTCTACAATGTCAGTAATCCTGACACAAAATGATGTTCTTTTTCTAGATTTTTTATATCAAATAACACATAGAATTCATTCCTGTCAAAGTTTATATACTTTCAGTATAGGGAGGGTCCCTCTCACTACTCCCTTAACAAGTTTACCTCTTTTGCCTGTGAATTCTACAATGAACCTCAGATGTCCTGTCCTTTCTCTGTTGTTCATATCATTGCAGAGCAAAGTGTTTCAAATCTTCATATTTCCGCATTAGAAAAATAGGATGATAACGAATATTCCTGTCACTTTAACTGCCCCTGAGAAAGCATCACGTAGCTGCTTCCCGATCAGTAAGGCAGCAGCAAGCTCATTGACCCACAGCATCTGTAGGACTTGTGATCTTGTTCAGCAATGAGACCAAATAAGTCTGTGGATAGCACCAAGCTTTTTGCAAAGCACTCTTATTTACAAAATCTTTCATTCTTACAGATTTTGTCACTCAGTTTTACAGAACCATGAAGAAGCAGGATCTTAAAAATCCCTCAAGATATGGGGGGAAATATTCAAATGGTTTTTCTCCCTTCCCTGCCTTTTCCCTCTACTGTGTCCTCAAAATCAAATAAAAAGTTATTTGAACCTTTTAGAACAAACTTAAATTCTAGAGAAACACTTTCATTTCTGTTGTGTTATAAACATAATTAATAAAGTTGTCTCCATTTTATTGTCTGCCAGATAAGACAGTCTTCATTTAGGTGAGGATAAAATTAGATAGAAATTATGGAAATTCAGAAAGGGTTTGGGCATCACCTTTCAACATGATTTATCACACATCTATGACAGGACAACCCTTCCACAAGGGACTGATTGATTTATATTTTCTTTGGAATCTGGATTAATGGCTCATCTGTGTTATAGAGAGGAGTAAGTTTAAACAGTAATTAAATTTGCTTCATTAATGTAAGGGCAGGGCACAGACATCTCTTTTTACAAGCACCAATAGTCAGAATTGGCTGAGAGTCTTGTTACCTTTACTAAACTATTTCCTTCTAGGGGATTTCAGTAACCTCTAAAAGAGCTCCTAAACTACTCCTGGTAACCTTCTATTTTGCTGTGGCAATGGACTAATTCTAATTCTTTCTCTGATCATTAGACAATGTTTTCTTCCCTCTCCCACATACCTTTACATGTAACTGGAGCAACACATTCCTCTTCATGGCCATGCTACAGAAGACTGTAATGAAGAAGTTGTCTGTTACACTGGTTTGTGCACCCATGACTATCCTTTCCCTGGTGTCCAGCTTCAACAGCAGCTTCAGATGCACAGAGTAGTGTTTGTGTGCCTGTCTGGGGGTAGGGAAATGTATGTCTTGGTGGTAATTAGTTTCCCACAAACAATGCTTCCTGCTTCATCTTCAGAGTAGCAGGCAGGTCGATTACAGTTTAGTGAATTACACCCAAGGGCTCTCTCTAACCTTCAAATGTGCTACCATATTATTTCATTTTCAGACAGTTTAATACAGTTCCTGATTGTTAATATGATTTTAATATCTGACAGTGCAAAAGGGTAATAATGTTGTGGGACTTAGAAAGCAGAAAGAATAAAACAGTCGTCACCATCAGTGATTCACTGCTGGTATGTCATGTCTAGAAAATATAGTTTATTACCTGGTATGTCTGCACAGCTCAGGAAAAGAATCAGTCATTCAGCTCTCAGACCTGTAAAAATTATTTTAATTCTGTTTCTATTTGTTCCCACCCTTACCTGTTCTCCTAGCACTGTGCCAGATGCTCTCTGTGACCAGCAGGTCCTACTCAGGCTCACATTTGCAAGCAACTCTCACTGCCTGCAAGCTTTCCTCAGTAATGTGGCTGAGAGCTATAACGTGTACATGGGGAACTTGGGGCTCAGGGACAGTGACTGATAAGAAAACAACTCTGTGTTTTGTTCAGGAGCTTCATAAACATGGCTCCATCTTTCTGGAGACATTTTTTGGTTTCTCCATAGTTGTCCTCCTAGTTTGCCGTGTTTCTTTTTTATATTTTAGATTTCTAATGAGATTTAAATGTATACTAGTGGTTCTCAGGTGGTCACAATGGTTCCCAGACATGGGCATCTCTGCCTTCTGTTCTCTCAAGATCCATTTGATTTAAGCATAGTGGGAATTGGTACAGGGGTCCTGTGCTGCCACAGATCACCATCAAATAACCATGCCACCATGGCATTGCACCTTCACAAATGAATTTCAACCAATGAGCAGGACAGTGTAGACAATGGTCTACACGCAAAGCCACACTGATGCAGCAAAGTTGCTTTCAGGATTTAAGATAACATCTCTATGGGATTGTAACAGTCTCCACTTGCAGTTCAATTCATTTAACAATCAGGTCAGGAAACTCTTTACTGTCTTGGACAGTAAAGGCTCAGCATCAGACTTGAAAGCTCTCTGAGGGAAAATCTCCCTTTTCTCTTGTGTTTTAATTGCCAAACGGTACAAGACATAGAAAGACTCTATTGGGTGACCTCATTCTACTACCAACACTGACCATTCCTTCCTACATTTTTTTATATTTGAACTAGTTAATTGACTCTATGGTGACCTTTGCTTCTACCTACCTAATTAAGAACCGATGAAAAAAGGAACTTGTTCACTTACTTTGAAAAAACAGGTATACTAGAAAATCAGTTTCTCAAATGACTCCTTCAGAGAATAGAAACAAGTATGTAGCTCTGAGTTAATCTGCTGTGTTTTTTGAAAAGTAATATACCATATTTAATTAAGGGCTAGATATGTACTTAAAATAGTTTCTTGCCATTTTCTTGATAGAATAATCTGGTTTATTTGTCCTTCCTGAAAGTCTTAAACTCAGAATAGCTAGGAATCCCGTTATTTTAAATTGTGGTAGGAAGGTCTTCTGAGAAGATCCTCATGAATATTTGTTGTGTAGAAGCAACTCACAGCTTTATGTAAGATGAAGCCTCTGCCTTCTGACAGATTCTGCTTAAGTCTCAGCTGTCTTGGCAGAAGTCGATATACAAAATGACTGTTCCACAGCCCTGCTTCCTGCACACAGTACAAACTTGATTCACCTGACCACCTCAGTTGTTTCACCTCACATTACTTTCCTGTTTGGTGGTAATAAATTAGATGATCATTACAAGCAAGAAGATTATGAACATAATTAACAAATGAGGTTGTTGAAGGATTTATTGTTCTGGCCTGATTCTTCACTAGTTTCCCTAAGAAAAAGCATCATCCATCTCATATTTCTCAGTAATTAGCTTTGTCTTTATAGCATTGTAAATACTGCTTTAATTACTGCACTATTTAGCTTAGATGGGATTTAATAGCAGTAACTTAAATAGGATTCTTGTTCTATCAATTTTTTTCCTTCCCTTAATTCATTTTATTCTTAACTTCTTTTAAGATAAACACACAGCAAAGACTGGCAAAGACATCTAGATGTGTTTTCATTATTAAAACCTTGCATAGGGTTCCTCTAAGAAGGAACTCTGTTACCAGACAAAAAAAAGTCCACTCCCACAAGAGACTGCATAATGGATCTGTGCTGGTCTACGGCTGTTTTCTATTATTTCACAAGCATAAAGAGGCAGGCACTCAGCCACAGAACTCAAGCAGAAAATTTCTTAGACTAATAGCAGCCCCTAGCACTGAATATGCTTTGTACCACCCAGTGTGTCTCTATCCATCCATACTCAATGACAAGATGTAATTTCAGTCTAGTAGATGTCATCAACCTGAAATTCAGATGAGCTTTTGGAGTTTCACACGTAGACAAGGTTAAGCAAAGGAAAGCAGCACAGAAGAGAAATGTTGAGGTTCTTCACTCTTAGCTCAATGTGTTGTTAATGCAGAATTCACATGGGCACCCCATTCAGTGGAGCAATAAAACATGCTGCTCTGATTTGGAAATACAAATTCACCAGAAGTTCTTACTCCCTGTATCATATGGAATCCAGTGATAGACATGATGTGGCCAAATTAACTTTTCCCTGCCTCTGAATAAGCTTAACAAAAGTTGTCTCTTTGCTGAAAGAGAATGGATGTATGCTCACCATAACAACTGCTGGGGACTGTTCTGCAGGCAGAGTAAATGTTGCTTGCTCCTGACACATTGCAAGACGTTGTGATAACTTCAAGAGTTCGAGAAAGCATGTCTACTTATCTGATGCTCAGAGAGACAGATAAAAGCACTCCACTCCTCTTTTTCTCTCTCTGTCTAAGCAGATGGTAGCTATACAGTTGGGCTGGACTAAGAGGTACTTCCTATGAGAGATATTTATTAGGTTCTGATTATCTTAAAGAAGAAATGTGTGAAACCTCTTTTCCTTAAACTGTTGTTTAAAATAGACTAGACGAAGTCCTGAATTTGCCTTCGTGGAAGACAGCACCAGGAAAAGTTCTTTAGCTCTTACTGGCACGGTTAAGTCATGAGGGATCAAGTGTGTTTAGTGTACATAGAGGTTCAGAAGTATTAATCAGCTTTTCTTTCTTTTTTTTTTTTTTTTTGCAGAACCTAGAGAATCATAAAGTAACTAAAATTAGATTGGAATTGTAGCCAGGTTTTGTACAACACCATAAATAATTACACTGATTATTTTCTTAAATGAAGCCTTTTTGCAGGTATTACTCTCAGACACAGCATGGCAAGTTGACTCAATTCTCTGAAAAGATCAAAGTTTATGAATTAAGTAGGACCAGTTAACAGGAAACTTGAAAATATATGGGAGACTGAAAGACAATAATTTAGAGACACATTTGCATATTATGTCAACATTGTATGTGAAACTATGCATGCTCCTCCATACTTCTCCTTTAAAAAGAAAAAGAAGACTGTTACAAAACTCTGTCCATCAAAATTTCATTAACTAATTACATTTTGCCCATTTGCTCCTGCAGCTGACTGTATGCCTTCACTTCCAGTTCTAAACTGCTGCAACTTTTGTTCTTTACACAACAATCTGAAAAAACAGTCCAGTCAATACCAAGTCAATTTACTAAAAAGATGTGTGAATGAGACCTGAAAAGTACTATTTTCACTCTAATGGCACTTACAGTGAGGAGTACCCTTTGAAGTGCACCACTGGTGCCTCCAGATTCCTCACTATTGAAAAGAGGATACCCTGTATCCCTACATACTCCACTACAAAGCAGAGTTCTTTTCTTGCTATGCTCCAGCCATGACAGAAGCAGCATTCATTTATAGAAAACCTATTTTGGGGTTTTTTTGAGAATTCCAGATCAAAGCCTCTATATAAAATTGTGGCACTATCATGAAGTATAAAGGAGCCTTCTTGTAAAGCAGCCCTGACAGATTAAATATATTTGAGTGAATGCTTCCTATGTGCCATAGTTCAGCTAGGAAATCCAGGTTTTAATCCTCGTTACCTCCATCAGAGACTTTGTGCCACATATTCTATATTATCCTCATGCTCCCATTCCTCTTCTATCAAATTCATTTACCTTCCCAGCAACAGAAGGTTGGAGGTGGATAAAAAATGTTCCTGCACAGCCAGGAGTGCTCCAATGCCATTGTAATGTGGGCATAAAAATCAAGGAACATATGTAGAGGCATCTGCTCACAGTTGTGAAGACATGTTAAAAATATGGGACTGTAGAAAAACTTCAATAGATGTTATAACTGGGGAGCTGTGTGTTTTTATTGTATACTATATGAACCTACAAAAAGTGATGCTTTTCTTTAGCACATTTATTCATAGCTCATTTACAACAGAGTAATTCTTTCATGCAACAAACTAGAAGGTTTATGCCTAGTCTTTTGTCAAACTGTAAGTTTGTTGCACTAAATCTCTCTGACAGAGAAGCCAATGACAAGGACTGCATCATTACAGAGAAGGCTGAAAGGAGCTCTTTCTTATGGTGAATCACTGCTCATATTTCAGTTCCCGATACACAGTTTCTTAAACGAAAGAGGGAAAGTAGGTTTGGTGTCTGGAGTTGGAATCATAGCATCGTTTAAAGGAAGAAGAGAAACAAAGTTTGAGGTTCTCCTGTGAAAGAGTGTGTATGCATCCTGTCCTCCTGGATTATCTTCCAAATAACTCATCTATATCTTCATTCAAAGTACAGGTACCCTTTAGACCTTCAGATAAGTGTCCTTCGAATTTAGTGGATGAGATTTCTCCCTTTGAATGAGACAAAGTTATGTTACAACAGAGAAGACAAGAGAGAGAATATTGCTGAATTTACCACAATTTGAACATTTCCATTTCAAAGGAATTCAGGAGTTTTAACAGAAGAAATTATACAGTAGCCAAAGACTAGGAAAGGAGACACTACATACCCCATAAGCAGCTTTACAGAGAAACAGTCACTTTCTTGAAAGGGAAAAAATTACTTATTTTTGAGTCAGACTTACATTGTAACGTCACTGGCTGTGGAAACTTAAGTATTCATTTTAGCATGGCCCCCAATACATACCCTTTTCTTGTGTGAGGCCATGGGAAAGGCATCAAATTTTGTCAGTCTCTTGATGTACAAAATGAGTAAACAAAGTTAAATCAGTACCTTGTAGAGATGCTGGAAGGATCACATATCTAACATGATCAAAACACTTTTAAAGTGTATGCATTTTCATTACAAATTAATTGAGCTGTTCCAGGGAGAGGGAAAATAAGATGTAATTATTATTTTTATGCCTTTAACTCACGTTCTAACTTGTTGACATAAAATATGACATGGGTAAACTGACCGATGTCTAACCAGGAAGAGTTAACATTGCAGTAGCTGCATGCACTAATTGTATGGGTTTAGTGATACAGCAGATGAGAGTCAAGGCAGAGAAAGATTTGACAGTAGGAGCCCTAGGAGTTTCTGGCAACAGTTCTACATCAGGTTGTGACAGTGTTTGCATCTGCAGCACGTGCTGCAGTGGTGCAATTAGTATGGATTCTGTTGACCTACAAGACAAGAGAAGAACCTGTTAAGAATGAGTTTCTTTATTCAGAGATGTAAATCTCTGCTTTTGACATCAAATTTATCTTATTGAAAAGTTTATGGGTGCATGCGAATATAGGTAATTGTCTTAAAACAGAAGGAATAGTCACTAAAAGAAGTCATACACATGGGTAAACAGCTAGCAGGCGAATCTTCCCTACTTACACTTATCTGCTCCCATCTGTAACACAATCCAGGACAGCAGAAATAGATGGACACAAAATTTTAAGTCCTGATTATTGATTTGGGATTCAGACCAAATAAAAGCAGATGTTACCTTGATGAACTATGCGGAGTACTTAGACAGTCTCAGTCTAATCCCAAGCCACGGTTATTGGCAGTTTAATAAGAAACAGAAAATTAACAAGGAATATATGTGACTTCTAGGAAAAATACACAAAGGAAAACTAATTGTTAATAATGTGCATTGGGATTTTATACCATGTTCTTCTGTGGGTAATTTGGGGTCTTCAGTCACCAACAATAAAATTCCCATCACTTTTATAAATATCCTAAGTCCTTTAGCAACTTTTTCAAAAGTACTCTATTAGAGCATGGTAGAAATTCTATTATGTTTCCTTCTCACCTTTATTCCTTCAGATCCTATCAACAAGAACTAACCTGAAAAACTGACAGACTTTTCTTATCAGAGTTATGTTTTACCTGGTCTTTGAGACTAAATCAGAAAAACATGTGGTACAGTCACACACTGCTGCTGATATATGTAATTCTGATCTTTCTAAGCCTTCTCTCTTCATCTTTCTTACCATCAAAATGATACCAGTTAATTTGTGTCCAAAAAGCACCTTGAAGATGTAAAACTCAGTGCAAGTGCTAAGTATTTAGCACACAGCAAAATCAGCCCAGTTAAGCATTCAACAGTATCATTGAAAGTCAGCTGCTGAAACAGGGATGGCAAGTACCTTATCTCCATACAGTCTGAGCAAGCTAATGCCCCTGTCCTCCAGTAGCCTCATAATTCAGTGTCTAGTACTTTTGGTGAAATCTCTACTTGTCTCCAAAGTCAGGAGGCTGTTGCTGTCTTCCTCACCACGTCATCAGCCTCTCAAATGCCCCACATTTCTGACTACATAAAGGAATAATTCTGGCTTTTCAGAAAACTGAGAATATTAATAAGGGCATTAACTTCTAATTCAGTGACATCAGGGGCTAGGAGTAAGAATCACACAGATTGAACCAGATGCCATTGTCATTTCATTCATGTTAACCCCTTTCTCAGCCATTCAGGGTTCCAAAGTGGCAGCACAAGGCTGCTGGTCAAAACTGGGCAGAAGCAGCCAATTGTGAATGCAGCAGAGCTGTGCTTGGCAGCAGAGGAGGCTATGTCCTGTCCTGCTCCCAAAAGAACAGCAGGAGTGCCAGGGTTTCTCCAGTCTAGTACTTTCCAGGGGACAGCAAGGGCTAGCTGTCTGTCATTAAGGGGTCAGGGCAGGAGCCAAGGTGAGCCCTGCACAGATTGTGTGCTCACCAGCTGGTACTGTCCTGCAGGGGCTGAATCAGGCACAGATAAGGCCCTGCAACAGCCCCAGGCATGGCAAGATTTTGCTTCCTCTGCACAGTGATGGGAAATCTGCTGGATTTTGAGGCTGAGGGATACAGGCAGAGCTGGAAACAAGCACCTCCACAGCACAATCCAAGGAAGGAAAGTCCTGACTTGAAATAGAGCCCCTGGATCTGACAACAGCAAGGGAGCAGGGTGGATAGAGATCCCAGATGACACTGTTCATAGATGTTAGTCTTTTGAGTGCCCTCAGGGATGTGACACCTTTGCTGACCTTACCTCACCTTAGAACAAGGGAAAAATTAGTGATACTTTCAAAAATATCCACTAACTCTGAGGAAATAAATGTAAGGATTGTGCAGTTTTGCATGAGTGGTCTAACATCTGCATTATTCATCTGGCCCTCATCACTACACTGAGCTCTAGGGAAACTTTACAATACTGTCAAAATGTATTACTTACTGTATCTGTATGTTTTATAGGTCAAACCACTGTCTCTGTTTTACAGGTAGGATTTCAAGGTTCAGGCAGACTGCTGGCATGTCTGCACAAAGCAGTGGAGTGTGAAGCATACCTCCTTGAGACAGCAATGCTCAAGGCTGCTTCCAAACCAGAAACAGTACAGTTTCAGCACAGCCTCTGAACAAATACACTGCTGTGATGAAAGACTGAACTTATGAGCCTGGCGTAGCAATGTCAAATGCGGTCAGACTGCTTTCAGATCTCATGATTCTCCTCCTCACTAAGCAACGCTGTGTGAATGCTTCAGTTTCCAATCTCCATGCAGTACTTGACTGTATGATGCAGGCATGCCCCAAGGGATTCCCCCACAAGCATTAAGGGAGTTGATGGCAGAGCAGGAATCTGGGTTTGGAGGTTTCCAGCTACATTAGTGCTGGCTAATGCTGGATAGAAGACCCCTCCTGAAGCCACTGATGGACCACAGCAATACCTGCAGAAAAGTTAATGTGTTGGAGGTGAACAAGAAGTGAGGAAAATTTTATGAGTAATTGTGTAAATCTTTCTGTTTGGTGTGAAACAGAAACCTCTCTTAGGTCTCATTCAGATAAATAAGTAAAGTTGTAAGGACAGCTGCAAGTGCAAGTTTTAGGTGTGCTGACTTACAGTGGTGTTTTTGAGACTTACTCAATGCACTCCTTTATTTAATATAATATACTTAGTGTATAGCACCAAGACATCTTGGAAAGAAATCAAATTAGCTAATGATCTCATTTTTCATGGGTTTTTTGATTTTCTTTTTCAGTAGGACAGTGAAATGTGCACCACTCATAGTATAGTATTTCAACAGAGTTATTTTGTCCTGGAAGAAATAAACAAAGAAAAAATCGGTAGGTAAAGTCTAGACATTCATTTGAGCTCTGTTCTTTTTGGGTAAAACCTAAGCACCCTAAGGCCTTTAGCATAATACAACAGCTTCCCATTTCTAGAAAAATTTTTAATTAGAATCTTTCCCCAATATTTTAATCTATTAGTAGACTTCAGAATAGTGTGAAGTAATGAATAAGTTTATAATTAAATGTATGACTGACTTTCTTTGATTTGTATTGGAAGCCTGTCTGTGTTAGCATAAAATGCCCAGGTCAATAAATTGCTATAAATCAACATTGATTGTCAATGACAATGATGACAGTCATTCAATTGAATTCACTTACAGCAGCAGGAAAAAAATCAGTGGTTGCCCCCCATACTATCAAGTCAAATGCTGCTTATAGTATGTATTATCCAAATATGATATATTTATGCAAAGTGGACATCTCAGTTTTCACTTAGGTTGCATTTTTTAATGCCTAAATTGGATAGTCTTTAGGGAATAAAGATAAAATCAAAGTAATAGGAGGGAAAAAATATTCTAAAGCATTCATTGCTCAGATTTTGATTTTTGAACACAAGACACAAAAATCTGAATTTGTAGCCAAAATCACTTTGAAGTTCCAGATGGTGTGACATTTAGCCTTGCTGTGTTCCCCAACTGTGCTCAGTGACACTGAAGACATGGATCTAGAAAGGACACTGTTTATTGCACAGTGCAATAGCAAAAATATAAATAAATGTAATTTAGTTTTAAATAGTGTAACAGTTTTTTACCAGAACTTTACTCGGCTCATAATCTGTTTCATGCTTTTTCTGAAAAGTAGTCTGGGCATGCATTAAATTGCTGCAATGCAAGATATGTCACTTTTCATACCACTAAAGGTTTGTTTCTTCCACAAGAATTCCTAGAATTCATTCTCTTTTTTATTTTTTATGTATTTTTATATGTCCTCAGAGCAAACATTGCAAATGAAATGACATAGTTGTGATTAATTTCCTATGTATAGGAGTGTCTGAAATTGAACCTTAGGAGTTTTCAGATTTGTCTCTGCAAAGGAATCCAAAATGCTGCTCATTGCTTCATGACTGCAGAAGTATTTTAAGATCAGGCAGGGTTTGTTTTCAGGGTATTTTTTTTAAGAAAAACAGAGAGAAAATTTCCAGTATACTAAAAATAGTTAAACCAGCTTGGATAACACAAATTAAACTGAGAGCATACAGGATACTAACTGTTCATTACAGGATACAAGAATCCTTCTTCCACTAATAGTTTATCACAACTAGTCCTGTGTTGTCTTTGTACCATCATGTCTTGGCGTATTCTAAAAACAGGAGCAGTATGAAAAAGAAAAAAGTGTATTTTCCATGTAACTAACACAGCAATTTATGTCTGCTAATATTCAGCATGCAATTAATGCAAGGCTGTCCCATGTATAAGGAATGCTTGTTACTTCACACAGCCAGAATACTGACATAGAAAAATACCACCTATATATACATGTGCCTGGGATATGCAAGCACTATGGAAAATTCTTCACTATGAAAAATATAGAACAGTGGCAGGTAAAAGACCAATAAAATTGAATTTAAATGTTTGCACTCCTTCTAAACACAGTACTAATGGGGAAGTAAATAGAAAGAGAAGCAGTGTTGTCCTCAGTGGTTTTGTTTAGAGGACTATTTCAGCCAACAGCAAAAAAGAAATTATGGCAGACAAGAATCAAGCACTCTCTATATTTCTATTACTTGCAAGTCACCAGCCACTAGACTACAAATCTATACTTTTCTATTTATTACCTGATTGTAAATTATCCAATTTTTCAAAAACTTTTCTCTAAAAGCCAGGAGAGGAATCTGAGCATAGGGTTTTGTGGACACGGATATATTAAATAGCCATTACATTAACTAATTTGAAGGAGTTAACCTTCCTAGAAGATGCACCTGATTTCTTCATTGACCTCACCAAGAGTTTAGGATTGTTGATTTTGATTAGGTGTATTAATGTGGCAATTTGTACTTTGCTTTGTTAAACTGCATTTTGTTATTTCAGACCATTTTCCCAGTATGTCAGGAAAGTTTTGAAGGCTCATCTGATTGTTGTCATGATGTAGTACTGTGTACAAATTGAAGTAAGGATTTTTCCTAGTCACTCACTCAGGTACAACATACTACACAAGACAGAATACACCCACACACTGCTCCCTAACACTAAAGTCTAGTTGTGTAAATTCTGGTACTTTCTTCTTACCCTTAAATCTTGCTATATTTTTAGACATTGTGCGTAAGTGTTATTTAGTGTATTCATTATTTCCTGTCATTCATCTCCTGACAAAAATTCCAATGTTCATAAATGCTATTTTCTGATTATTCTTTCAAGTATTTTATGCACTTGAGAGAAAGTTGCTGGCTATGTCAATGAGCTTTCCTTTTTCTTGCTTAAAGATGTGTCCTTTCTAGGCTTCTGATGCCTTACCTGCCTTGCATGAGTTATCAGATAACAGTTAAAAATTTGAGACTGTTTCAGCCTCAGGTTATTTATTGTAAAATTCAACAACATGAGTCAACTTCTGAAGAGAAAGCAGAAAAACACCAAACATAAAAGTCTATTGCCTATATTTTACCTTTCATTTAGCTTTCACCCTAAAGTGATGCAGACCCACGTAGAGTTTCTTAAAGTTTGCATTTTGCTTTCCAACCTTTCCTTGCAGCTGGAAAATACAATCACTTTATCTTTTTCACTTGAGCTTAATCCTATCTTCACATATCCCTTCCTTAATAGTCAGAAAAATATTAGAACAGTTTAAGAACTTGTTGAATCACTTGTACATGGATTGCTGGACAAAGCAATAATATCCCAAATTTAGGTGTTCTGAATAGCCCCAAGGAAAATCTTTTCTTAAATTTAAATTTAAGTAAATTTAAGCCTATCCCCATCCTCTATCCTGCCATTTTTCTTTCCCAGGCTATATGTGTGTATTTGAAATCTCTTGTCATCCTATGATATTTTGCTATAGATAACATGTTAAGTAGCCACAAAAGGCCTCATCTGTAATACTATCTTGGTTTACTGATCTATAGTACTCCACTGTTGCAAGATCAATTTTTTCTTACTTTTTTAAATCTTTAATCATGTCTCAGGTAAGCACCCTTGATATAAAAGGTGAAATTGCTTCATTTTTTGTATCCAACCCTTTTTAATCAGTCATTATCTTTGCATTAATATTGCAGCTTGCCAATTATTCTGTCAAATATCCTTTTCCTAAAGGAAGTGGTAACATTGATCATATCTTAAGAATATACATGCTTCTTTTTTCCTTACATCTTTTGAAGACATCTTTGAGTCATAATTTCTCCTGCTATTTTATGATCTGTTATCAGCAACTGTATTCCTCTTTCTCTGTCTCCCGAAACAGAGATTTTAAATATCTGTCAAGGTCATTTCTAGGCATCTGTCACAAAACTTTTCCTATATTACTTCAGAGTGCATTTGATTTGAACAATGATCTTCTTTTTCTTTTTTAAATCCAGATTTCAGTATAAATATTTCAGATTTTTCTCTATATGTAATGGAATTTAGATTTAAAACATGTCTATAGGGAAGACACCTATTTAACACCATTTATATTCTGAGAAAAAAAGGATGATTCATACCAGGACCTGACTTCACTCTAGGTTACAGCTGTTGAGTACTAATGAAGCCCCATACCAGCATATTTTGGCTGTAAATTGTGATGATGGCAAATCTTGAATAAGTATTGAAATGGAGTTGATTTACACAAACAGGCTGAAATGTATGAAATACTACATTGACTTCAATACCCTAATTTCATTACAATGCCAGCAAACGGGAGATCAAATATGGAAGGGAAAGCTGGGTGTTCTGACAATATAGTGTAGATCTTTTGAAGCATAACCCCTTTTTAAATGTAGATGTCCCTTTACTAGAAAGAGGTAAGGTGAGGAGATATTTTATGGGTTGTTTGTTTTTTCTTTTCATTTTGGTTTTTTTAATATGTATACCTATGTATGCAACATATGAAATTATTTTGGGCTCTTACTGTTTTAATCTTAGTTAGCTCTTCTTTATCTGAATGCACAATCCCTTGTTTCTCAAAGGATTGTTGTTTACCAGGTCTGATTTACTGCCCATTTGAAGAGGAGTAGTATAATGGTATCTCAAAGGTGTTATGTAAGGAAATAGGGAAGCAGCCTTCATATTAGATGATACAATTGAAGTGACTATTCTGATTCCTTAACATCAACTAGAACCACACTGAGATACGTGATAGAAAAAATTCTATCCATGCTGGTGAAAGATGCATAAACGTTGTTAAATGCAAAAGTTCATTTCTTCTGGATTTTCTTTTTAAAGAAAGCTGCACCTATCTGATGTATTTTTCCAGCACAATGAAAAGAAATGGTTCTTTTTCTTCACTCCAGTCATATACCTCCTCAAGGATTTAGATTTGGGACTGTTTTTTCTCTGTAAAAGTGGAACAATGACTACTCTAGAGATTCTTCAGTCATCAAAGAAACAACTTGACAGTTGTTAAAGGTAGAATTTAGATGGATTTATTTGCATTTTCAAAGAGCCTTATAGAAAAGGAAGGGAACAGTAGCATCACATGATGATCTATTTTGTGGCATTAACTAGGCTCTTTATCCTCTTGGTATAAATCCATAACAAATAAGAATCCATTTCCTAACAGCACTAGTAAGAGAAGGTCAGAGAAAGCTAAAGCAGGAAACATAACAGAATACTGCCCACGCAAACTTTCTAAAAGTATTTAAATTCTGAAAAAGCCAGCAATATAAAATACAAACATCTTGCAATAGTTTGAGACAGTCAAAGTTCTTTATAAGCTGCTTAGCAGTATCAAAAAAAAATGCTATCTTTGAAGAAACAGATTACTATTAACTGACAAATGAATTGAGCTGGGGAGTCTTAGTATAGTTCAAAGCCTGAGTTTAGTGAGACACCCTTTTTGAGAACATTTAGTAGGCTTTGACCTCTACATTCATATCTACTGGTTTCTTGTCTGTAAAACAAAATATAGAAGATGTCTATTTATAAAACAGATTTCTATAGGTCTTTGATAATACAGAAAATATACCTCAATTTACTAAACTTCTAGCCTACATGTCATTAATACCATTGTCTGAAAGTTGCAACTGATAGCAAATGTGAGTGGAATTAGACATACAAAAGCAATAGAACTGTAGTGAGGGGAGAGGGCAAAAGTGCCCTCACTGTGCCTTTTTCTTTAATTCAATTTAATAAAACAAAACAAGAAATATGCAAGAAAAGGAACAAAAAAAATAGATACGAATTTCACTGATTTACTCAGCCAAGACAAAGATTAGAGGACAAATGAAAGTATTAAAGATGCTTCAAACAGTCTTTAGAAGAACCTGATCTGTAATGATACAGAACATAAGATTTTTTGCTATAGATAAGGAAAGAAAACTAGTTTAGTTATTAGAGCCTCTAGGCAGTGGTCATAGGAGACAGAAAAGTATTTTGTCTTGCTTTCCTTATGCAGTATCTAACTTTGAAAGCAGTGGTGACTATATTTACTGAAGTATCTTTAACTTCACTTGTTAAAGGGTCTTCCAAACATTTCCTTCTGTTTCTCTAGACACCATCAAAAGTATAAACTGATGTCACATCATTTTCCAGATTATCTGGAAAACTTAATTCATAACATTTTGGAACTTATTCATTGGAAAATGCTGCTTGATTCAGCATAGATCATTCACTGCTGATAATTCTCAGTTGGAATTTGTAGTTTTAATCTGAAATAGATATAATTTAATCTTAAATAGATAAGTTTTAATCTTAAATAGATATCATATCAAAACTATAACCTGCTCTGAGAAGCCACTAAATTTTGTTTTTCCAGCATGTTTAAGATGGTAGTCCTCACTTTGGTGGGAAATCCACAGGAAAAGGATTGTGCTTATCTGCTGCTGATAAACAATGCTGACATCAAAACACAATTAACTTTTAGCAGTTCTTGACTCCTGGATCAGGACTGTTTTTTCTTTATCAGGACTGCCCAGCAAATATCAGCAGAAGTTCAAATTAAAATAAATAGCACCCTTGTAGTGCAAAATTTGCTCTAAATCTTTTAATTAGAAACACAAATGCTTATCCATCTCTTCCAAGAAAAGAGAAGGAAAAAAGTCTTTTATTTCTGCAAATTGTATCCTCCACCCCCAGTCTTCCTGTACTTCAGGGCAGTAGTCCCATTCCCAAGATTAAATCCAAACAATGTCCCTGGAGACACTGATGTCCTATGGGTCTAATCTCTATATGACCTTATTGGAGTATGGACTTTAATCAGGACCCAATGTGATACAGGAAAGAAATGCAGATTAGTGGCAATCCAGTAACATGATAGCAGGGTTAGCTCTGCAAATGTTTAGCTATTGTTTACATACAGGTGGTGTGAGGTGAAAGTGAATCAGAAAAGCAATTTACTGCATGCATGGGAAGCACATTAAGTATATTAAAACTATAGGAACTTACATAAGAGGTTGAGACCAAATAATCAATACAAAAAACAAAGAGGGAACTCTACAGAAAAAGTCATTATTTTCCTGCTTCTGTGTCATGTGAGATTTATTGTTCCTCTCTACAATCACTGCAGAATTCCTCCCTTTTTTCCTTCATGTGGCTCTTTCAGCTTAAGTCTGTGGACTGCGTTTCAGGTGAACATTTACTGCTGGAAGTCAGGAAATTATGACAGCTGTTCTGACAATCTTTCAGCTCCTGTCTGTCATCTCAATTTACAGCAAGAATATAGTGCAAGAATTAGGTTTAGAATGGAATAAAAAGTGATTATATTTTCCCTGAAGGAAATGTACCCACAGCTTCTCTAACCGCTAGGTTCTCTGCACTGATAAAAGGCTTTGGAAGTAATTACATATAGGACACAGTCCACAGCATTTTATTTTCATATGCTATAAATAAGCCAGAATCAATAGTGAGTTGTAATAAAAAGGCAGCATGTATTAATTTTACACAGTATAATATATTTTAGGAGATGTGCAAGCTGATAGCAAATTCATTGCTCTGCAGGAGGGAAAAGCGTCTTGAACATTGACCCATGAGTCATACAATATTCTAGGAAGTGGCATTCCATGTGCGTATGTCAAAGGTGCTTCCCTTAACAGTTTCTCTCTTCATAGAAATTGCTGGGTTTAATTGTGCATCTTTGGAAAGAAATCTTAACTTTCATTTCCAGCAGCCTCATGAACTAATCCTTCCCCTTACTCTGTTGCCCATTGCATCTCAGTTACAGCTCCCAGCTTCTGGATGATTGATTCAGTACACAAGTTCAAGCACCTGACACAAAAAGGCAAGGGTCTTTGTTCCTGCCTTTTACAGACAGGGAGCAGAGGCTCAGATAAATGAAATACCTCAGGCCTCATCAGCAAGTAATTCAGAAGGACAAATGAATATTCTAAACCTAAGTTAAGGAAGACTGAAATGAGATTTTGCTTTAAACTAGACATGTCTCTTGCAGCAAACTGCTGCTTCAGCATGAGAAAGTTTCACTGAAGGTCATGGAGATTTCACAGGTTCCTAAATGTCTGCCTATGTGCTTTAACACACACAAACACACACACACACACACACACACACACACACACACACCACTTCTTATTTATACAATGAACTCCAAGTTAGATCATAGCCTATGTTTGAAACAACTGTAAATAGGATGATTAATAACTAAAATGTTAGGGATGGAGAAGAGAATTCTGGCTCATTTAATCTTGAAGTTCATTCAAAGTCATTTGAAAAAAAAAATCAAATAGAAGTAGAAACAGAATCTACCAAAAGTATCTGTCTACGTAAAGTCAAGGCTATGCTTCATTAAGATAGGATAGTAACATAAGGAAAAGCAGAAGTTTGTAAAGGATAAAGAGCCTGAAGTCCAAATCAGAAAATACAACATTGATAAATCCTCCTAACTTGTCTCAAACTGGACAATTAACAATATGTGTTTTTTATTTATACAGTATTTTTCATTGATATCACATTTAAGGAACACACACCTTTATCCTCGGATCCAGATTTAATTACCTGGACAGGGACATCTTCTACTAGATCAGACTGGTCAAAACCCCATCTAGCCTGGTCTTGAACACTTCCAGAAATGGGACATAAACAGCTCCTCTAGGCAAGAAGACTCCTTTGCAGCCTAAGAAGACTGCAGCAAGCAAGTCTGGGCAGACATGAAAGAATAAAAAATGAGATGGAGTTCCTTTTGCTATTCAGAAGGAAACTTTGCCTTTGCTGTCTCATGTCAATTGTTAGATTGTCACTGGGTGGCACTCACTTGAAAATTCATTGATTTGTACAAATAAATGAACAGTAGCAATTAATTACACACTCCATGAGTACAACTCAGTTGGAAGGCAGAAGCTGTGCAGACTTGCATAGCCCCCCTACCTCCTACCATCCCTGCTGTGTGATCAGGATCCTTATTAACTCACCAGGCAATCTTTGGTGATTCCTCCTAGCTATTTTTTCTTACTCTTTTGATCATGAACATAGAGCCTGGCTGAGTTCAATGAAGCCATCCAGCAGCCTGACTGTATGCAGCCTTTGGGGAGAAGTTACTAGTGTCATTAGATATACCCCATATTAAATTATTGCATTTTATATTGTCTGGATAAATTGTTTCTCAACTTCATCAGAGGACCTGATGAACATACAGATATAGGTATAGACATATAGATATAGATATATGTAATATCTGATATATGTAACTTAGGTAATATATTAAGTATATGTGTAATATATCAGACGTATGGAAAGCTCTGTTCTGATCTCTAAATTGAATCTCATTAAAGAAAGAGAAAAGGTTAGGTCAGACTTTTAGATAAGAAATTTCACAGCTCTTGACATACCTCATCAACTCTCAGACTCTAAGGACAGGGTCTACTTTCTATCTAGGTAACTTTTAAAGGGAGGCTAGACCTGTGATCTGTATGGTCAAACCGAAGGACTTGCAGATATGATGAAATATATAGGTGACTAGCTGGGAGTTCCTGCAAGGTGCTCTGAATTCTTTGAAGCAGTTTGAGAGCTGAGAACTAGATAGAGAAAGCACATGTCCTATATAACTCTTGGAGAAAAGGCTCAAGGGAGTTTTGCTGCTTTCTTTGCTTCTGACTTCACAGCCAGCTGGAAAGGAGCGTGAGAAAAAGTAGATGAGAAGATGTTTAAGGAGAGGCCAGACTTAAGAAAAGCAGGGCATCAGGATACTTTTATGTAAATAAAAGTTCAGCATTCTTGATTTATGATCAGAAGCCCTAAGTGAACCAGCTTTTTCAGCCTGGCCACACTACTTGGAGGCTCAGTTAGTCTGGTTTGCTGTTCTGGTTCAACTGGGACAGAGTTAGCTTTCCTCAGAATAGCTGGTATGAGACACTATGTTTTGGATTTGTGCTGGAAACAGAGCTAATAATCCAAGCATATTTTTGTCACTGCTGAGCAGCACTTCCACACAGTCAAGACCTTTTCTGCCTCTCACCTCATCCCACCAGTGAGCAGACTTGGGTTGCACAAGGAGCTGGGAGGCGACACAGCCAGAACAGCTGAACCCAAGTGACCAAAGAGATATTTGAGGCTATATTGTTGTCATGCTCAGCATATAAATCTGAGGGAAGAACAAAAAGGAAGGGACTTTCAGGGAGATGGCATTTATTTTCCCCAGTAACCATTAGGAGTGGCGGAGTCCTGCTGTCCTGCGAATTGCTGAACATCTGTCTGCCCATGGGAAGCAGTGAATTAATACCTTGTTTTGTTTTGCTTGTGTGTGTGGCTTTTGCTTTACTTATTGAACTGTCTTTATCTCAAACCACGAGTTTTCCTACTTTTACTCTTTCCATTCTCTCCTGCATCCCACCTGGAGGGAGTAAGCAGTTAAGTTTCTGGCTAGGTTTAAACCACAGCCCTAGGTTATGGAAACCCCAGCTTTATTTAAAGCAGCGATAAATATTCTGATGATCCCTCCAGTATTCCAAGCTCAACACTCAGAACATGAGCTACAGTTCACCTCTTTAATTCTAATTATATTCCTTACCTAAATTGGGAAACCTATCATACAATAATCTTTCAATCATTATGCTTCATGATTTAAGTTCAGTGACTGGGATAGATTACTGCAGCATACCTTAGTTTTTGTTGGATGTTGTATTCATCTTCTATCTGAATCTGCCAAAAGTAGTTTCAAAAAAATAAAGTGCAGTAACTGGCTGAAGCTTAAAATGCTCTCCCTTATGAATTGTGGTATTTTGCCGTCCGATGAATGATTTCATTTGTATTCAGTTCATTTTTTGTTATCTCTGATATCTTTTACCTGCAGTGTTTATTGTGCTTAAGGCACCAGTAGAATGTTCATGAAAATATTCAGCTATAACTCTATTCAGTGAATAGAGGTGTTTTTCCTTCCCATTACCTACCACAGTGCTGACATTTTATTGCTTGCTGAGATAGGAGACAACAAGAGGGAAAATTGAGTCATTTAATTCCCATATCTAAAAATAAAACTCCCAAGAATGCTTTGCAGAAGAACAAGTAATTGCTGCAAAATTCACAGGCTCTATTGTTCTTTGAAGGGAGAATATTCTGGAGATGAAATATTTGGAAATTAATGACTGTTTGTGATACCACAGGTATATTGAAATGCTTAAACTTTCCTATGTCCTTTCTATTGAAGGATGTCTTTACCTGATGTCAGTTTGATAGGTATACAAATGTATTGTGACATTTTAAGTGCTTCTGTCATTGTAGTTGCAGAAATATTCACATGCATTAGCAAGTCCAGTTTTCCAGCAACCTGAAAGGTAGGGAAATGCCTCCCATAACAAACAGGAATGAAGGAAACTTAGATTGAACAACTTGGTCAAGGTCACACAGTAAGTCTGTGGCCATATCAGATGAATCCAGATCTCTTGATCACTCAAAGAACAAAACCAAACTCTTCTCTATACAATCAGACAAATTACATGCTTTGCCAAGTCTAAAGCCATAATTATGCAACCCAAAGATCATTGTGCTCTGAAATACAGACTTCTACTACACCTTTAGTCAGCCTTACCATGTTTTGAAAAGAAAGCTGTAAAGCTGGTGTAGCCACCAGTTGCCATGGTGAGTAAGGAACAAAGATTGTTTTACTGCTTCTAAAAATATGTTTGCAACGGGCAGGGAGAACTCCAGGAAGTAGAAAAATAGAGATAAAATGGCTGTTAAATATTACTGTGTAAACCCTAGGCCCTTTCCTGAAATCTTGAGCTATTAGAAATTAAAAATGCTAAAATCCTCTTTTATATTCAATCTTTACTGGGACTACAGCATCTGAAAAACAATTTGTTTTTTTCATTTTAGTCAGATTTATGCTGTAGGACCAGCCTTGGGGTGTCTCTAAAGTCTGGAAGGCCTGAGAAGTCCTTTAGAAAGCCTTGTGGGGGGAATGGGAGGTAGCTGAATAAGAGGTGGATTGAAAGAGCTGTATGGGGAAAACCATTTGAAGTGCACCCCTACAAAACCTAGGATTCTGCTGCAGTCTTGAGCACCATCTACTGGGCCTCTGTTTGCTGACTCATTGCTGCTTACATGTAAACACAGGACAGCATCAGGGCTATTTCTGTTTGAGACTTTGCCCTTCCCTCAAGGTGTCCCTCAAATCAGGCAGGTGAACAAGTGCAGAAAGCCACTTTTGCTGCACTGGCAAGATGCAAGCAGTATCTTCTCTCTTGAGTTAGCGAGGTGAAACAAATACAGCATGGTGGAATCCAGGATCTGTCCCACGATGTACTAATGAGCTCTTCATGGGTTGTTAATCCTGAACTTCTGTTGTCTATTTTCTTCCACATATGCAAAATGTCAGGCAGAACAAACAGAACAAACTTAATCCTCTATTCTCTCAGGTTTCTGCCAAGGCAAAAGAACTGTTGCAAGAAAATATTTTTTTGCAAGATTGTAGGCTCACATGGATTGGGAATCAGGCTTTGACTTTGATTTGGTTGAAAGTTCTGCTGGGTTTCATGGTTGACTGTTTCTTTGGATTTTTTGGGGGTTTTTTTCTTTCTTTTCTCCCCAAGTTACTTTATGGGTATAAAAGGATCTGTTCCTCTAAGTGGTATTATTTCATTAAAAATCATTGAAAGTATGAACCTTATTTTGTAGGAGGCAATGACAAATTTTCAATTGTCACTGAAAAAATCCTGAATCTGTGTTTGCTCATGCATCCACCCATGTGCTAATATAGAAATGGCTTTTCACTTAGTATTTTTTTATGAGCTCACTACAATTTTCTCTATCCAAAACTAACTATTGTTTTGAGAAAAGCAGATATCAGTGCAGACGTTCAATCTAAGATCTAGTTTAACCTCACAAGTTACCTTATAAATAACTGACAACAAACAGCATCCTAGGCTTCCAAAACCTTTAATCCCTAGTGAGAATATTCAGATCTGCAGGAAGAGCATTTCTTCTCCCTCCTTTTCAAGGGATAGTTCCACAAAACAAAAAGTGTAGGCTGGCTTCATTCCTTCAGGAGAACTTAAAAAGTGGAGCATTGGGGTCCTTTTTCAATGTACCAGTTTCCTTATTGCTTCAGTCAACACAAGCATGCTTAAAATGTGGTTTTCTGGAAGTAATGGGAAATGACGAAGTAGGAGATTAATGTCTGTCCCAAATGAATACAGCTCCTTTGTCCAAGGAACAGCCATCATCATTCATGAGCACTTTAATTCTTGTTCCCGGATCACCGTGACATTTTCTCCTGTATTTAAAACAACTATTCACTTATTTGTTGCTCTACTTCCTCTATCAAAGGAGAAACTTAGCACCCAAAAAAGGAACAAATGGAAACAGTCTATCCAGAGAAGAGTCATCAGGAGCTGCTCCCTTACTGTATTTGAATTCTACGGTTGCTTATACGCATGAATCACACACGGTAGCTGTAAACCCTGACACTTCAAGATCTTTACCATTCTATATTGTATCCATTTACTTGTTGCTTTAAAGGGGGGATAAGAGGAGTTGTTATCTTGTCAAATGGGAGGTACAGACTGCAATTTAGCAGAGATAACCAAAATTAAAACATCAAAGAGAAATAAGGAGATTTCTGTCTTTCCCATTAATCCCTAATCATTTGCTTCTTATCGGTTATTTAACCAATGAATTTATGTTCCAGGTTTGAGCAGCTGCAGGGAGCAAGGGCTGGGAAAAGAGAGTGCTTGAAAGTGGCATCTGTCTGTTAGTGGTAATTAAGCTGAAATATGCAAAGTTTTAGAGTTCTAACTGCTCCAGTTAAGCTGTTGATGAGCAGTAAAATCTCTGATTAAATTTTAAGCATAGGGAAATGGGCCAGGCTCCTGGCATGGGGAGGCTGCCAGAGTGGAGTGTGGGCAATCACACGTGCTGCCTGCCTGTGCTAGAGTAGAGACAATGCACTGTGGGGGCTGACTGTCCCAGCCAACATCACCTCACCACTGCTCCAGGGCTCCATTCTGTGCAACTGACAACCCCAAAACCACAGCCACTGACAGCATGGTGACGACGTACACCATGGGGTTGAATGACTTTTACACAGCTTTATTTTTCCAATATACATGCATATCAAAACCAGGGATTTTTTTTTTTTTTTTTTTTTTTTTTTTAATTTCTTGCTGTCTCAGATCATGTGGATTTCTTGGGCAAATCACAGTGTACTGGTGGATATTTACCCATCTCAGAATGGTAATTGTTAATGTTAATTATTTTCATGGCACTCTGAAAGCCCTAAAACACTGCTTAAAATCAGTTGTTATCCCAGTTTATATCAGCATTAATTATCATTATCTAACTTAGTCCTCCTCCTCCTCCAGCACTCCTGTCTTGTTCCTATCCCTTCCGTCCTAACCGTTCACCTCCTGGAATAAGCCAGAGCCATCATTCCCTACCATGTGATGTGTCATGAAGCTCTGTGAGTAATGAATGAGCCCATTACAACTTTACAGTAGAGGAAACAGGTTAATCCTTTGTCAAACCTGTGCACACAGTGTCCTCCTTCCTTGTTACAATTATTCAAGGGGAGATGGCAGTTTCTCATCCACAGCCTTTCAGGTAACCACTGATGCATGCATAGGACAGAGATAGGTACGACTGCACACAGGCCTTCAGATCCTGTCACAGGGGAACAAAGATGACAGAAGCTGACAGCAGTGACTAATGCTCTGACCTAACTTTCTTTGAAACAAACCTTTAGAAAATTACAAACCAAAACAAACAACAATTTTAGAAAAATACCTATTTCCAGCTCTAAAGGATTAATTTAATTAAGTATAAAACCTAAAGCATCGAAAGCTCATTGCTTCTTGAGACAGTTCCCTGTACTGAGACTGATGTACATTTGAACATCCTGTGGATTCTGTCATCCTGTGAATTCCCATCATATTACATGGCATTGATATGAAGAGTAGCCACCATAAAAGTGAAAAATTTGGTTTTTTATTGCAGCAAAGAGCACATAACCACAGCATAGAAAAGCATAAGAAACAGTATTGTATTGAACAGATACTGCAAGGAAAAGGTCTTTTCAAGAAAGCATTTCTAGAGGGTGTCAGAGCATCATTAGCTGTGTGTGTGTTAACAGTGGAGCCATAACTGAACAAGACATGGGATGCCTTCTTCCAGAAGATTTGTGTTATGGTCTTTGAGACACTCTGCTTGTCAAAGGAGAGAAGGAATCCCATATTTTAATGCTACCTTGGTAGTTCTCGCTACCAGGGAGGAGAAACATCATGCCAACAAACCAAACAAAATGGCACTGATATTTGCCACAAGCATGTACAAAAAACACCTACTGTATGTTGGTAGTTGTAACAGAATTAAAATGTACACAGAGTTCTAGAAAATCTGGAGTGGAACTCCTGATCAGATTCCTATCAGAATTCCTTCCAAAGAACTTTACAGAAATTCTTTATTTCTCTTTCATAGGCAAATATATAGCTTTCAATTCAGCTGGCTCAGTCTTCAAATAGTGAATGAAATGAATTCTTGTGAGCTGGAAGTGAAATGCACTGTTTAGGCATAGATGAGTGAATGCTGTGCAGGATGAAGCTGAAGAGCTTCTTTTCTAAATAAGAGAAAACGAAACAGATTGATTTTGTATGGGCCTAATGCTGTCAGGAGAATTCTGTACTCTTGGCTCTCAAGTGTATTCAGGGACTTAAGACTGACAAAACTGGGACACTCACTGGAAAGAATAGTGCTTATTTTGGAAGTGGATGATTTGCTTTTTGTATTACAAAGTGTGTTTTCCTTGATGTGCTGTAGAGTAGCATGAGCAAAACATTATCTGTTACTTCTGTTAGACCAGACCTCAGATACTTAAGAAGGGAGAAAATCAAGCAGAGGAAGAAGAGGTCTCCTCAACTTTGGGATTTGTTCTTGGGCTATCCCAGGCTAAAAACTTTTATCAGACTAAATATCTTGTGCAGTAAGGTAGCATTTCTGTCTTATCTGTTTTCTTGTCCTTGTATTTAATATGAATTTTGAGATGTATTGGCTTGGTGAATGAGGTTTGTTATCTGCGCAAATGCTTTGCATTTTGGCCATTGAGTTGATCTGTTGGACAAGTTGCTATAATTCTGAGCCTTTGTTTTGGTGTACTAAAAAGCTTTCCAAAAGACACTGGACCTCTTGGGTACAGATTTGGATAATAATAATTTTTTAAAAGATGCATTCAAAACTTTTCTCTCTACTGTTACAAAGCAAAAATAAAATAAAACACAAAAAAACAGGCCAAAAGGATACAATCTGCTTTTATAAAAATGAAATATCATCACTAAAAGAACCAGCCAAACAGTGGAAAGAAAGACAGATTTGACACACCTATTCTGACACAGGCATTCTGCTCCAATACACTATCCTGATCTCTTCTGAACATATTTTAACATACCTGATTTCTGGATTGGAATGCACTTAATTTTATGGAGAAGAATATTGAAGTTTAGGCTGAAATATAAAAAAATTATTTGTAAAAATGGAACGAAACAGGTCCTCATAATCAGCTTTTATTGTAAATAGCCAATACACAGTACAATAGCATATTAAAGAGAATCTGTAAATGTTTTAAGCTACTTTTAATAAATAAATAAGTGGCTGCCTCAGGCACCATTGTTTAAAAGCCTGATGAATCTTTGAATTCTAGTCCCACATCTGACACTTATTTGATAGATTGCCTTAGAGAAGTCATGTCCACACGTTATGTTTCATCCCCTTAATCTGTAAAATCAGTATGAAAATATTTACTCCCTAGGCTGTTGTGGAAATTAATTAACATTTCCATAGTTATTTAAAGATGTAAAGTGCCAAGTAGCATTATTATTATGTTGCCTCAGTCTACAATTTTTTCAGATATCACAACATGGGTCAGTAGTTAGATGGAAACTTCCAGTGAAATTTAAGGAGTTTGCATGATGTAGTTCTACAGTATTAAATAATAAAAATTTCCACTCCAAGTTAATAATAAACAGATCTACAGTATTTTTTATGTGGCATTGTGCTGCCAGGAGTCATTTTTCAATTTGAAAGTAAAATCAAGAAACCCCCTAATATTCTGTGGTTATTAAATACTAATGGAAATTTTCCCATTGATAGAGGGAAGGGTGGTGTTTAAAATGGTCTTCATGATGGGATGCTGTATTTAGTTTCCATTATTTCTGTTTTTCATGGCAGAAAGCATTCTTCATTTGCCATCATTCTTCTGTTTACCCCTTGAGTGTTTGTCCTCAGAAGTGGCAGCATTTGGTGAAAGGTGATGTCATTTTCTCTCCCTGCTTTCTTAAGTGGCTTCAATGTCCCTCGTGATGAGAGGCACTGCAGCAAAGTAAGCCATTACTAGATATTACTGAAAGCTGTGATGAGGTGAGATTTGAAACAGCTGGTTCTCTTTCTTCTCATACATTCCCTAACACATGCACTAAGCAGTATTATCTTGCAAAATGGAATCGACTTGTTGAAAATGTACTTAATTGAAAGAAATCCAGTAAAAACATAATTTAGTGAGATAATGGCTGTTCTGCTTCTTATTCTTGCAAATAAAGGAAGTTTTAAATTCTTATCTGCTGAGTCAGTTGATGAGCTACCCCAGGAAATACTTTATTGACACAATTGCAGCTTACAAGTGTCTATTAGTTCTCCTTAACCTTGAGGATAGGTTGTAAGTAACACATTTTCAGACTCTTCTTCTCACCCAGAAGTTATTTGTAGAACTTCATTTTTATGTCTGACTGATTGTAGCTTCAGTTCACTGTGCCAGGTGACTCAGCTTGCTTGCCTGGGTTGGAGTTCATGCCTCCAGGTTGGAGTTCAGGCTTTGTCTCATCTACATCCTGCCAGCCACATGGCTTCCTCCAGACATGAGCTGGCATGGAAGCCCTGGGGAGTCTGGACTTGAGACACAGCTCCCATTCCTAAGACTGTGCAGCTGTGCTATGAGAAGTTTTCACTCCCAACATCTTTCCAGCTGCAGAGCTTGTTTGCTCTTGAGAACTGGTTAGCAAGGAACAGTGTTGGCAAACCTAGAGCTGTAGTTTGCTTTGATTTATTAATTAGCTAGATTTGCATGCTATCATTCTCCCTAGATAAGATAAAAGCTTGCTAAAATTTCATTATCTCCCATCAATATGCCTGCCAATTTTGATAAAGTAGTAAATAGAAAAATTAAGAATAAATTAAGGAAAATAAAGGATCATTCAAATTATTTCCATCAGCAGTGGTTTGGAACTGTGGAATACTTTTCTTACAAAAAACACACACCCAAAATAATAGATTACTTAAAATTCACAATTGAACATAATACTGTTGAGCATGAAATGGAAAATTATCCTACAGTAGCAAGGGAATTAATTAGACACAGCTTCCATCCTGATATGACAATGTTTTTAACTTGCTCTGAACTTGTTTTGCACAAATCTGGATACAGAGTAAAACTTGTCTTTGCTCATAAACATAACTACAGTCAAGCCCAAAATTAGGCCTGAAATTCTGTAGGTATCTGCAGCTCCTGAATTTTCCTGGTATCTTTTGTTTTCAATTCCAGTGCACAATCTCTGTTTTCTATTTAAATCCAGACATTTCTAATAAAAAGCAGAAGTAAGTCAGCATTGCCATGATCCTGTCCTTAGTCCCAGATCTATGTGCTTGTCTCTAGACAATCTCTGGGACCAGCCCAAGACCTCAGCTCATATTGCAAAATTACCCAATACAGGAAGTTAAACTTATGGAAAGCTACTTTTGGGGTGTTTTTGATATTTTTTTTTTTCTCTAAAAATAGTTTTCTCCTGAACATGTTCACCAGAAGGGCACATGAGTATCATTGCTGGAAGGTGGGGGGAGGAGGAAATAATTTTCCAGGGATTTGAACTTATCTTTATTTAAATCATCATGAAATTAAAACCTGGTAAAAACCTTTATAGCCAGAGATTTCCTCTATTATTAGTGAAAAGGTAAAAGTAGCCTAAATTACTTTATATATCACCCTATATAGGATTTTATTTTTCTTTATTCTTTATAGAGAGATCTTGGAGATATAATTCTCCTAACACAGACACTACAGTTGTGTTATGGACTAAGTTAAACAAGTAAATTTTGGAATAAATTAGAGTTTTAAATCCAGCTTTTATAAGTGCAGATGTTATGACATCACTTTTTCCCAGATTCCTTACCGAAACATAACTGTGCTCAGGGGTGCATGTGGCAATGTCTGTATTTCTCATATACAAAAGTGCTGAATATTTCAATTGCCTTCCCTTCTGACTCTGATAGCATGATGACTAAATACATATATTATCAAATTTTCTGTGTATAACCAAACACTAATATAAGCCTACCTGATTCATTCATACAGAGAAAAGGCCAAGAAGCTTACTAATCTCATGTTATCTTGGACATGAGTATGCTATTATATGGGGGAAATTACCATTAGGTAGTCCTTTGTATTTGAAGATTTCTAGTGCTTTGCAAAGGAAAATACTGCACAGTCCCATAAGGGGAAGATGACATTTATAAGATTAAATAACTACTCCATTTGCTCCTATGTAATGTAGTGTCAGAGAAAGTCATAATTCAGGTATCCTTTATTCCACTCACTCTGACTGCTGTCTTGCATAAGATTGAGTGACTTGCACTTAGGATAAGCACAGAATAGTGTTATGATACTGTGACAGTACTGAAATAGTCTGTCCTGTCATCTGCAGTCATCTGGCCAGACTGCACCAATTTAAACCCTACAGTGGGTAGGGTTCAAAACAAGTAGGGTTTTTTTCAGAAGTGCCAATGACCACTGTACCCAGTGGATTTCCCTCTCACAATCCTGCAGACAGCAGTAGGATTCACTGACAGAGTCACAAGGCAAATTGATGTTGCCTAAATGCAACACAGGACTTAAAGGCATATATTTCAAAGTAACAGGAAGACTGGTATGTGTGCTGTGTTACCCACACCCAGGGGGTTGAAACACAGTACTTCAGCTGTGACATGCCTGTACCAGCCTTACCAGCTCTTTCTTCTCCTCTACTGCTCTGTCAGTCTGATCTGTGAGGAAGACAGGACACAGATTTCCCTGTGTAACACAGACATGGTACAATATCAGAGCTCAGATTTTCAGGGGTATGAAAAAGTAATCAGAGGCTAAAGAGCCCATTTGTTAATGTAGAGGAGCATATTCCCCTGCCCCCTCTCCAGGCCGCAGCAGGATCTCAGAAACGCTCGTTAGGCTCAGCCTTGACGAGCAGCACCTGGGCTCAGCATTCCTGAGCGCCTCAGGAACACCGTCTGCTCCCAGAAACTGCTGCTGCCTGACGAGCTCCGCTTTTTTTATTATCAACACCCTTGGAAACTATTTTTCTTGCTGGGATGGCATAACATCTTTGCTCCTACACTTTCAAAGAAGGTTGCCCGAACAGTGGCCAGGGTGAAACATTGTTATGACTGAGGCCGTGGCTTGCGGCTTGCGGACACCGATCCAAAATGAGGCCCTTGGAGCTCTCCGGGACTGCGGTGAGGGTGATGAGCCACCTCCCGCTGCGGGGACAGCTCCTGGAGCCAGCGAGCTCCTGTTTGCTGTGCTCAGAGGTTGCTGAACGACCATGGATCCTGGGCTGAAATCCCCACTCCTCCGGCCCTTCAGGAGACACAAAGGCATCCAAGGTGAGCATTTCACTGCCTTCCAGGGGTTTGTCACAGGTACCTGGCACTGACTCTTCATGTCTTTGTGCATACAAGGATGCAAATGCTATGGCAGACATGGGAGAAACACTGCTGTCTTAGAGGTTTGAGTACTTTGGATATCTAAGTGACTTAGGCCTCAAAAGAAGTTATCAGCTAAGTTAAACACTGGTAAAGTCTTGTTCCTTTGCTAAATTGTTAAGTTATAAGTTAAGTTTTGTTAAGTTTGAGTGCTGTTAAACTTTTTTGCCATATTTCTTCTTATCCTTGCCCCTCCTATCCTTTTGTCACACACACACACACACACACACACACACACACACAGAGTTCTTGGTTAATTTCAGTTTGGATTGATTTACTGGATTTTGTTTGTAGCTCTTTTTTTCCCTTGGTGTACCTTAACCTAGTAAGCAGTAGAGTGAACTTTGCCAATGAACTCTGTTGTACTGTTGCTTGGTATTAAATCTGGTTTTTACTACAACTTGCTGCTGATTAATTAAGTGATCTCAGCAGTTTGTTCATAACAGTCAAGGCTAGAATACACCTGGCTAGGTGATGTTTGAGGGATTTCCTTATCTAGGACATTGCCTTACTCTTCTGAAAGCACCTCTCCAGCACTCAGTTTTGTGTTAACCTCACAAGAAAGAAAGAGGATTATGCACTATGCATAATCTTCATATAAGTTAGTAATACATAGTCTTCACACAAATTAGTACTTCCAACACTCCATCAGAAAAATTCTTTACAAATTTCCCTATATACTTAATACCAATGCTGTTTTAATGAGAAATCTAAATTAATTCTGGTTTCTTACATGGCACTAAGATAGCTTTTACACCAGAGATACTATTACCTTGTGATATTTTATAGAACTGTGGTAGTTTGTACACACCTATCTGGAAGTGATAAAACCTCCCTATAAATCAATATTTTTTTCATTTTACTATCACATGTAAATTGTGGCCTTACAAAGTACTTAAGGAAAAGCATCCTAATGACAACATTTTATCAGCTTTTTCTCTCTTGGGAGTTAATAGAACCATGTAGAGTCTAATGCTGAAGTCTATGGCAACAGTGCTTTTTATTCCCCTGGAAACACATTATGGACTCACCCCAGGTCTAAGCACCTCTCTCCCAGTGGTTATCGTCAAGTGTTCCCATATTACCAAGTCTTAATAACTTTTGTAAAGCATTGCTCTACAGTTCATTGATGCACACTGCAGGTATCATGAGTAACTGCAACTCTGAAAGAGAGGCATTCTGTCTCATTTACTTCATCTGCTTGTTTTGTCAGTAATGCATTTCATTCCCAGATTCCTGTCTCAGAGTTTCTACTGTAATAGGGGAGGGGATGAAGTTATGGTATGACCAAAGTCATGCCTTATTGTCATATTCAAGAAAATGGTCTTGACCATAGTCTGATAAAGACAAAGTGGTGGGGAATTGGGATCTTTGTGCCACAATGCTGATAGGATTTAGGCCTAAACAACATATGACAGTATTGGCTTTTTGGGAAAGCAGTTTGGAGTAGGCCTCAGGATGTTCTAAACAGGTGCAGTCATGCTGGTGGCCTGCAGGCCAAATCTCACCTTACCATACTCCGTCCAACATCTTGTCTTCTCCTCAGAGGAAGGAGGGAAAAGCTTTGTGTCAGACATTAATATTTTCTCCTGTGATAACCAACATTTCTGTATCACTCTGAAATGAGACCATTTCCAATGTCAAGCACCAGTCCCTGTGTCTGTCAGGCTTGGCCCACCTTGTCAGCAGGTGATATTTTAGAGCTTAGCACTAGTCCAGTATGAAGAGGACCTAAGCGACATTTCCCTCCTATCACTGCCTGGCTGTAGCTAAGGAAGTGGGCACAGCCTTTAGCACTGGCACACAATTTCACAGCCCAATTACAAGCTGACTCAAGGGAATATGACTAGCAAGTGTGATGTTTGCTATTTGGCATATCTGTCAAAGTCTTATGGATATTTCTTGGCATTTGTCCAGTTGCCTCCTTAATGTCTTATGACATGTGTTCCCAAAGAGGCTGGATTGTATGTTTACATCTCCCTGGCCAGAAAATGAGCACCAAAGCAGATATTCCAAAACTGACTTTATTAAGCAGTGCAAGCCAAACAGTTTAGAAATCATTTCATTTCCATGCCTTGTTTTCTTTATGATTTCTCTTTTATGATGCACAGTGCTTGCTTTAAACAGGTGCAGAACTACCAAGGGACCAGGAAGGCTGCAGTCTCTCTTTAAAACACCCTGTGCATCAGGCATTCTAGCTACATCTTATGGTAGAAAATGTAATGAGGGCAGGAACATTCCAAGATACTGATGCCAACTGGCAAAGGATGTCCCATGCCTCTGCTGGTTTATTCTGTGAGCTTCTGAAACAGGGTGATGCATGCAAACTGCTTATTGAGAATAAGCAAAGCTCAGGAATAATTTGGCAAACTGCTATTTGGCATGGGCCAAATGCCAGGTGCCACTCTAGCAAGCAAGCTTCAATGCCCTTGAAATTTACCAAGATTTATTAGCAGAGGCAGTTTTTAAGAAGAGCTTGCAACATTTCATAGTTTCTCATGTTCACCATCCCAAAAGTTCTGCCTGCAGCTCTACCAGTGAAAGGAGATCCCCATTAAAGGCCAGTGTGATGTGGACATGTAGATCCACAGACCTGCACTTTGAAAAAGCACTTTGAATTTCCATATTACCTCTCTTCTTCAGCATCTCCAAAAAGTATCAGTGTAGCAACAGGGAGTTGCTGGGTGTTGTTTGTCCTACCTTAGGTAATGGATAGGCGTTCTTAGTGCACATGTGAAAGCACTATCAGCATTGAGTTTCAGTTTGCCACAACGTACTCATAGCCACAGCCCTTCTCTATAAGAAAAAATTACATCAGGTAAATATAGCTTGGTCATGAGAGTCAGTCTGGTTTGTGTATTTTGAACACGCAAGTATGTGAAGAGCATGTGTTGAAAACATGAAAAGTAGTTGCTTAGGTGCAAAAAATAAATTTCCTTGAAGAGACTTTCCAGTCTTCCATTTAAGTAAGCTCAGAACATAAGGAGTCCATTTAAATTAATAGCTAAAATCAGAAAATCAAAATGAGGAATTACAACCTCATTTACAGGATGTTTTTGATTGCCTCTGTTGAGGGCTTTTTCTGAACAGGCAAGTTCTAGGGCCATACATTAAGCAGACCTATGTGCTTTCTCTTTTGATTCTAACAGCATTGGTATGATTTAAGAGATTATTTTATAAAGCAAAATAATTAAAGGTGTTGCAGGACATTTTAACATAAAAATAATTTTATTGTTCCATCAAATACAGAAAGTAAGCACTTCAGTTAGTATTGTCTAATTTTTCCTTTCCATGTTGTTGCCAAACAACACTGAAACTCTTCTACGACTTCTGCACCCCAGATCCTGCTGCCTCTAAGACTTGCAAGCCTAGGGTCCTATTTGTGACATAGCTTCTCAAGCCAGATTCATTTCAGTGTTAAAGCATTCTACAGTTTTAATTCACTACAGCAATGTACTGCCTATCAAGCCAATCAGATGGTGTTCCTTGGTGCTGCTAATTCACTGCGTAGGGGTGGGTTCATCATATGGGGTCCTGTGAGCCCCAGGCTAAAGGCATGAGCAAAGCAGGCTGTGGATTAGGACAGCAGACCATTGAGAGCAGCAAATAGTCACATTCCAGCTGTTTCCTTTGCAATGTCTTTTGTCAGCCTCAGAATTAGTTCTTGATGCCAGCAGTAGGATTGGATAACATTTAGGGGTAGTGATGTTGTGTGGAATATTCCTTCCCAACAGTACCAGCAATTATTGTACCCCCTCTCTACAGACCATCACTCCAGCAGCTCTAAGAGCAATTCACTCACCACAGCTCTCAACTTACACAGCCCACTCTCCTCTTCCCCTGCCTGCAGCATCCCAGCTGCTCACCGTGGAAGCAGCAAAAACAAATAATGGCATTATTAAGTAATGACAATGGAAGTAATGGCATGGCTGAGAACCTCTTCCTCTCTGCCAGCAGGCAGCAATATATATAATGGAAAAGAAACTACATGGTAGTTGCTTTCATACCCATTTCACTGTTTCAAGCTGCTTTGAATTTGGATGTTTGCAAGATATATTCTTCATAAAACACTCAAGAAGCACAGGCATTGTGCCTGTTGCACATTATATATGATGGATGCTGAGGCCAGTTTTACTGCGTGCACAAGGGAAACCCAACCGTTGTGCTGATCCCCAGTGCTGCATTGAAGGTGACTGGTTTGAGCTAGAGTCTCATTCTCACCAACTCAGTCTATTTGTCTCTTCTCACATACTTTCTCCGGGATTGCTAATTTGTTGCCCCCTTAATAAGAAAAGAGTAAATGAAAAAATATTACAAGTAATGCTTTTCCAGATTGCTTAATTAATAACTGTGTTTGTATGAAAGAAAGTAATGGGAGAAAAATTAATACACTGCAGCTTTTTATATAATTTCATTTTGGGGGCAGTTTGGGCTGAGTTTCAGATCCATGCTCTGAGCCCTGAAACGATTAAATAACTAAAAAGATACGAGTAGATTTCAGGCACTACAGACTGAATTCATTCTGCAGTGATTATTAAGTATGTTTGCCAAAAACCTTGCTTTGCCCTCTAAACTCATGCATCCTATTATACCTGCAGTCAGTAACTACTCTTTCTAAAGCTGTGAAGGCAGGAATCACCCCTGACAAATGATGACAGATTGTCCCCATGAGGCGATCAAGGACTCCGACGGGAATCGGTCTTTCACAGCCCTGTCACCAAAAGACAAAAATTGTTCACTGCTCCTGACTCCTGTCTCAGCTCTCCTGGACAAAAGGAACTGCAGGATGGAGTATGGTTTTTTGCATTTATGTATTGTTTCGATTTACAGAAAAGCCCCTTTTCTTTGCTCTATTTCCACAATAACTGCAAATGACACTGTACCAAGATGAATCTCTGAACCATAAAAAAAGCAGTGTAATAATAGACAGCAGGCACTACATTTAATTACACAGTCACATCATAATCTGAAGCAGAAATCAAAGCAGCCCAGTGAGAAAGCCTAACTGCTTTGCCTACTAAAGATTGAATATTGTTCATAAGATGTTAAATAGGACAGCAATGGCTTTTCTGAAGTAGGCAATTATCCACAGAGAGTAGAATTATAACTAACAGGCTCATTGTACGTCAAAATTTAGTGACGATTTGGTGACAGTGGCTGCGATATATGGTGAAGTGGTGATGACTCAGGTTTTTTTCCAAACCCTGTCTGCTATCAGATTGGGGTATAAACAATTGCCTTTTATTTTGGTTAATAGGAAAAATCTTTCCAGTCACTAAGTAGATGGGGGGGTTGAGAACGGATGATAAAACATAGAGCAGAAAGCTTTCAAGAAAATGGGAAGTTACTATCCAAGGAAAAGGTAGAAAATGAGAAGAAACTATTTTTAATACATATGAAACCAAGAGGCTTTTATATGCCTGAGTTATTATTGAAATCTGCCTGGATGTGATTACAGGGAGCTGTTGTTTCATGAACGATTTTTAATCCTGTTGGCTGAGTCAGACGGTATAAATTTGCAAGTCGATTTGTATGCAGATCACCCTGCTGCCTTGGTATTGATTTGAAAGATGCAGGAGGAATGTTCCCTGCTTTATAAGGAAATCGACTCAAAAGAAAAAAATAGAGCCTCTGAGTCCCAAGAGGTTTTGTTAAAATCTGCTAGAGGAGACACTGTATGTCATTCCAGGAACTGGAAGAAACTGTATCCAAGATGCCTCAGCTTAAATGTAGAGCTGTTGACATCTGGTATGATGGTTATGGATGCAAAGGGCGCTAGACTAATCCATTTGTTTTTCACCTTTGATGGCACTGGTTTGACCCACAGTGTCTGTCATAGTGTAATGACCCAAATGAATCCTCTTTTTGAAATCACTTTTAGCCACTTCATCTAGCAGCTCCTCTTTTAAAACCGCAGCACAATATCACACAAATGTAGGCTGTCAGTGTTCAGAGTGAAATGGCAGAGGCTGAGTTCTCTGGCAAAAAATAAAATGCACTGGCTGATGTCACAGACCCAACAATACTGGAGCAGTAGAACTACTAGCTCTCCTGGTTCAGGGCAGGAATGCAGATTGCTGAAGCATCAAGGATATAGTGACTCTCCCAATCCTTTCCCTTAACCAGATTTTAAGAAACTTTTACTTTCGTAAACAGTATAATTGTCAGATATTCTATTAAAAATGAGAACTAAAGAAGAACTACAATTCTGATAAATTTACTTTACTCACATCCAGGTTCTACTACGTTATTCTCCACCTCCAAGGCTGTATAGTGTGCATGGTAGAAAGGCCTTGGACTACTTTAAGAGCTCAGGTGTCCCCAGTGCTACCCCTTTAAAGCAAACGGAGCTGTACAGGTACAGACAATCCAGTATCTGAACTAAGGGTCTGAATAATCTATTTCCAGACATATATCATGGATTTCAGAATATCCCTGGTCCAAACTTAGACAGGTTAATCATATCAGCAACTTTAATAAAATTATTAAAATATAGACACTGGGGATTTTTCCATCTATGTAAATGGCCAAAGACACAGTGAGCACTAAAATAACACACAGGACAAAAATAAAATAATAGATACTGCAAGTATATGTTTCATGCAAAGTGCCCATTTCATGCATGAGATGACAAACAAAATTGTAGTGGCAAGGCAAAGATTAAGAGAAAATTCTGATGCAATGAGCTGTGCAAAGGAGGCAATTCCAGCAATTCTAGTTATTTTTACTACAGATTCATAAAAAAAAAATAAAAAAAAAAAATAAAAAAAACAACCACAAAGGTAAACCTATTGAAAACTCAGAAGACAATTTTTAAAGAGGTAACAAAGAAGGTTTTTTAGCCCAGAACACAAGGAGAAGTTGCAGGCACTGAATATTAGTCCAGTTGTGTAGTATTTAAAAAGAACAATATAATATATAACAAATAATAACAAATAACATAGAAAATTATCACAGAATCACAGAATAATGAGGTTGGAAGAGACCTCTAAGACCATCAAGCTCAACCTATGCCCTAACACCTCAACTAGATCATTGCACAAAGTGCCATGTCCAGTCTTTTTTTAAACACATCCAGAGATGGTGATTCTACCACTCCCCTGGTAAGAGCATCCCAGTGCTTTATTATTCTTTCAGTGAAATTTTTTTTGCTAATATCCAACCTATACCTTCCCTGATGTAGCTTGAGACTGTGTCCTCTTGTTCTGTCAGTTGCTGCCCAGTGGAAGAGACCAACCCCCACCTGTCCACAACCCCCCTTCAGGAAGTTGTACAGAGCAATAAGGTCACCTCTAAGCATCCTCTTCTCCAGGCTAAACAACTCCATCTCTTTGAAACATTCCTCACATGGCTTGTGTTCCAAGCCGCTGACCAGCCTTTTTGCCCTCCTCTGGATGAGCTCAAGCATCTCAACATCCTTCCTAAACTGAGGGGTCCAGAACTGGACACAGTATTCAAGATGGGGTCTCACCAGCACCAAGCACAGGGGAAGAATTACCTCCCTGCTCCTGCTGGCCACACAATTCCTTTTTCTCCTGTTGCAACCAGAACACACCCAGAGCACTGCAGCCCAGTCCAGGTTGTCTCTTGCACTGGATTCTCAGGTTATCTATGCCCAATGTAAATGCAGGACTGCAATTGTAATGAACTGTTCAACCTTGCTAGCCTGTACAGTATTGAAGCAGATGAATAATGGGTCTTTCTGAAGATGGTAGTATCACAAAACATGGCTTGTTTTCAGAGGTCAGGAAGGAGGAGTTCTAGTTAGATTTATCAGGATAGACAGTTATTAGATCCTTAGCAATCCTTCAGATGCACATCATTGCATTAAGAATAACCTGTTGCTCTTTTCTGCATACAGAATTTCTTGTAGATAGGGTTTTTTTTAATTCATTGTTCAACTGACATGAGACCTTTAGTTGTGCCTATCCTCAGAAAATTGTCTGCATAAAGCAGCCTGTGGCTCCACAACAATCTCTGGGAGGCAAGAACTCCTGCTCTCTATATAATTTTCAGAATTTTCAATAGCATGAAATTCTTTCCAAGAGGCTGTACCTGTGTGTAAAGATTTGTCACAGTCACTGATGCCGATGCATTGATCTTCCATCTTATATGCAATGCAAATGAAACAATAATGTCAATGTAAAAGATTTTAAACCATTAAAAACATGTGGTGGAAGTATCTTGACTATCTCTCCCCTAACAATCTGCAGACATTTTCTGTGATTGCAGGGCCCCTGTATGCTTTGGTTCCAAACTGTTCCTTCTCAGCTGCATTTCTGCTCTGAATATTTAGTATTTATTTTAAACCCACTATGGAATGGGAACTTCAGGGATATTGGTGGTAACTCTAGAAATTTTCCTTGACTTTCCACATCTTCTCCTTAGAGGCACATTGTTTGACATGGATATAGGCTGTCATAATTCAATATGACACACCAAATCATCCCATGTAGCTTTAACTCTCTAATTCTCAACAGTGCCTAACTCTTCACCTTTAGGGATGCAAATTAATTAAACTCTTTTAAACTTTCCCCCCCCCCCTCACTATTTCCATAGGTGAAATTCACACAGTTCTTCCAATAGATGTTATCCTTCAGATGACCCAAACCATAGGGGACAGTTAGTCTCATTTTCTGTGCAAATTGTATTGAACCTAGTACAAGAGCTCAGTTTAATATAGAGACTGGCATGAAAAAAGGGTTTGTATTATAACATGCATAGAAGGGAGAGAGAAAGAAGGAAGAAAAACTCTTTAAGCAAGACCTTGTTTGTTTTCAAACAATAAGTTACCATAATTAAAATTATGGAAAAATGCAGAATCTACCTTAGTAGAATAATACACTATGACTATATAGTGTATATGTTTAAGGGTCAAGTCTTAGTATTCTCACCCATTGTAAATAATGTGTCCCTCATATGCATGCCTTGGAAATCATGGCAACTAAGGCTTCACAAGTGTTAGTTATGTCAGGGTTCATAGCTCTTGGATTAGACATCACTCTCTTCTACTCAACTACGTGCTGAGCAATCCTACAGGATTTTCATAGATGTTCGCTTAGTATCCCCAGAGCCTAAAGCTGTCTATCTGTATGTTCACAGTCAATTTCTTTATATGCAACTTCGTCATAGCTCTTTCACCCACCTGCAGTGAAACGAATGAAATGGAGCCAGGTGAGTATGACAATAAAGTATGACACCCTGATCTGATGGAAATCCTCTCCCAGTTTCATTTTTCTGGATATCTTATTGTCTGTTCAACCGTTTGTAAAAGTTTTATATGTAGTCCACAATTCACCTCAATCATTTTGTCTTCCATGGGCCTTTTCCTCCTTTTTGGTCTCTAGCAGTCATCTTCTTTCCAAACACAAGCAAATGATAATTTGAGACCTAGAAACAAATCAAATTTAATCATTTTATCTATGCCCTATAAGACTTGATCCAGCAGAATCAAGTCAGTCACTTTCAGGTAGACTATTCAACTCTATGGACTAATGCATCAGCAAAATCTGTCACTCAGCCTTGAAAACAAAAGCAAAAACTATCTTAGTTGTAAAAAAATTAAGCAATTTTTTTTCTGTCCCTAATTTGTTTTAATGACTACATCATAGCAACATTAAAAACTCAGAATTCAGGCTATCATAACCAGCCAATGCAGATAGATGTTTGTAATAAATGTCATATGGGTAATTAAGTTTATGCATGAATAATTTGCTATATCATCTGGGGGGACTGTGGCATTTCTTGGATGACATGTAAAATTAAGTCCTGGACATCTCAGAGTTCTATTCAGAAATATCTAGCCATAGTCTTTAGGAAAGCTTCTGACAGTTCCTTCCCTCATGGCATCCTAAGATTTTGTGGCAATTTTAGCTGGGTGCAGAATTGATGTGCAGATTCTAGCCATCAACTTCCATTACTGTGTGTTGCTAAAAACAGAGCGGAAGATCCCTCTGCACAAGTGGGTAAATTTTTTTTTAGGATTTTTTGTGGGTATTTTATGTGGGGCCTGGTTTTGATCTCACAAGCTGTATTTTTAACTCTTCCAATTAGAGAATATCTTCTTCTCTCCACTTTCCCGAGTGAGATCACACCAAATTGTAAAGTATTTAAGTCTTATATTTGTGAATGAAATGTAAATAAAAAAGATATGGATAAGATTGAGTGATTCTCAAACTAGTTTTGTCTTAATCAGCAGTGATATGCTTTTTTTTACCTAGTGAGTTACAGTGGAGGGTTTCATTCAGCATGACTAAAGGCAGCTGAATCAGTCCCCATCCTGCCTCTTCAGCAAACAGACAGATAAATATACAGTAGCTGTTTGTGATTCCACAGCTGGTTTCACTGTGTTAAAATTCCTATTTAACTGAAAGAAAATGGATATCGACCTGTATTAGCCTGATTGCATGTCAGGTTCTGCACTCAGTTTGAATTATTAGGAAATAGCCAAGGAAAACTGATTGTATTTTAAAGGTCCTGTGAAAAGTTTTAGAGTTGTACATTAGGAAATGGTGTTAAGCAAATGAGAACTAATAGTTTTCAGCAGCATACGTAATCATCCATTCTGCCTTACCTCTTCAAAGCACACTAATTTTCTCTGAATAGGTACAATAAACAAAAGCTTTGGAGTGCTGTTAGCTGCTGCATAAGATTCACAGCAAGACACAACACATTTTCCAGCACTCAAGAGATTCATCTTGCTGTGCTACAGATCTCAAGACCAAAGACATTGGAAGCTAGGTATCACAAAACTGGCCAGACATGAGCACCAAAATTGGCTTCTAATACTGGAAAAATTGCAGTGGAAAGTCAGTGTGGTGTTCCCCTGTTGTGAATTACAAAAGAACAAAGCCCCTCTTCCATCCTCCAGCACTGAGCCATAGGTGTCCTGGCAGAGCCAAACAAACGCCAAGCCACAGCTGTGTCTGCTGAGTGCAGCACCATAGTACCAGGAGCACGTTTTCCAGGCTGGTACCAGCACCCTAGGCCAGACAGCTAAGTTTTGTAGAAGAGACTTGTGATACTAAGCAACTGGTTTATAACACAGCAAATTAAATTAAATGGTAAAAAATCCGAAGTCACATGTAAGGAGAAAAGAGTGCACAATGACTGTCTCTAAACTGTCATTTTTCTTAACATTCACAGAAGACACACTGGAATTATTGTGGATAGATGTTTGAAAGTATCAGCTTCATGCCCAGCAAGAGGATAAATTTGGTGTAAAATAGGATTAAATATAAAAAGAAAAAAAAAATTATATTATGACTCATGTGAAAGAAAACATAGAGAGGAAAAATTAATATTGTTTAACTATGTGTAAATCCTTTTCCACACATACCTTGAGTACAGTTTTGATCACCATATCTTGAATAGACTGTAACACAGCAGCACAGGGAAGAGCAAAGATGCCTGGGGTTATTGAAAGGCTTGTATATATTTAATAAAAGAACACTTCAGTGGGGAGAACAGATGACACAAAAATGGCAAAATACAAAGAGGCAAATACTGTTCTGAACTGGCTGTACTCTTACATTCATTCTTCAACTCATCTTCCCCCACTGCCCACTGTCAGAGGCAGTAATAATGAGCTTAGTGAGCTTAGGAGACTTTTTCTCTGTCCTGCTAAAAAGTTTTTATGCTATTTTATGATTTTTACACTTTTATCTATCTCAAGATAATTAAAATTGTCTCTAACAACTTAAATATCCTGGCAAACTGAGACAGGCTCTTGAGTATTCAGAGACATCCAAATTCTGGATATTTCTGAAAATTCCATCAACAACCAAAAAAAAAGTAGCCACTTGGTTTTCACTCTGATGTCTACATTGCTATTCAAGCCAGAAGACAAAAGCATGTCCAATCAGCAAAACTGTCCTCAAACTACAGCCATATGTCATTCACCAAAAGTTTGAGGAATATCTCATATTCACTCAGAGGTATATACAGAGGCATGCAAATTTCTTATCACTGTTTCCTAGCATTTGCCAAGAGGCAGTATGTCAAATAAATAATTTAGTCTGGCTGGGGCACCACAGGAAAACAAAGCCATCAGTCATCTCAGCTACATTATTGATCACCAATAACAAGATACTTGCTAAGACAAATGGTTCTGTTATTATACTAGTGAATTTTAGTCTACCCTGACTAAATAAATCATATTGAACTGTTTGTTGTTTTAAGATGTCCAAATATTTCTGTAATAATTTTTACCTTCCATTCTATTCAACCATCTATAGAATATCTGTATATATCTATTGTTTGTTTGTCTACAGTCTTTTTCTAAATGCACCTGTGTATTTATCTTATAAAGGTAGGTAAGGAATTTCATGTCTGTATATGTAATTTTTATACCTACAAAATTTTCTTGTCAGTTTAGTTGCAGAGGAAAATGTGAACAAGGTGATTATGCAAGTCAAGCACTCTATCAACTCTCAATAACAAACGTTTTTCTTCTCCCTTATGTTAATGGAGCTTGTAGGCTCTCGTATCAGGTGTTATGATATAATTATTTTTACTTTAAATATAGCTTTTCTTCACTATCCACATGTGACTATAGTAAAAGCAGTGTCCAGGGGTTCTTAGTAGTTCTATTCCACAAAAAGTGCTTCAGTATGTCAGAATATCCTTCTTCTTCTCACTTTCCATAGAGTATCTGATAGCTCAGAATTTGACAGACCTATGCAGAGTGCTATGTGCTCCTCTCAGCTGCCCAGACCATACCCTGGAGGAAAGTGAAGGCTGAGGGTTCACTCTCCTCAGTGAATCTAACCACTTCCAGAGATACCAGGAGGAGGACTTGTTCCTCAGCCTCTCGAGGGTCACATGCAGTTTGCAAGATGCTGTTCTGTCACAGCAATCAAGAGAGAGGTTCTCCACACCTTGTGGATGTGGGGAGGTTAAATTTGCTGCCAAAGCATGGGCTGAGAATGGCTCTTGCAAATCCTGAACCCCTGAGCTTTCTACATAATTTTCTTTCCCTAAGGTTTTATAAACTCTGGAACTAATCTTCACCAGAATATTTATTTCATATTAAATCTTGGCAGTTAACTTGGAATAACTAAGTATTTTAAAGGTTTATTTTAGGCATTCTTCAGAGACCTAAAACCAGCTGAAAACATACTTACTCAAAAGTCAGAAGATAAGTCTCTGAAACAAGAAATACAAACTCAATAGGAATACAGAACACATTTTAGATTTTTAAGCACTTCCAGAAGTTAATGAATGCTATTACAACATTAAAAACTGATGTCTGCAAATTTTAACCGTATTTTGAGTTTTCTTAGGACTCCAAATTCTCTTTTACTTATCAAAAAGAAGAACAGTTATAGATGATACCTGATTCTTAATTTGTTTTAAATGGATTATATGCTCTTATCCTCTAGGTGACCCAAGCTGAGCAGTTCCTTTTTATTTCTTCTCATTAGAAATCCCTATGGAAACCAGTAAGATTGCTACAAACAAAAGAAAACCTTTGCTTGAAAATCTCTCCAGGTTTCCTTTCACATCTCCATCTAAAACATCCTTGGTGGCCTTTTAATGCTCTTGAAGTCAATGATTCAATTCACATTTCAGTGAACCTAGTGCTGCTAATTGATATTACTGAAAGATGTGTCCTATATCTATGAGTTCTTTTTCCTGCTATTATTGCTTGCTAACATTCAATTTCTAATAATTTGAAGAAAAAAATCCCTTTAGTGAAACCAGAAACAAAGAAAGAACTAAAAAGTGGAATTTTAAGATTTCTGATTAAATAGTTAAAATGTGACTAACATAAGAAGTTAGACTCCTTAGCAGTTTAAACATGACTTTATCATACTTGTTACTATCCCCATCATATAGATGACAGTAAAGGAAAGATATTTGGAGGCCTAGCTGACATCCATCATACAGCTCTTTGAGGGGTGCTTGGACTTTCTGATATTTGTATCATGAGTATTTTCTATCCTGTGCAAAAATCAGGCCCAGCTGTTATCCCTAGAACTCAGCAAGTTAACGTGTCATTGACCCTGTCTAAAGTTTCCTCTTGCCATGGCCAAGCCCTTACACTCATCCACCACTCTTTTCAAGCCATGGAAAACATTCTTTTCATATTCTCTTTTTCTTCATCTCTATACATCTCTGCATTTCTAAGAGAAGAATTTCAGGGTCAAATTATCTTGACAGTTTCAAGCAAGTACTTTTACCCACCTCGATGAAGTAGGTAATAAAAAAAGATGACTAGATAGATGCTATGATCTGTAGCTACCTCAGGCAAACAAACTACGCTACCTGCTCTAATTGAAGCTCAGACTAGATGTGGGAGTGAATGCAAGATGCAAATCCACAATTTCCAATCTACTACTTTTAAAAAAGCATACATTTTCATTTTGGACAAGGAAAATAATTCTCTCTTTTCAGAACAGATTATTTTTCTATGTGTCATAGTTCAACCCCAGCCAGCAACCAAGCAGAAAAGGCCTTGGCTCTGTGTGAGCTCTGCTCAGGCATTCACAAACACATCTCTGTATTACCAACCCTGTGTTCAGCTCAAGTCCAAAATACAGCCCCATATCAGTCACTGTGAAGAAAATTAACTCTGCCCCAGACAAACCCAGCAGACTCTGCCTTACAGCCTTATGAATTCTCAGCCTAACACTCAATCTGTGAAGCATGGACATTGGATATATTCTACTGGCTGCATTTCTCAATGGGATGGGCTTGCTGAGAACCTGCTAGCAAATGATCAGCCCAAGTGATTCTGCCTCTAGCAGGCTTCCACCTTCTTCTGTAGGCAGAGTGCTTCAGTACCATATGGAAAGAGACTTTGGATTGTATTGAGAACTTTTGGGATACACTAAGATAACCAAGATTTGAAATTCTATTAATGCAGGTTGCCCCATTAAGAGATGATAGACAATGCATAAATCAAACCTAAACTCTGGTTCAGGAAAGTGACTGATGTTGTCCTTTGAAAGATAAACCCCCAGGGATGAAGGCACATTCTTCAAATCTTATTAGAATAAAAAAAATACTGCTTCTTTTTTCTCAGAGTCCTGAAGCAGAGCTGCATTTTGCTCCTAGCAGTGATCTCCACAATGACACGAAAATTATCAGCAGGGGTGGCTTATATCTATGGAAATCAACCATAATAATGCCTATAGAAATACATTCATCTCTATTTCTTTATTTATATTTGCTAGTAGTTTTCAAAAACTGATGGACAAATTGGCTTAGCAATCACAGTCCCTGCTCAGTGTGTCTTAATGGAGGCTGACAGTTGAAGCAATTTAGCTTTTGTTGCAGCATAAAGGCATTTCCTTATTTCCTTTTCCTTCCAGGGGATAATAGACCTTGTCATAAGCTATTATATCTTTTGATTACAAGAAAAATAAATATACCGCTATTCCTCTCCCTTTTCCTTTGACACAAACACAAACCAATAGTTACAGGTTGTACATATCTTGGAGGACACTTCTGGGTTTCACAAGCTCATACACACCATACTTAAGCTCTCTGGTGCAAATCTAGCACTCAGGAAAAGAAAACAGAAAATGGTCAGATCTTTTTCAGAGATGACCAAACTTGTGGTTGCACTGTTTTCACCCTGTTTATCACTAAAAAGGCAGGCAAGATAGATTGGTCCTGGGTAATTTTTTTTATTATTATTTATTTATTACTTCAGGAATTGTGCCTCTCCAGACCAGTCATATTAAGGACTTCTTATCTTGTCTGAATCACTGTTTCATCTACACCTTTTCTACTTTTGGAGTCAGCCACCAATTAAGATTCTCATGGACTTGTAACTTTTAAATTCTCCATGAGTACAAAGGGAGATCACATATTTTCTAAACAGAAACAGTAAACAGTTCTCAGATCATATAATCCCTTACCTTCTCTATACTATGCCACTGCAATGTGTAAAATACTTCTCATGGGACAATTTGGTTGGGTATCTTATGCCTCAGTTCAGGAAATTGAAGCTCCTCTGCTGACAGGTCTTCTGGAACTCATGGAAAAGCTGATGCTACTGCTACTGCTATCGCTGAATATTTAAGGATTCTATACTTCCTACTTGTTTTTAACCATACCTACTCAAATTCTCTGTCCAACACACTCACCTATCCTGCTTGTTTTGTATATTTTGCTAGTTTCTCACATCTTTATAACAAGATAAAGGTAATTACCAGGAATCCTGGTCTACAGAATATCTAGAATATTTTAAAAATTCTATCGTTAACAGAATTTTAATGCAATCAATAGAGGATAGTTTTCATAATATTGTATTCTCTCCTCTGGGTCTTATTAAATGGTATGAAGATTCCAACTTGAAACTACAAATTTATCTGGTGATGGGAAAGGACTTATAATAATACAATTAAAGAAAGCTAACTCCTAAATTAATTTAAAAGAGCACAATAAAACCTCAGTTTTCAAAATTGAAAGCTGATATGTGTATATGGATTATTACTTGGTCATAAATTCTGAGATCATAGGTTGCCTTAACAATAAGTTTACAGTACTTGGCTAAGGTTGCAGAAATTGTGTTATGTAGGCTCAAAAAGACAATCAGGCCTTATTTGGAACAAGCTTTAATATCTGTGATGGTGCATTAGGAATTAGTAATTATGTACCTTCTGAGACTGGAGTAGGTAGACAAGCTTTACGTTGCACTTAACTTGATGCTGATGTGCGGTAGCCCAACCCTAGCCTTTCCTACAGGTAGTCTTTGCTACAGGTGGTCATTAGCTCTCTTTAATGACCCAAATCTAATAATATAATGAGTCTATTTGTCAGCTTCAGCCAGAGAAATAAAAAAATCCACATAGGAATGATCTAATGTGCTCATTTCTCACTGCAGTCTATGATCATGGTAAGAGTGAATTAACATCTTGGCTTTTGACCCTTGTTAGTCTTGACATGAAATTTTTTTTACATGATTTTAGTGGAAGATAGATACTTTCTGTCTTCCCAGAGCACAGCCACTGTTCTTTGAAAATTCTACCTATAGTTAAAACCTAGCTTTTATACATGTGCTTTCATGACAAATGCTATAATGATTACAGAGAAACATCAAATTAATATATTTGATTATAATGCTCAGAAATCTTTCTACCTGGTCATGGAAAGAAAGTGATAGATGACTGGCATATTTCTCTCCTCTTTGTTGCCTCTGCTTATGAGAACTAAAATAAAAAGTAACTCACCAAAATAGGGACAACAGTTTTAAAGATTTTTCTAGATCTTCATATTTCTCAATAAACTCCCTGAAAACGCTGCTCCTACGGACAAGACCATAAACTCTTTTTCAATGTGTCTTGTGTATATTTGATTAACATGAAGCAAGCCCTTGGAGAAGCTGCCAGTGAGAGAATTAGATACAACTGTTAGTGAATAGCATGGTACAATAGGAATGGATACTAGATAAACAGTAAACATAAACAGTACAATGACAATAAACACTACTGGAATTCTATGCCCTTACCAGCACTACTCCCTTACCAGCAATTCCATTTCAGACTAGTTGTATCTACTCTTTTCTGGTAGCCTGAGTACCCATTAGTAGCTGAAGCCCAGTAGATATCCTGCTAAAGCACATTGTCTGGTTTACCTCAGACTGACAGGAAGCCATTTAATGAGCTATAAATAAAAATGCAGTAAGTGGGGACACCCAGGAGATATAAATCAAAGCCTTATCCTGACCAGAACTAAAGAAATAGTTTTGAAACTCCCCTGGTCCTTCAGTTAATGCTGTCACAGCTTGTACTCTTTACAATTTTATTAATTTCCTAGGAAAAATTAGAATTTTGTCCCTCTAAAAGCATGACAACTTTTCCATTCAATAAGCAGTGTCCTTCCTTCAGATTTAATAAAAAGCAGCTATTTCTTCCAAGGAAAATGCCATTCAAGTGTGACTGAAAGCAAACACCTAGAAGCCATAAGTGGAATATTAAAGTATTTCACTCAATAATATATTTCATTTTTCCTTGAATATCTGACCAGTTCTAGAAAGCCTGTTAAAATTAACTTCATAATAAAGATCAGCAATTGTAGAAGAATACAGAGAGCTACCTCAAAGCATGATTTTTGTATTTGTGTTTTGGCAAATGTTTATATAAACAAGATGTTTTGTGTTCGCAATAACAAAACTGTTGATAGAATTAGTGCTTAATATTTTGTCTTCTTTGCTGAAGACATGTCATCTAAGGCCCATTTTCAAAGCTTTTAGTGACCTCCAAGTTTTTACTAAAGCAGGCAAACTATTCTAGAGAGCTGCCTGGTTGAAATAGAAATAACTGAGTCAAGAAATCACACTCTACCCATACAGCACTGATATCTGAGACTATGGCTATCCTACAGCATACTCTACTAAGTGCTAGGTTTGTAATGTCTCCCCGGAGAAGTGAAGGTCTCACTTTTCCTTGGCAAGGAGCAGCATGGTTGCCACAGACAAAATGAACTGCTTGGGATTTTCCTCTGTGACCCAGAATGGTATTACATGATCAGTAAGTAAAAATTGAGGTGTAAAATTCTTTGGTAGTACACTAGTTTCATGTTGAGGTGGTACCTTGTGGTGTTCTTCTAGTTCAACTGTTCCTAATATTTTTGAGCTATCATTCTGTAGTTGTAATTGTCTTCAGTGATGGACATGCTAGGAAAGCGAATTGAGATGAAGGGAACATCTCCATCACTTTGGTCATTTCCATCTCTCCTCTATGATTCCTTGAGGTGATTCTTGCTCAAAAACTTTTGCAAAGTCACTTGTCTATGCTTATTTTTCAGACCATACATATGAGTTTTGTGCTTCTTTTATTTTAACCCCCACACAAAAATCATGTAAAAAAATTATCCCTGGCATTGTAAACAAGTTGCTCACTGATCTATGAATTGTTGTATACGATTTCAGCTAATGCAACAAACTTCAGAACAAGTAGAAAGATAGCAAATTTGTGTCAGTGTTATATAAATTCAGAAAGATAAGTTAAAGAGATTCCTTGTACAATGGCCAAAACAGGACTTTAATGTTTGAAAATCTACCACAAGTTGATGGTGAAGGATGAAACTACCTGGTGAGAGAAAGAGACAAAAGATACAGAACACATAATATTGCTCTGAATAGGAAGACAGTTCCACACAAAACCCTGAAGCTCTATACCTTACTAGCAGTAAAACTGTCAGAATGTTCTTGATTTCATTGCAGAGCATAGGCTTTAACCTTGCTGGGGTTCTGGAGGTGAGCAGAAATATTATTTTGTTGGGGTCTGCCTCCTCTGCTGTCATGACAATTTTACATCTTGCACCTTGTTGGTTTACTAGGAATCTCACCTGCATCTATCTGTATATTAAAATTCATTCAAATTCTGATTTCATCTTTGCTGTCTCTTTGTCATCCTAACATTATTGGAATTCTTGTCAAAAAAAAAAGGACCACATGAATAAGCTAGGTGTTTTCAGATTTTTTTGGGCAGAAAATCCACTTCCAAAATAAAGTCACTTACTTATGGTCACAGCAAGTCACCCTTGGAGCATGATGATCGTCTTTATCTAGAAACAGATAAAATGAATGAATTCTAGCATGAGTAAGAATTTGGATTTATGGGATGGATATTTATCTGCAGTCATACAGGCTAAAAAGTATCAGAAGTTCTGCTTCTGCCACTAGACTTTGATTTGTAAATAATGAATATTGCCATGACACTAAGTTTTAATAGAAACTTTAATGAAAAAAAGCTGCCAGGCGTAGAAGTTTTTTTTATTCAGCTGAAAACTATAAATAAGTTCTATACATACAAATAAACAATGAAAGTGATAGTAGAGTTGTCTGTACACTTTCCCCAGTGGGAGAAACAGTGTCTAAAAAACAAAGGGAAAATATAAAAACAAAAATTCTCTTGCAAAGTTATTTGCATATTGTTATTAAACAGCCAACCTTTACATAATGAAGGGCATATTTACAGTGCTGCTCAAATTGAATGCTCTAAGGCTGTTTTATGATATTAAAATATTTATAAATAGACTTTAATTCAGCTTCGCCTCTGTCAGAAATTCAATGGAAATCCTAATTACCATTTCTCTGTGCAGATGAAAGGCAATCATATGTATGTATTGACATTCAGCTAACACCATTCACTAAAAGGTTCAATGGTTTAGCACGACTGCCAAATCATTAAATAAGGGCATAGGCTGGTTTTATAAATAATGCTGACTGCATTCAGAGTGTTATAGGACACACTTGAGTTGAACTACGTAGCTAAATTGAATTGCCTATACCCTCTCTGTAACTGGCAGGCTGGAGATCAAATAGAATGATATAAATTAATTTTTTGGCTTGTCATACAGGGTATCTTTCACAAACCTTAGCTTCAGTAAATATGAATAGATTCATAATTTAAGCACAGTGTTCCCTGGTGCTGTTGATTAAGCTGCACTCAAAACATGGTTCAGGTTCAGGTCTTTCTCCTTAATTCATTGAAACATTCTAGGCACTTACCTTAGAAAATGAATAATTATATTGGGAGACTGATGGGCAATGGGGCAATGGGCACTGACAATTTTAATTCCCTCATGCACCCAATCTTTTGTGTCTGCTAGGCATGTTTCATTTTACTATGTTTGCTGTCAAAAAACCTTTTCACATTCACTACTAGGCCTGCATTTTATGGAAAGGGAAAGAGGAAAAGGCACAATGGACAATTATCATAAACCATCTTTCGGGATGCATACAGCAAGAGAACAAAAACATACTGCCAACCCTTGTGTTCTTATGATTGGTTCATTGCCTCAGGCCAGTAATCTCTTGGGTACTCAAGGCTTCCCCAAAATTCATTTGCAAAGCTTCTTACAAAGCTAACATGCTATAAACTGTTACAAGTCCTTGAGGTGATCTGTACAACAATGCTTTTCTTTGTTTTGTTGTGCTTTTTGGGCAGACTGAATTGATTCAAAGAGATTGAAATTACAGGACTTTGGTCATTATTCAAATGAGTAAATAATTTGCTTCATACTTCTTAAATTCTATTTCCACCGGCACATTCCATTTTTTTCCTATTTTATATATGTATACATATATAGCTATGCATATATATGTATATATATAATTTCCTATTTTCTACAGGGCATTTCTTACATGAGGCATTTGTCTTTACTAATGCAGGAGGACATGGCAAGCAAAAAGTAGATAATTTAGAAAGCTGACCCTATAGCAATTAAAGTCCTTAATTATCATATCCATTTTTTAAATTATTCTACATTTTTATTTATTATGTAATGATTGTCTTAAAAATTATGGCAAGCTGAAAGAAAATTGAAAAACAACCAAAATCTTGGGTTTATTTTTCATTTTCTTCTAAATCTAAGCAAAATTACTTTAGGCCCAACCTCATGCAAATCTTTCCAAACCACCAAGAAAGGTCTCTAAGTAGAAAAAGAAAAAACACTTATTATTAATGCATCAAAGAGACTTTTTCTTAACACCAAATCCTTTATTTTTCTAAAATTAGTTCATCTTCTCCTCTTTATACCCAGATTTTATTCATGGGCTAGAAGAGGAAACAAAATTTTTACCTTATCAAGTCTGTCCAAATTTCTTCCCTTAAATGGAATCTGTAATTAAAATAAATGCTTTGAATAATGGCTTCTTTTCTGTAGCATAGGAAGAGGATGCAGCCAGTTTGATTGAGTTCTCTCAAGTCAATGAAGTGAATGTTTGGAATTTGATAACTTACTTCTACCAGCTTGGTAATTTTGTATGCATTAACACTATGATAGCAAGCATACTACATTTTCTATTAGTATTTAATATAATGCTTTTAGTAAGCAGTAAATTAAGTCATCATATAGGTTTTCATAACTTCATTGTTAAATAGAATTTTTTTTTTAATCTAAGAGTTTTTTAATAGTTATATTCCATCTGTCTTGAAGCACTACTGGGGTTTTTTTGCAATAAAATCCAAAGAATTTCGGAAATAGTTCACAAAAAGAATGGCACAGGTTTGGTGCCAGAGTCATCAATAAGATTTAATAGAGACAAAAACTTTCTTTTTCTTTCCAGGTCAAGACAATACAAATATAGGAGAGCAAATGTGTCCTCTTTCATGTTTCTTCCATTCTCACATATCATCAGTCAGTAATACACAAGACAGAATTAACACACATAGGATTTGGAATCTAGCCTGGTTCGGAAGACCTGACAGAAAAAATATTCTGTTCCTTGAAGTCAGCCAATTTGTTCTGACCTCCTTGACAGAGAGCAGATTTGATACCCCACTATTTCTCTGTGGGTGTTACCTTCCAACCGTACCCACCCTTAAGTTTACACTACTGCCATCAGCTTTGAGATATGGTGCTGTGAGAACAATTTACAGTACTTGACAGGGTGCCACAAGCCATCTTAGCCTCTTTTCAGATTTGCAGTTCAGAGGAAATGAGTTCTTAGCACTGTTACCACACTGTAAAAGCCTTGCTTTGAAGGACAAAAGCATGTCACTAAGGTAGTGAGTAATGTGGAAATAATCTGTGAGCTCTAACACTAGAGAAAATAACTGGAGTCTCAAAGCCAGGTGGGCAGCCTGTGACCTAGACAGCATCTGAGGGCACTTCAGAGAAGCACCTGAAGATTCAGAGGATTAGGGATATTTTGGAGTCCAGATTAAAACACTTTTCTTTTTCCTAAGTGTTTCGGGTGTTTTTCTCTTTTTAAGAGTATTAACCTTCCAAAGGCATAAGGAAGAATAATATTAAAATTTACTAATCAATACATTTTTTTTAATGTTTTCAGAGGGGAAGGTATTTACTGATCTAAACTACTTTGAAGTCTTAAGAGACAAGCTTGAAATCTTGGTGAAATGGCTCATCCCTGCACTGGTTCTCCCCTCTCTGGAACCCAGGGTTACAGAGTTACAGAGCTTGAAAATAAGCAGAATAGAAAAGAAGGTTAGTACACATATTTCACAATATAAAGATCAGATTCATGCCAAAGACAGGATGAAGACTCAGACAGATCTTTGGTTTTTGAGTGATAGGAGAGTTTTCATAGCAGTGCAGCAGCAGTGAAAAGACATTTTGGTGATAGCAGGCTCTGGCTCATGGAAGAAGAAACTAGGGAATCCAGCAAAGAAAGAATGTATTTTTCTAAACAGAGGAGAATCACAACATAACCAAAGCTAATCATATTTTGAAGTTATATCCCAACAAGTATTTCTGTGTCAGATCATAGTTGAAGGGAACAGAAGGTAGCTTTACTTGGTACACACCAAACTGAGTCATTATGAAAATCAGAGAAGGTTTTCTGATTTTTCCACTGTTCAGTCTGAGAGGCTAGAAAAATTATTTATTTAAACACAGACTGCTTACAGAAAGGGGCAACAGTATTAACTGCTACATGTGGCTCTCCTGATTAACTCACAGTTGATGAAGCACTTTGAGATAGCACTCAGTTGCAAAATGTTCCAGAAAGAAAAAATATGTAACCTATGTAAATATGTAAGACTTCAGTGTGTTTGTCCTAGATTTTCAGTAATTAAAACTGGCAGTAAATTTAATATATGAGCATTGATTGAACTGCTCCTGCGTATAATTGAAAAGGAAGGAGAAGCAACTCTGCCTGACAAATGCTGTAATAAGTTCCTTTCATTCCACACTGTGCCTGATTTGTAATGTCTATCGTTACAACGAAAGTAACTAATTGATATCTGTGCAGAGATATCTCTATTGGCACATTAGGACTCTAGAAGAAAATATCCTGTTTGCAAAAAAACAATGAAAATACCGATGGAAAGACTTCTTTTTAATATGATACTGAATGTAGGTTGAACAAATGAAGAGTCTTGATGTGATTTAGTATTATGCCAACAGTGAACACAACTGTAAATTATTTTTGCAACCTGCTCTCAGAGACCCAAATTGCCTTTTTACTGTCTGCATTCCTAATGATGGTTGATACATCCCAGGGAAAAGAGAATACTGATGTCTTTTATCTTGATTTAGCTGCTGGGCTGGGTTCTTTATATATTCAAGAACAACAAGAACAAAAAATATATATTCTGCTTTTGCAATGTCAAAACGCAAATACATTCTAGAAAAGTAGAAAACACTGATCATGAGTACAAAGTTTTTATAGTGGCAATTTAACCTGACTGTTATTTACACTATAAAACTGTCCCTGTGTCTGAAGTTACTAGAAAGATCAGACAAGATTTCTTGCCATTTAGTTGGCTTTAAGGAAAACAAACTGATTAACTCACAAACTATGCTGTGCATAGAACAGAAATGCTAAAATTTTTAAAATACTTATGAATTTGTAGTGTTAAGGTATTTCTTTTGCTTTCTCAGTACAGAAGTTTGAAAAAAATAAATAATATTATTTACAAGGAGATTAGAACTGTAGTCTCTGTCAATTTGCTGACCTAAAAATGTGTTCATTTACATAATGATCAACTCTGCAATATGCTGTGCCAGTTGTACTTCGTAGATATATATCATAGTGATCTAAATGTCTGGCGTGGGAAGAATGTGATGAACTTTGCACATCATAATGTACAGATTTGTAGAATTTGACCTGGAATTAGCAGTAACAGCTGAGAGGCTTGTGCACCATAAACAATTTTTTAACTAATCACAACTACTTAAGGGTATATTTTCAGCTGGCTAAGTGACTTTTTGTGATTGAAGGTTCTTCTAACTGCAAACAAAAGCAGTCTGAGCTGCTTGCATGAAGCAGGGAACAATTTTTGAGACAACCCCCTGCTAAATATACTGATATGCCCACATAATGCAACACACTCCTAAGATACTAACTTTAATGTACTATTAGTAGATCACTACAGTACTACATTGAAGCTACTTCTCCTTTCTTTGTATAAGTAGTGTGATCCCAACACTGAGGCAAGACAGGCCTACTACAATCCAAGGCTCTCTCTAGAATGTTTGGGTGGTGATGTTTGATTCTATGACTTTCCCTGACAGCAGGTGAATGTTCCAGGAGAATTGACACTGCACCCTTTTTAGGCAAGTGCAAAATCTATGGCATTGTATAGCTTTATCCGCATATAGCTTCATCAGTCTGACTGAGATTTTGAGATGAGTTCCTGCTGGCAAGGTCTGACTTCTGGACATGGAAAAGCATAACTGTCAAACCAATAGGATACAATACTAAATTATGCTTCTATGTCATGATTCAGTAATAATACTGATATGATTATTCACGTTAGGAATCTACTTCCAGGCTCTGCATAGCAGAAGCCTTTAAAGTCAGCTCAACAGCTGAGCTGAACCTCTGGGTAAAATTGAACCAGCTACAGATTTCCCTCAGACTGTGACACCTTCAGAGAGCCTCTAAGAAGCACCATGTCAGCGGTCCTAAGCAAAGTCTTCCCTAGTTAGTAACCAGAGCCCTTGGCTGCAAGCCTTTCCACATTTCCTTAAGATAAAGTCCAACCCCATAGCAGAGAGAACAGCAACATGTGCAACCATGAGCTACCCCAGGGCAGAAGTGGATTGAGACAGTGCTGAGATGTGATCTAGAAAGAGCTCTTTCAGATTTGTTGAGGCCTTTTCTCCTTCCCTGTCAAAACAAGGTCATTCTCATTCATATATTTTCCAGTGCCTACTCCTAAAATTTGTTGAGTAATGGGGCTTTTCACCAGAAAGCAACTTTTCTTTTAACAGCTGCACTTATAGAATGGGCCTCAGCACTCTTACATCTTATTGTTATTCTGACAATGTTCAGTATGTCTGCTTAGGGTATGTTATTCTCCTTTGTGATTTCAAAGATATTTTACCATTCACTGATGCCCTTGACAATAAAATTCCTCCCCTTAGAAGCTGTGAGTGAAGGACAGTTTAGTATAAAGGACTGCAAATATCATATATATTACATATTTCCTTAAAATGACATTAAAAATAAATCAAGTTTGAAAAATCTACCACTCTGAGGTTAGGAAATTCCAGAATTAGTGTTTCCATGCAACCTTTATTCAGATCCCCTCTGCATATGCCTCTGATAGTCCTTAATTGCAAGACCAAATGTTTCCCATGGGTCCCCTGCCTCATTTAGTGCACCAACTGAGTAGTACTTACTGAATGGTAGCCATTCAGTAGTGCCTTTCATCTTCAGCCTTTATTTCACAGACTCCCATGCTTTATTTACTAAATGCCATCTAGTGCTTTCATTGAATACAGAATTAAAGGCCAATCTATTTTCTCCATAATGCTGTGTCATTGTTCTTAGCAAAGACATTAATATTTACATCAGCTGTGTGAAGAGAGGTACAGTTCTGTTTTACACATGGAAAACAAAGATATAGGTGTGCTATTCTGAATTAGCCTTGGGTGTTTAACTTGGGAATCAAAGTAGTATTCCAGAACATTTAATGTTTGATATCAATTTATGTGTCATTAACACCTGAGGTAGTTGCTAGTAAGCCCCTCTTCAGCACATGGGTGAGCTCAGCTGGTTAGAGCATGGTGCTAGGAACACCAAGATCGTGGGTTTGATCCCTGCATAGACTATTCACTTAAGAGATGGACTTGATGAACCTAATGTATCCCTTCCAGCTCAGAATATTCCATGATCTCTTTGCAAAGAGTCAAAATGTTAAATTAGGTATCCTTAAACTGAGGGTACATTTGAAAGAGAGGGAAACTTTGTTCTTTAAAGCATAAAGAGTCCAGCTGACCTGTTAATAATCAAGTCTCCTTCCCAGAGGTAATCATCACAATGAAATGTCAGCCAGCCCATGTCGATAAATTATGCCTAGAGGGAGGGAGGGAGGGAGGAACAAGGGGAACGGAGGGAGGAACAAAGGAAGGGCAAAAGAAAGTTCTGTCTGAAGATCTTCTAGCCTATAAAGGAACAAAAAGGAGTGTGTTATCATAGGGACTTCAATTTAGGATAAAGAATAGGTAACTTTGTAAAAGTACATAGAGTTCTTTTCATATAGTGTGCATACAATGAGAAAAATCATATTTTCCTTCTGTTACAAGATAAAGATTTTGTGTCAGCAAAATTGTGAAACTGCAAGCATACGTGCATGAGGACCTATTGATTTTATTTTAAAGTAGTTGGGCAAAATAACATCCTAGAGGCTTCAAAGAGGGAGGGAAGGTGTGGCACTGCATCACCCCCATGGGCTCTTGGGCCACACAGTGACCTCAGATGAGGAGCTAAAAATCTGAGACCTCATGAAGGAAATCAGAGTGATAATTTAGTAGTGAACTGAGGATAATTTTTAAACATCAATAATGTAATTGAAGACAGGGATGAAAATATTCTTGTTTTACATACAATCACAGTTTAAAGATGAAGCTTGTCTGACTTCATGCCTAACTAGTCTGCTCACCTGCACGTCTATCCTTTTGGACCTTAAAAGTGCAGTGAATGGTGTGACCTCAGGAAGTTATTTAGAATTATTGGCGAATCTTAATAGCAGGTTCGAAGCATAACATGGGATTCAACACCACAAAAATTTATTCATCTGTCTTGTGTGGTATCACTCAATGTTTAGTGATTATAAAATGAAATTTGACTTCCTAGCAGTCTCAGCTTCCCTCTGTCTGTGTTCTTGATACTACTCTAAAATTCTGGTGCTCAATTTTTCATTCATGGAATATCCCTTTCTTTGGCTACAAGCCAGGTTGTAGGTCTCAGTGAGATCAAAGTACAACTTCAAAGCAGCTGACTCCTGATTTTTTCAAGAATTGGCAAATGAAACTGTATGATATTGTTCACTATGGAGCCTGTTTGCCACAGGTCTAACTGGATCTATAATTCTCTGTGATGATATATAAACCAGTGTGATAGCACTTAAAATGTGACAATACACTGCTATAGGCATGTTGTATCCTTTCCATTCACAGATATATTTGAGGTTTTGGTCTTAAAAACCAAAGACAAAATTAACACTTAATGTGAAAATTTGTGCCGGTTTATATATAGACTGTTGTAAAAGGTGAGGGCCAGAATATTTTAACTCTCCATTGTAAAGTGTTCAATTCAATACTAAGTCCATTGCTCCTGGAGGGAGTGTTCCCATAGCTGCACTGCGTGTTTTCTTCTACATGACACCTGCAGAGACCAAAGCAGAGCTTGTTCTGGAATCAGCTCCTGCAGTCTGGTGTCAAACTGAATGTGAACTGCCTCAGCCCTAGTGTACAGATTGCCACTTTCTGTATCCTTGGACAACATTTAATCTCTTTGTCAATGATGAGCTATGAAAAAGCCATGATAGCCAATGTCAACAGGAGGGGAAAACTGTAGAGAGATGTTAATTGAAAGGTGTAGTGAAATGTGATTAAACACTAACCTTAACTTCTTTAAATTTCCCATAGCCAGGACTCAGTCCTTTGTGTGAACTTAAACAGGCATACAAGGTTAAGAACAGAGCAGAACCACATCTGTTCACATCGCAAAAATTTATCTAGAAGTGAAGTTTCCTTACTTGTTCCAATTTAAAGGAACAGTTTTATCTTTCAGGGACAGCAAAAAAGTAGCATTTTCTAGTTTTTAAAAATATAAGACTTGATTTTACTTTATTTCTGATGAAGTTCTTATATTTGCATTGCTACTATACTTTTAAATTCCTTTCTTGTGCTTGCTGCGTTTCCTAAATCTGTTGCTTTTTTTAGACTCTTATAAAGTGTATCTACTTTTTGCTGGTTTTAGTCTCAGCAACTGAACAGGTAAAAATGTGACTTGCTAAAACTGAAGTTAAAAAATCAGATACGCATGAAAGGAAATGTAAAGGGCAAGAAGAAATGAAGTACAGTCAAAGTGCCATCTAGTATTTAAATGCAATATGTATTTGTTGCCTAGGCTTCATCAGAATTTCACCAGGTCTTTTATTTTTGAGTTACTTCTGGGTAAATTACAAAAGCTGTGTCTTGCATTTACATGAGCAAAATGGTAGCATTCAATACAAAAGTGCATACATGCCTGATGATTTGATGTCTTTTACATTTCAAAACTAAGTGTTTTCATAGAGGTATTTTACCAAACATATTTTCAAGAGGAAATACCAAATGCTTACTAAAAATCAAACCCCTTGAAAGAATTTCGGATACACCCTAAGACTGGAAGAAGTGCTAAGTACCTACCTACTTTTCAAATGAAGAACAATGTGCATATCTTTCCAATGGAGGGATGAAGTGATTAATGTTTGTGAAATGATCAGAGAGTATATTTTCCTGTACTCTTATAGACAAAGCTGATTTTTATCCAAGGCTGAAAAAAGTACATCATTGCACTTCAATGTTCGTTGAGTGTACTCCCAAGGCACAAATACATCATTTCAGCAGCATTCCATTTTCATTCAAAAAATGGAATGAGATTGAATTATGCAGTCAGATCCCGGAGTTCTTGGTAACTTTTCTTTTAGAAATGCTTTCTCTTATTCAAAGTCTTGTCTTTTCATGATTAAATAATACAGTCATTTGTAGCCATAGGATGCCTGGCTTCAGGGACACAGCAGAATAGCTACAATAGTTTCACCAGCTAGCAAGCCTAAATACATCTGTGCCACGGAAAAAAATTGCTGCACACTTGAGCTGTTACAGACAGAACAAATGTTCCCTAATTTTCTGTTGGAGGCTTTGCAGTTTTTCCACTTGAGATGATGATGCTGAAATGAGGATTTTCACTTTTTTGAATATGACATAATTTATAAGGAAGACATGCAGTAAATATTTCAGCTGGAGTAGGTTTAAAATTAGCCCAAGATCAAAAGGTTTAAAAAGTAACTTCTGTCTTTTTGAAAATTGTTTAAACTGTGTGGGCTTGGATGTGTCAATGAAGAATGAATGACCACTTTGAAAAACAGCTTTGGGAAAGGGCCAGCATGGGAAGAGTTTGCTGTTTCATCTGATCAGAAAGGATCTGATCTATATTGTTTACAGTGTGACCACCAAAGGGCAAATTTTGTCAGGAAAATGCAGGATTAACAGGCTAGGATCAGCTCTTAGTAGCCAAATGTGTACATCCTCTACAATGTCATTAAAGGGTTGGTGGGATTTTCATAGCAGAAAGTTTTACCAGAAAGAACAGTGACAAGGAGCTCACAGTCCCTGAAGCTGTTTTTACCTAAATTCAGTTTAATGACCTCCAAGATTGTACCCGTTTTACTGAGGACAAGTTTCTAGGGAAAAAAATCATATCTTTTACAGACAGCAGGTAAAAAGGTGAGCTGTTATGGGGTTTTTGTTTTCCCCTTGGAGAACCCATTGACATTGTGTTATCTCCATCAGATGATCAGCAGTCAGGCAGGGGTGACCTTAGCAGAGGAGTAGGCAACAGATCAGAAGTGACTCATTGATTTTATGAAGCATTTCCTTTCCCAGCTGTGACCTATCAGCATAGGAGCTTTTAAAAAAAAAGATATTAGAATTAATTTTTCAAGACAGAGTCAGATGACAGAAAGCTCTCTGCCTCTCTTGGTTAAAATATGATGCATTCTACAACCCATTTAGAATATCACACAACATTCAAGAAGAGATTAGTCATTTTTTTATTTTATATGAAACAAAAAGAGTTAAGAGCTAGGTTAAGTGAAATGCAGAGTAGTCAGATACCATGACACTTACTGTGAAAAACAGAGAAATGGAGTAGAAGCTTACGAGAAGATTAGGTAGAATCAGTCTCTAAGGAAAATGTTTAATAAAACTACTGGATCATCTTCACCTCCACCATGGAGGCTCTGAAGAGCTCCTTAGTAGTAATGGCTGTTATAAGGATACTACATCTAACAACCAACACGTGTGATCGTATAGGTCTTCTGAACCTGTAAGCACTCCAGATGAGTCACAAAGCATGGTTTGAGGGGTTTTTTTCTTGAGTATTTAAATACTGAATTGCTAAAAGTTTGAAAACTGTGAGTTATTTTCATTAGTGCTGAGGAAGGAAATCTTCTTTTGATCTTCCTTACCCAACTAGTATATTGTTAGCATAAATATTGGAATAAACTGGATAATACTATGTCTCTAAATGTATAATCTGTTTGTTAGTGGCAGATATTTTATGGAAACCTGTAAATTAACAGTTATTGAGGTAGACTGTAGGTGTAAATAGTAAGTATGTTCTGTGCATGAAAATATACTCTTCATCTCAGAACAAAGGATTATCCCAACAGGAAACAGGACAGAAACCAGAACTGAGAGGACATAATACATCCTGGGTGATTGTAAAGTCTGTGAAGGATGATCTGTGACCATTTTCCCTTTCAGACAAGTGATTGTCCAAGCCCCAGAGAAGGCCTTACCCACAGTTTTCCATAATCAAGTATTTCAACATCTCTCACTTCTGTTTGGAGATTTCAATTCTCCTTTCATCTAGGAAAGTGATGGCAGTAACAACTCATCAAAAGCTGGATGTTATTCACTTCTAAGACTCCTGTGAAAACTTGCCTTTAAAATGCTAAAGCAACCTGAAGGTTTTCATATCTGCCCTAAAATTTATCATCTCAATCTGAAAAAGTCTCTGTGGGTGAGCCTTATTTCTCCCTGACAGGATGTGCCAAAGAACTCTTCTGATTCTTCCAATAAAGAATTTCAGTTGCATTCCTACATAACAGCTGCATAAGCAAGGGTATGGTAACTTCTGCATACTGGCTGCATCTTTGCTATCATTCAGAATATCATTATATCCTGGTGTTCTTAAATGAAGAGTTCCTATCTGTCACTGCTTATTTTTGTGCTGTCATAGACAAGTCACACAGTGACTTTAGAAAGCTGTGACAGATTTGAAAGTACTGGTGGGATTCTGCTGTAACACCATTTTTGAAAGGACTCTGTTCCAAGTCAGTGCTTTCTTCCTCCAGGGTTGCCTAGCATCAGTGCAGGAATTCTTCTGCCTCCTTGCTAGGTAGCAGGCAGATTTTTATGATTCTTTTCATTATTTTCTTGCATCTGAAACAAATAATAGATGTGGGTTTTTTTCGTTCTGTGAATTACAGTAAACTGGTTTATAAACTTCCAGTATACGTTTAAAGACTATTTGGATATAATATTCATCTTTCAAGGCAATGGGCCAACACTCTAAACATCACTTGTTCATGTGTGTTTTGTTAGGCAGGAGAGTCCCTTTTTTCTTATGCTAAATATAAAGATACTGTAGTTACTACACAGTTAAATCTTCATTATAGATAGTGCTAATAAATGTGCCACTAGAACAGTCTGTTAAGTAACTTTCCTAATCTTAACACATTATACTGAATTTATACTGTAGAGGAAAATCTCTGAAGAAAGCAGTGAAACAATCTAATACAGAGAATGTAGATTTATTGTCTCTGATTTTGTGGCACAGAGGGGCAAAAAATTGTAAAGGAGAAGAATTTGCATCAGAATAACTGTAATAAGTTCTGTCATTGGTAATGCAGGTTTCTTCCAGTATCCCCTGTTTCTAAAGAATCTTTATTTCTCTGTAGTTTCAAAATGAATCCCCCATTAGAAAAAGGCTCGTGTTTAAATGTCAGCAAATATGACACTTGAGAAGCATAAGGAGTGTTTTGGTGCTGCAGGTCACATGCTGTCCCTATCACCCCCTAAAGACTCTTTCGAGCCCCTGAACCCCTTCAGGTCTGTCCCAGGACACAGTGAAAGGACTATTAAAGGTTTTTGCAGGGAGGTCCTGCAAAATGCAAGGTGGTCTCCACAGGAGGAGGAGAGATAATGTACATGTTGAAATTCCTGAGACTCCTGTTGAGGATCTTGGTTTTGAAAGGTGAACATCTATTGCTTTGAACTGGTGGAAAATGCATTGTTAAGGTTTGTCTTTTCAGACATTCATGTGCAACAAAGAGCAGAATCTCTTACACAAATTTCTTTGTGTACTTTCAGCTCTGTACATCCATGTACTCCAGATCTGATCTGCTCAGGTTACATTACAGCTGCAGGTTACATCCAGCAGGCACCTGTACAAAACACTATTAGTTGGCCACTTTAGCACAATATCTATCACCAGATCACAAAGCAGATCTCTACTTCATCCAGGACAAAAATTTATTTTACAGTAGTTTTTTCCTGTAGTTAAATCTTCTTTACATATTTCTGGATATCAGTAAATTTCACTAATGCCAGGACCTATGAGACAGGCATTAATGCAACAAAGACCTCATGGCTTCAAATTTCTTTATTTCAGTAACCCTTAGAACCCAAAGACAAACATTTATTCATATTCTAAGAGAAAAAAAGTGGCTTTTATCTTGCCACTGTTACTTTTCTTCATTCCATTTCTCCTTTATCCCTCTATTTCATATTTCCAGATTTGCATCAAACACTGAAGCGTGTTGTCCCACAGATGAAGATGTCTCCATAATCTATAACTCACAGTTCTGTAACCAAGCAGTCTTTTCTCTGCAACCAGCTTGACAATGCTGAAGTTCTCTAGTAACCTCTGCATGCCTGTGCACACCTATGGACTTAAAGACCAAGCACATCACCCATGAAACTTGAAACATTCAACAAACTAGTTCAAGTGAAAAGAAAGGGCAAAAAAACCAAAAAATAAAAAGAATATTTAAATACATTAGAAGCTCAAGACATATAGATTTGACATGGTGGACTGATTTTTTGCTACAATAGTATCAATAAGCTCAATTTGACACATATTTGAATTAGAATGATCTGTTATTTTTCAGAATCAGATTTCAGTATCGTGGAAATTTAAACCAAATATGCTTGCTTTGACTTTAGCAAAAAATCCCTTTGCAGCAATGAGAGAGAATCTTTAATGCAAGGCTATTGTTACCTCCATATAACAATACCAATATACTTGAGTCTTTGTTGCCTCCTTCAGAAGAAGTAATGCCATTTAAAGATTTGTCTCTGTCATCCTCCACTGACTCACAAACCACTAAAGTGTTTCATTTTCTTAACAGGGAAAAAAGTGGAGCTCTCCTGTCTGTTTTGACCTCCAGAAACTAGCTTTTGCTCAAAAACATTACTTCTCCTGTTAAACCTAACTTAGTTTTGCTACAGGCAATAGCTAACAGTGCACAAAAGTAAACTTTGTTGACCCCATTCTTGAGTCTCTTCTTTTGATATTACCTGCTTACTGAAGTGCATACTGAGAACACTTAGAAATGTCCCACTGGGGACAGACTGGGGAGATTACATGGAGACAGCTAGGGAGACTGCATTAACACAAAATTAGAGTTGTGCATGAATGGTATAATCCATTTTATTAAAGTGATTTTCTCATTGAGGTTTTAACATGTTTCATACATTTCAAAAGGAAATTACAATATTTGAACTGAATTTTACAATTAATTAGAAACAAAGTACATACTCTTAGCCATTTACAACTCTAGATCTCAGAATCTTCCTAGTGCACATGAACTATCCTGGAGTCATTTGTTGGGCAAAAAGGGAGGATTAAGCATCCCAGGCTTTAATCCTTTGAGATTTTCTTCCTCATACTTCTCACCTACTTAATGGATAAGCTCTCTAGGATACCATCTCTGTCTTTCTATTTGTAAACACAGCTAGAAGCATGCAGCTCACCCTTCACTCTATCCAGTAAGTGCTATTATGACAAAAACAGTCATAAGAAGAAAAAAAAATAGAGAAACATCATGTACTTGAAAAGGACTATACTTGACAATCTTATGGAGAAGCTTTATAGTTTTAATCTGATATCAACTCTGCTCCTGTTCCTAGTCTTCTCATTTATGATTACCAGCACTTTCAGACAGTATGAGAGAAGTTAGTAATGAATTTAATGAACTTAACAAGATGAGACCTTAGGAATAATGTTTAACCTGGTTTAATAGAAACTGAGATTTTAGTTTGATTTGGTTTTTTCATTTAAAATTTTATCAAAGTACAGTAAGATTTCACCAGTGATGTTAGGCAGTCTCATAGCTTTTTTATTAGAAGCACAGACCCTTAAGAGCTAATAATTTTTCTCATCTCCAGCTTAACAACAACGTAAAGGCAGTTGCTGTTCTTTTAAAAAAACCCTCATTCTTCACCCTTCCCATTACTTCTCTGTGATGCAATTGCTTCTACTTTTGTAGCTTCTGATACTTTAAAATTTACCAGCCATTTTTCAGATAACTTCACCACTGCTCCTTCTTTTCCATCACTCTTCAACATCCTAAAAATTTAGAAATCCATCTTTTCTATTTGTAAGGCTTTAGCAAGTTATCTATGACCACAACTCATGAATTTTCTTTTGACTGTGCAATAAAAACATGCTTTACTGAATCAGGTCACAGATTGCCTTATAGATTATTATTTTATAAAGAACCTGATCATGATATCCTCTTTCTTATACCACAGAAATCTGAAGTACTTAGACTAGCCTTGGGGAAAGCACTGTAGGCTTCGAGAAGGGATAGAATTAGATACTCAAACTTAACACAAACATCTCTCCTTACAATTTTTGAAGTTTTCCCTTTCATTGTTTTCATGCAAGCTTAGCCATCTCACTTATTACTGGAACTCTCTGCCACCAAAACACATTGAAAATATCCTTTGATGTATTCCTTGTTTTCATCCATTTGCTATTAGTCTTTTAGACTCTGAAGTAACTCTTGAAAAAGAACAATGTGTCCTCTGTTCTTTTCACACATTTAGGTCATCCAGAGTCTTGGTTTTGCCCTTGTTAAACTCTTCTATCAATCAGCAGTATGTTCTTTTAAAAAGTGAGTTTAATGCCAGCTTGAGTAGTAAGCTGACAGCCCTGGAGACTGATGTCCATGGTTTATGTTCAGAGAAGTCTGAGCAGTGGCACTACCACACACATTTCTCTCTGTAAACTTTCCTCACCTCTAATGCAGAGAGAACATCTCCAGGCAGAGAGATACTCTGGTCTCTGTGGCCAGAGATACTCTCTCTCTGCCTGGCATTGAAGGCACACGTTGGAAGGAGTGTGTGGATGAAGCTTTTTCCCAAAGGTATTCAGTGTTCAGAGCTGCCAGGCTGGCTCCTTTTCCTTCCTGATAAAGACCCTTTTGAATTCAAAAGCCAAAAACCACTGATAGTATGACCTTGTCTTTATTGTGTGGTGAAGAGCAATGTACTCAAGAGCAACTTCTTCAGCCTTGTACCAGAACACCAAACTTGCATGCTGTTGCTTTCTTGTTAAATTGCTAGCATTGCAAACACATTCAGGTCTTCTAGAATGCACCCCTTTTTCACCTTTGGAAGTTATGCAATTCCTTCACCTCGGGAGATCATAGCATGCACTTCAAATATCTGTTTGACTCAGCTAAAATAACAGACAACACATAAAATATACCAGTATTTATTACTGACTTCAGACATCACTTACTACTGAAAGTGCCTGTGTCATGTGTCAGGTTATGAAAACTCTCTTTTTAATGATTTTGGCAATTCCTAGTAAAAACTATTGCTTTGCAAATTGATGTTAGAACTGCTGTGGATGAAAAGGTGCCTGTCAGCTGACATCTTGATTAACAAAGAGCAATCCATTACTCCTTATAAGGCCTACCAAAGTATTTCCAGAACTGTCTTCTCTGACAGTAAAGGGAACACAACCTAGCATATCTCCACTAACTTTGCATAAATTCCAAGCCTTGCAGCCCATGTAAAGAAATACAGAGTGACAGCAAATGCATGGATAAGTCATAGGACAGGAATTCTGAAGATCTGGATTCTTAGCTTGGCTATTTTCAAGATTTCCTGTGTCATATTGGATAAATCAATTTTAGTTCTGTATAGCTCATTGCTACAGCCAAGTTAAATTTGTCAAGTACCTTAAGGTATGTAGGCTAATTCCAAGAGTGCCTATAATAGTAAGATGGAAGGTTCTTTGCATTTGTACAGTATTGATTTTCTTCTATCCATTTGTGTTGAGAAAGCGTTTTATATATATCTTTTACTGTAACACGAAATAAAAGCTTTGAAATACCTGGGGTAGGGGATGTTGTTTCATGAGAGTCTACTAAAAATTGCATGTACTATGTTTCTTTGCTGTTAATGACATAATTTATGAGATTTGCAGAGATGTACGATTCCACTTTGCAGACAGTACTTTGAAACGTGATTTGGGGTTGATTCAGGACAAAAATCCAAGTTGTTTTAATTCTCTGGTAAATGCGCGAAAGCTCTGACCCCCATGGTCTTCACAGCACAGATTCCCCGGGGTGTGCAACTTGTGGAAGTGCTCTGTGGGTTTGGCTGTCCCAGAAGTTGGGAGCCCAGACTGACAAGAAGCCGAGAGTTGCATGCCAGGCTGTTTGTACTCTAACTCTGATCAGCCCAGCAGATGGGATGCTGAGGTGTTCAGATCCCAGGGCACCAGACTGAAGATCTGGCAGTAGCCTGGTCACATCACAACTCTGTAAATACCAAATCACTCCTTTTGAATGTTTCAGTTTCAGAAAACTGCTAGATTTTTACAGTTACATCAGGTTTCTGTGAATGCAGTATGTATCAGTCATGTCCTTCCTTGTTCTCTTGTGCACAGATACAGTGATAAATAAGAGGGAATTGACAGAAGGATACTGTGGAAAGGAGTTTTATAAACACTAATTTATATGTTGCAGCAACTTCTTATTAGTCATAAGGGTGTTAATCAGCAGGGACATAGAACTGGAGAGAATATAGTTGTGACACTGGTTAGTTTAGTAGAAAAAAGTGATTTTTCTCTGCTCAGCCTGACTAAGGCATTAGAAAGGCTTCTGACAAATTTGGGTCTGTCATTTGTGGACTGTTTTGGTCTGGAAAGTTTTTTTTGTTTTGCTGATGAAACTGTCCTCCCTGGTAGAGGAGCTGTGGGGCTGTGGGCACCCAGTTTGTCTGCTGCAGGAGGTGCAGGATGGCTACAAATATTACCTGGCCAGTCTAACAAACTAGCACAGGCACTGAAGAATGGAAATTATGAGAAGGTAAAAAAGATGGGGATGAACTTGATGCTAGATATATAGTGGGTTTGTTTTGTTTTGATTTGATTTGCTTTTTAAAAAAGCCTTAATCAGGCCTTACCAAAAGGTAAAGGTTTGTAAAGGTAAAAAACCAGTCACAAATGTCACAAATTTATGAGTGCTGGCTTCTTCCTGAGCTCCTGGGGCTGTTAAAATATCCAGCAACAGACGGAATTAATCTTGAAAAAAATAATTCTAGTTTTTAAATATTGGTGACACTCATTAGATTGCACAGAAGTAATATATAGTGTTAATTCAATTTTATAAATACTGGACCTCAGCTGGGTGACATTATTGGAGCTGCATGAAAGTCTGGTTTACGTAACTGGAGTTTCAAAAGCCTAACACTGTGTAAGATAGTGGTAGAGGGGCATTCCAGAAATTATTTGTGATGTTTTTATTGATGTGCTTTGCCAGATCATAGGCTGAAGTAACTCAATAAAAAGTCTAAATTCTTCTGACTTCTAGCCTTGATTTATTAACAGTGTAACTTTTTATACTGAAGAGCTAGTTTAAAATATTTGTGCCTAACTTCCCCATGTAAAAAGAAACTATAATAAAGCAATGACCATACCAGAAGGTTATGTGAATGTTTGAAATCAGGACATCTAAAACTAAAATTTCCAGAAACAGGAATTGGTATTGAAAAGCAAAATATTTTCAAATGGAAAATAAAATATTGACCTGATTAAATACTGATTCTGTTAGCTGTTAAAATATAAAATGAAAAAGCTCAGATATGCTAGAACAGCAGGTAGTAGGACTATAAGAAAAAAACTGCAAGATGCATACTTTGCTCTTGCAAGGGGGACACAGTTTCATATCATGATAAGGTCAGGACATGACAAAGGTTTCTGCTACTAAGCTCAATAGCATGTGCAGGACTAGACAGACCAGTGGGTGAGCTGGCTCAGGAGTAGCTGAGATACAGGGCTGGGCCAGCTACACAAGGGAATTAAACTGCTAAGGGTTTGGAGTTTTTTTAGATGTGTACACTCCAAGTCACACACTAAATATCTGTGCATGTTAGTCAGAAAATTACTTCTTATTTATTTTTTATTTGTTATAATAAGAACAAGACTAACTCATGTTTAAATTAGGAGATTACAATGTTTTTCAGGGTTTATGGATTTGTCATCAAGATTTCATGGCTGCTATGATGAATTGCCATTAGGATATTATCCACAAAAGAACAAAGAGCTTTCATACCTGATTAATTTTGGAAATAATAAGAGCATTTCACTAAAGTTAAATGACTGCCAGAGGGATATTTCTTACTGTGTCCAGACATTATATTTTGCTAAATATTTTAAAGCTTTCCTTTCCCTGTGACACAGAAAGGAAGATATTACTCTGCATGTAGTGCACATGACATTGCAGCCTTCAGTCACAGAGATCTGTGTATTCCTATACATGTCCCAGGCCTGAGGCAATGTTATATTTAAAAATAAGCACAAGTCTGTAAGGATGGATCTCTCTCTTCCAATCTAGCTTCAGCTTGAACATTTATTCCTTTCTGTGGTTTTGGTCTGCTCACCACCATTTGTTATGGTGCACTTTCCTCAGCAATAAACTAAGAATTGAACTAAGACTGATGGATATATAAACCACTTTTAGTTAATGTCTGAAAAGACAATGCTGTTCACACCAGCATTACACATTGTTCATACCAATATTGCAGCTTCATAGAAAAAAATAAAAATAAAAATAAAGTACTGGTGTTTAACAGTCAGGACTACCCAGTACTGACCTAACCAAGGAAGTAATGGCAGCATCCTTTGAGAGATCAGCTGGCTTTATAGCTCCCAGTAATTATTTTCAGCATTTCTTGTTTCGTGCCTTTTACTGGAGGATACAAAAAGAGATTCTGAGAGATACAGAATTATAGAACAGGACAAAATGAGACTATACTGACATGCAAATAGAGGTCATTTCATTTTCTGTATTTACTGGATCACTTAGGCTGTTAACAGCGAATGGACAACAGTGCCACTTTAGCTCTGTAAATGAAGTTACACAGCAATTCTAGCTGAGCCATACTGAGATAGTCTTTTGTTTTCTAAAAATAGTCAGTTTATTAAACTGAATCACACTTGTGATTGCCACCAAATTTCGTAGGAAATCCTCTCACAGTCACAAAAAAATTGGGAATTGGTTATTTTGTGTAACATCTATATTGACATCAAACCATCACTGACCATTGTTTTGAATCTGATGTATGTGATTTTCTCAACCATGGACCACAGTTAAGTAAAAAAAAAAGCTTAGGTTGCAATCATGTGCCTTGATTACTTACCAGAAGATAATGAAGTTTGTGAGCAGCTCATAAGTTCATTCCCACTGTTATTTACAAATAGCATACATACATAAGAAAAAATAAAAACCAGTAGAGATAATCAGGAATGGTGTAGAACATAAATTAGTTTGTTATTGGGATGCTGCTTTTAGGCATTTGCATCCAATTGTATATCTGGGGTACTCAGAACTGCTGAGAAAGGGAGTGCATTGATAATATTATTATTACCATATAATTTCTGCTGTAGTAATAAAAGATATAAATCTGGGTCAGGTTCCTCTGGGGTTGTTGCTATTCAGACATAGGTTCACAGTTCAGTAAGAGGTATAGTTGCTTGTCAGATACAAAATTAGATACATTTTTTGATTTAATGCATTCATTTTGTGTATTAATTCAGAGCTTCACACTGATTATTTGCTAGTTGAAAAGTTTGCTATTGATGGCTCAAGTGTGATCACTGGCTTTTTTATTTAGAAGGATGTGAAATAAAACTTTAAGAGAACACAAAAAATGAAACTGATTCTCCAGTTTTCTAGGGATCCAAGCTGAAAAATAACAAGAAAAATGTTATTCAAACAAGAAGGCAAAACCTGTTGTGCTCACAATGTTTGATTACAATGTCCTACAGCTTGACACATTTAATTTAATACTCTTTAACTGGGGAAAAGGAAAGATATGCATAACAATATTATGCATGGAAATTGTCTTTGCATTACTTTCAAATAATCAATACTGAGAGGAGAAGGCAGAAAGGAGAAAAGACAGTCCAGGTTTTTTATATAATTTGTTTCATTAATGTAGTGCTTCTAAAACTGAAAGAAAAAAGAAGATAAGGAAACAGACAATTTCTCCATCTTTCAAGTAAGAAAATCCTAAGACTGTGCTCTGTCATAACACCTGTTACAGAGATAGGCTTACTGAATCAAAGTCTGTGTCAAGGTGGAGAGATTACCTTGACTACCAGTGTTGGGAGATAACCATCACCAGGGTGATAGAAACAAAGAGACAGACAGAGCAACTGCAGGGACAATAAGCTATGTGCATGTAGAGAAATTTCATCTTTCTATGCATAGGAAATGAGTTTGCTCTTTATCTCCCTGTGCATTTCTCACTCTCATCCAGAGGAGCAACCCTGCATTCCCAGGTGCCTGCAGCATGTCTTACAGAAAGCGTTATGGTATCAAAGTATGGGTACAGCCCAGGGCATGGAAAGGGTCTCAGAGGCACACAGACATCAGGCCCCTCTGAATGCTCACTGGTACAGCAAATCTCCCCAGCTTCTCCCAGTTATCCTTGGGAGCAGTAAGGCTGCAAAGATCACTATAATTTTCTGGTCTGTTCCAGGAGACCGATAGTTTCCACTTGTTCTCTATTGCATATTTTTATGGCAGAAATTTAATGGCAATTACAGATTTTTAAAATTCATTTGTGTGGTAGATAAATGAGAGAGAATGCGACAGAAGGGGAAATCAACACAGAAAACAGGTGGACAGCAGCAGCCTATTATCTGGGTATCTGTAGAGCCAGGAATAATGCTCCAATCTACTCAGCTTTCCCCTATAAGCTTTCCCACCAGGACAGCTAGTCCTTGGCAATGGCTGATGGAAAGCTAAACAGAGTGTACCTTCCAGGATTTTCTCAGCAGGTCTTAGAACTAGGTCTTCAGAACACCACCCCCTGGTCTATGCTTACAAGACTCGCCACCTGGCACTAAAGCAGAATTTTATGGTAGGAATTTTAAACTAAATCAAAGTGTTAAAATAGGACATCTAAGAGCATCAGACCAAATCTGGCCTGCTCTTTGGTAGCAAAATGCCTATTGAAAACTGATAATTTCACCTAGGTAAAGGTCATATAGGTCAGAGAAGAGAATAATAAATATGCATAGACATACTGATGTGGACATATAGGTGAAAAGCTAGTATGCACATCTATTTTTCCAAGAGGAATGATAGGTTGTACAGGAAAAAAAAAAATCTGTGATGTAAATTTACATTTTTGTCCTGCTAATAAATGGGGCAATGAAACAGCTGACTGCTCCCCTAGTGCAGATGTGGGAGTTATTTACTTTCTAATCCTTTCCCTTTTAGCTCTGACTGGACACAAATGAAAATTCCTGGCATTAGGTATTAGAAGAGATGGAAAAAGCACAGGAACCAATTTACAGGGTTTCACTTGACTAGCTTTCTTCATTTGACTCCTATTAGCTCTGATAATGTATCCTCACCATTAATCAGTTAGGGAGAGAAGAGGCAATGCCTGTTTTTTCACGTGCATAGGAGGATGTATGTGCACCACAGCAATCTCACTGGAAAAAGTTCATGCCTCAAAGTGTCTCCTTCAGGACTTATAAGGCACAAAGGTAGTGACCCTGAGCACTGGAACAACCTTTAGCAGGCACAGAAGGTTTGGGAGGAATCTGAAATAAATATTTGAGCTAATGATACTTTCAGCATAAACTCCATAGAGGATATTTATGTCTGCCATAATCCCATTAGAAATAGTGGGACCAAAGGGTTGTAGAGACAGTTGATATCATTAGATGGGAACTTCTTCCAAGGAGTGACATTCCCAGCACAGAACCACAGTGACAGCTGTCGAATAGCTGCTAGGGTGGTAACTAGAGCTTCTTCTGAAGAGCTCATGTTCTGCCTCTTCCTGGCAGCTCCTGAGGAGAGGAAACAGGCTCTGGGCTTAACAGCCCTGGAGTCTTCACCTCTTGAGGCTTACACTATGAAAACCAAATTGTTTGCCCTGAAGGCCCTATGCAGATATCAGAGCTTCATCAGTATGGAGCTTGTAAAATGTTTCTGCATTTATGCCAGTCACTAGTCAAGCCTGACAGCTTCTCATTGCTGGATCATTGCACAGAAGTGTAAAAAAAATACAAAAGGTGTTGGTTGATTTCTATGAGGTTTGATGCAAATGAATCAACACTAATGTATTTTTAAAGTGTAGACAGTAAATTGCAGTAGTTTGTTTCCATAGCAATAATGTCCACCGTAATGCTAGTGAAATCTTAGATTTTGTCACACAAAAATATGTATGTCCATAACAAGTGAGAACAATGGTCCAGCCAGATCAGTATCTCCAACAGTGTCCTAGACAGATGCCTAGGGCTGAATATAAGGGTAGATGAGTGCCAGGTAATGTATACCAGCTATAGGGGATCAATACCCATGGGTCTGCAGCTCAGAAACTCTCTGAATTAGGTGTGGTTTCTTTGTTTTCAGTGGTCTTTGATGGTTTTTTCTTCTAAAAGTTTATTCCATTGCTTTCTAAGTCTATTTAATTTTCTTCACCAGCTGTTTCTATTTGTGCCACATCCCTTCACTTCAGGAATCATTACCAATATATACATATCAGGAAAGAGACAGGTAAACCATAACTCAAGTCTGTTCCATGACTTCTAGGACCACACTTAGCTTTTGCTTTCAGTTAAAACCTGACACTTGCCAGAAATTAATCTCTCTGGTTATTAATTAAACTATGATCAATCAGACCTGAACAAGAGCAGACCAAATACTCCCTGAAAATTAAGCTAACTCACAGGAATATTCTGTATTTGGATTATTTCCAGCAGCTCTAAGCCTCTTGAGGAGAAACAAATTTTCATGTTAAGATGAACACTGACAATGAACAGAACTTCCACCATGCCCATATCTATCTGATCTTAACAGGGCATTTACACCTTCTCTGCTTCATTCATACCCTTTACACTGAACCAATTTGAAAGGAGGTTATAGAACAGAATTTGGCCCTGCACCTAATTCAGTGTTTGCTTTCTGTCACTTACTAGACATGTTCAATTAAGACTCCACATTTGTTCCTGCCTATTTAGAGAAAAAAATTGGGTTTTTTCAGTCACTGCATTTTAACCAGGGGAAGCACTTATGAACCATATGGAGCCTATAAGATGGGATAGAAAGATGCTAATTTTAAATACCTCATAAAAAGGAAAGGAAAGGAAAGGAAAGCAAAGGAAAGGAAAGGAAAGGAAAGCAAAGGAAAGGAAAGGAAAGGAGAGGAAAGGAAAGGGAAGGGAAGGGAAGGGAAGGAAAGGACCACAAACAAACAAACAAAAAAATAATTTGCTCTTTCCAATGCAAGAAATAGCTCTCTTTAACAGAAAGTGTCCCAGCAGATTCTGAGCCTGGCCCTCACAGCTGGAGTAGACAGCTGAACCTGGGTAGCTTCACTCACATACTGTAAAACTGCATCAGGTTTTCCCATGAAATCTGATTTGGGAACGTGCTCATAGTGAGTCATTCAATGTGTTCCTTTGGTGCTCTGTTCATGTTCCTCTCTGTTAATGGCGATCATTCAGCAGAGGGCCCACAAATCAAACTGCTATGCCCTGCAAGGATTCACTGCCCAGTGTTTGCAGTGGGTTTTATGATCTAAGTTACCTGGAATGTTACCTGTTTCTGAGTGAGTGGCTGCATAGTCTTTAATGAGTGAATGAATAATAAATAACTAAGTTATGAAAACACATCAGGTATTCTTATTTCCTTGCACTCATCCTCTCTCATCTGCCAGTTTGGTCTGCATACAAGGAAGCTTATCCTAAAATACACCTGAAAACAGTCCTGTACTGATGCATAATATATGAAGATTTCAGTCTCAAAGAACATTTCAGTAAAATATTTGTATGGCTGAAGTATGTTAAACCCTCTGCTATTTTACTACTCCAGTAGTTTGATTTGAGAGAAGATCATAGGAATGGATGGCTGGATAGAACTTTTGGAGCATCTGGATAGCTGATGTTAGGAAGCAAGCTCACATAGTTTTGTTCAGTTTTTATCCTTTGTTTCAGTTAACTCTTGAGATGAGTGTCACAGATGCAGTGGGAGCTTCAGGCAAAGCTTACTATCCATGCTATGTGCCTTTCCTGATCATTGGAAGCTTACTGAGGAAACAGGGCAGACTCTGCAAGATTAGCCACAGTACCACTGCTTTAATGTGCTCCATCTGAGGCAATTGTGGTTATTCTTGAGAAAGAAAGGATTATTCAAAGTTACTGCACAAGCCTGCGTCTTCAAGTATCTGCATTTTCACTGTGACTACCTGCAATTCACAAGCTTCCTGATAGATAAAGCTTCTATTTTCAGTAGCACTGGGTGAATAAATATATTTCAACTGTTGTGTGCTCAGATAGTGTAGCAGAAAGACTAGATAAATACCTACTGTAAAGAGAGGCAAAACATTCTCCATTTTTGCCTCACCATATTAATTTCTTCTATGTTACTGCAAAGATTGCTATGATGATTTAAGTTGCATTGCCTATAAGAGATAATGTTTGGGGGCTCTTTATTTACAGCCCTGATTTTTATAACTTTTTCTTTTAAAATATTTTCAGATTTATTTCAGGTTTTGGAGAGATTGACTTACAGCTACAGACAAAGGACATCAGATTAATTTCTCCCAGCAATGCCTGTAGACATCCCAATACCACAAAGCATTCTGTAAGGAAATCAGCTGTTGTTTTTGTTCCATTCAAAGGCAAACAACTGAATCAAATTAAAAAACAAAGCAAAATCCAATATTCCCCACTAAAACCAATCACAGAAACATACATGATACATTATGAAGTCTAAGTATGAAGGTCCCATGATTAACAGAAGTGGAAATTGCTCAACACTTTTGTCTCTGTCTCCTTGTGAGCAAACAGCAATAAAATCATTCTGCCTTTATGATGCACTGAAGGATACAACAGGTCTAGTGCAAAAGGCTTTGAATTTTTTCTTTTTTATTTTTCTATTGGGTATGAAATTGCTGCTTAGACTGATTTAGCCAACTGGAAATGTTTTATGGCTTTAAATACTTATTTTCTGTTATGTTTTCCTCAGCCCTCGTGTTCCCATAAAACTGTTTAGTGTAGGGAGCTGCTAAAACTGAGTTGTGCAAAAGGTACTGAATGTCTTACCTTTGGATAGCTGGTTTTGCTTTGAGACTGATCCCCAAAATTAAGAGTTAGGTGACATCTACATTATTGATTCATGCTAAGAATTAGTTGCACAATACTAATATAATCTTTAGATCCCTTAGACCCCTAGAAGATGAGAAACTGAGGATTTTTAGGTAAGTTCAGCAACACTTTGAAAGCTCTAGGCATGTGGGGAGTATTTGGCTGGCAGTGGAAGTTACAGGACTGAGGTGAAGTGTATTGTCAAAGTGAATACAACAGCAGCATCTCAGTCCTGACAGTGAGAACAGCAGTGAGCTGGGACACAGCCAATTCTACAACACATAATAAAAAATGATTACAGATCAGAACTTAATTTCAGAAAACTGCAAATAATTCTTCACACTGCAGCTATTGCAGTCCTTTTTTAAAGACTTGCCAGGAGCTCAGGAAATGTATTATCAGATCCCACTTACATTTGGGCAAGCCACTTATAGTCTGGTATTCAAGATCTGAGGTTTGATGCCTGCAGATGCAAATAAGTCTCCCATTGTGCATCCTGTCTATTTAAATTGTAAACCTCTCAGGGCTTGAATTACATCTTGTCATATGTTTTTATACTACCTGGCAAAAGTTTTCTAATTTTGATTGAAATCTCCAGGCATTATTGTAATGAAAATAACTATAATTATCTCCAATGGGACAAAACCCAAGTGTCAAATTGAAATTGAAATACTAGAATGGACATAACAGCAGACAGGTGCCTACCGTGCAGTAGAAGCTCTTTGTATCACAGACACTTTAAAACCATTAAATTCTACATCATCACTTTCCTGAATTACCCAAATAAATAATTCTACAGGTAACAGTCAATACATCTTTGTACCAGGTTTTATGTAGTTGCTAAACTCAGCTAAGAAAAATCTACATAAATGCAGAAATTTCTTGGAGCAGATGTCTACACCCCTAATTTATGAACCCCCACCCCCTAAAAGAAGCTGATTCTCTAGAGATAAGAAGAAAATTTCAGTGAAAAACAGGGAGCTATGATGTGGAATCCAACCAAGGCAATGAATCTTGGAGCCAAAAATCTTCCCATCCATTTATGGTCTTTTCACAACCCAGGCCTCAAAGATACTAGCAATACTTCTATTTATTGATAAAATGCTACTGAAAATGTTAAAGAGTTTAATTTTTCATAGCTAGTCAAAGTTGTGCTGGAAGCTAACACACAGCAATGCAGCTGTACGTTGATTCCACAACAGTGAGATCCTCAGTGCCTTCTGGAGGTAAAAGAATAATAGGAAAAAAGAGAGGAGGGAAAGGGAAAAGAAGAATTCTCTCCTTGTGTCATCAGGTGGACATATGAGATCAAATTCATGTTTAGGAACAGAAAGAGCAACAGCAAAAAAAAATTAGATGATCAATCAAAGTAAAAGGAGAGAATAGTTTTAGCAGATCTGCTCTTTCAGGGTTAATTCTGCTTCTAGAAGGATGATGGCATCATTTAGATCAATCCGGATCACCAGGATTGATCTGATGCTCACGGAACATTTGTGAGCCATATCAACAAATTTTACAAGAATTTTCCCCATCTTTATTTCTATTTACATGTTTGTATTACATCTCTTTACTCTGTTTCCATTATCTTTGATCACTTTTGTAACATCCTATCCTCATCTTCCCATTCTTCATGACCTTTTGAAGAAAAATAAGGCTTATTAAAGGTTTTCTTTCAATAAAGAATAATAAATATTTGCTCAGCTAGACAATCACCAAAATCACATTTGTTTCTTTCCACAAATTTTTGTTTCTACTTCTATCCTTCAACATTCTATTTATGTTTTATAAAAACCACTCTACCACAATTTTTAACACGCACTGCTTTCTCAAGAAACATAAGTTACTTTATTAGTCAGTATAACACTCAGGTTCTGTTATCATGCATTAGAAATTACTTAAATTTTTACAATTCTAAAGTAGAAATACTTTTTTAACCAGAGTATATAGCAGTTTTCACTGTGGGATCTTAGGAGGTTTTCAGGATTGTTGGAGCACCTTTCAAGATATTAAGACCCCTAGCTAAAAGGCACGAGATGGTAAAACCTGATGAGAAATGCTTTGGGATGGGAGATTTGAAATGCTTGCTGGTTTGAATACACTAACAACTGGGATAAAAACACTAAATTTACTTTGTGCAAATCTGTTCCCAGCTGGTAACAACAGGGGTCCGGTAGAAGGAAGAAAAACAATTTTTACTAACATTGAGAGTTGTGAGGTTGCAATGTTCAAAATGAGCATGTAATAATGCACATACATTTTCTGAGTGACTTCAATACAAGACATTAATTGTATTGTAGTTCTGCCTGAGTAATGTAGACATTGTCTACATTATTACTTTTAAGAAAAACTGGGTTTAATTGTATTAAATACAATTATAGTTCTGCCTGAGCAGTGCAGACAGTGGAATTCATTATTACATTTAAGCGAAAATGTATTTAATTTTCTAGCAAGCAATCACACTGAAATTGAAATAGTCTACTAAAATATTTTCAAAAACCAAATTATCTTTGACTGTAATATTTTTGCAAAATACAGCTGTCTATATTCAATTAAGTTAATTTCCTTTTATGCCAAACTGCAGGAAGAAGTGATTTTCTTCTAATTTTATGTGGAACTGTTTCACATTCAATCTAAACATTACCTGTGTTTTATGCTTTAGTTATGAGCTTTCTCTATAATAAGAAAAAGCAGGACCATCTATGTACATATGGAGATATATTTACAAAATTGCTCAATCAACCAGTTCAGTGAAGAAACAACAGGGTTCTACTCTGGGCTCCTTTCCAGGATGAGAAGGCCACAGAAAAGAACAAAAGTGCATCCCGGGTGTTGTATGTGTCATATGAGTCTGAATGTAGCTAAAATAAATGCCCAGATCCAAAAATCGGGGGTGTCCAGGAATCTGAAGGTTTCCCAAATCACGTAGATTAGACAGAGGCTGCTAAGAGCCCTATATATATTTAAATACATCATGGGGATAAGGGTGAATAGGCTGATTCAAAGACAGGTTATGTATAGGCAATAGCTGTCCATGTGCACAGAGGCACATGTGCTTGCTGTTGCCTGGATCTGGTCACAATATCCACATGAATTAAGATGCTTACTTGTGACTAGAACTGAGCACATTTTAACCCATGTTCTTGCAGCTGCTGCTGGGTTACACAATCACTCTCCCTGTTCTAGGCGGACAGCCCAGTATTGAAGTAACTCAGGCAAAGAATAGCTTGAAGGCAACATGATCAGAACTGGTTTTCTACTTTTGATCTCAGCAGAAGCTCTGCTGAACCTTTTTTTCCTCACTCTCTTTCTACCCATCCCGCTTCTCCTCCCACTGTTTCAGATGCTTCTTAGAAAGAGGAAGGAACGTTAGAGTGAATGGATTTTGAGTTAAAAGTAACAAAAAAAGGTTAAATCCAAAAATATAAATCCTAATAAAAATTTCCATAAAAAACACTATATTTTCTTTTGGTAGCTCTCACACAGGTGCTTTGCGAACAAATTCAGAACATGTTCATTATGCTTGGATAAAAAACTGGAGAATGAACAATGTATGAAAGAGTTCTATAATTATTTTATTTATAGTTTTGTAGAATTAAGGACTTTCTGATGTGGATCAAGACCTCATCATGCTGGATACTGTAAGCACAGAACAAAAACCTGATCTGCACCTCATGGAATTTATTATCACTGTCAAATTTTGGCAATAGCAAAATGAATTTATCTTGGAAATGCAGCTTTTGCAAACTCATGTGCTACATCCTTATTTTCTTGGAACCTAATGATAACTATCCCTTGTGAAACAATATTTTGATCAGCTATTTTTCCTTTTTTCCCATTGTCAAAGTAAATCTACTGGGTTGGCACACTTTTTATGGTTAGCAAAGGTTAGTAGTGAGATTTGTTGGGGGCCAGAAAAGTGGGACATCTCTACTTAAAATTCACATCTTGCTTCTGCTTGCATTGCAGTTCTCAGGACTTCATGTGCCATCAGATTTATTGTTGTGAATCTGACTCAAACTTGATCTTAATAAAATCTATTCTAATTACATATTTAAAAAAATTCTAAACAGCTCAGCTTACTTCTTCTTGCCAGGCAACCCATGAAGCAGCAAATTACTTTGGAGGGTGCTGCATGTTCATAACCTAGCATTTATATTTGTCTTAAACCTTAAAAACATGGTCCTGTGTAGCCAACCTTGACTTGAGAACCTGAGAAAATTTCTTTTTGTCATGAGAGAAAGGCTGAGATTTTTTTGTTTCTCTGAGATCAGATGAAACTTTGCAAGTGATTCCAGAAGGAGTGGAGGAAGAGAGGAGGGTCAGTAGCAGTCCACTGCAAGTCAGCTGTATAAATCTAGTGTTGAAGGGATAGAAAGAATTTTACTTGTAGGTATGAAATGACATAAAGGAAAATTACATGTGAAATTTAGGTAGCCACTGAAGTTTTAGTAATGGGATCATTAAAGAACACCCTACAGTTAGTTACACTGCTGCACTTAGAAAGTCTTGGGATGCCAAATGATATTTGTGTAATTTTATGGTAAATGAGTGCCATCTACTTAACAGCAGCAGGAAAGCAAAGTCTGAGATAAGAAAAGTTCTGAAACAGCCTCAGCCCTACTCTTCTTGCATACTCCCACCACCATGGTGGCACTTCACAATGGAGATCCATGGATGTACAATTCAGCAATTACCTTTCATGAGTGATGGGCTCTTTTGGCTCCCTTCTCCTTGTAACCCTGGAGCCTGGGCTGTGACAGTGAAGAGTCCATTAGTGTGACCCTGAAGACCTGTATCTTCTCTGCTTGCCCAGGAGGGTTTGAAATGGTGAGTTTTACTCTGTTTCTGATCCCTCATCTCAGCAGAGATGAGACTTCATGCAGAGACAAAATGCATGTCCAGTCTGTCTTTCAGCAGCCCTCACTTCACACTATGTGCTGGTCTATATCTCCAGTTCCTTCATTCCTCCCATTTGCCTGACTGTGAATGTCTCAAAAAGGAGATAAAAACTGGGGTTCAGTCCAAGAGCCTTTGAGGGAAAGAGGCAGAGCAGAACACAGCTGCCAGAACTCCCAGGTAAAGGGAATTTGAAAAACAAATATCAGAAACTTGCCTACAGTACCTGAATGGATTACAGCAGTATGGAAAGAGTCCTGAAATCAATGTCAGGTAGCAGAAATCCCAGATCTCACTCCCACACGCTTGCAGTTATGGTGAGGCACAGCTCCTGCTTCCAGCATCACATCCTCCTACGCAGCAGAAGAACCAGCCCTTTTTGAATGAAAGTTAAACCAGTTCCCAAAGTTTTGCATCAAGGCAGAGATTCAGAAGCAAATCTAAAAACACATTTCTCATCATCCCTGGGATGATGTGACTCCAGGGTCGTTTCAGAGTGGCATAGCCCTCATCACGTCCTGGGGTACAGAAGGAGAGCAGAAGGCATGATAGACACCATGGGAGCAGGAAGGATTCCAAGCAACACACAGGATTCCTGAGCACCCCATGATATTTCAGTTTCTCTCTTGCTTTGGCAGCACTGTTATCAATGACAGACCATTCTAAAATTTCTCTGTACACACTTCAGTCATTGTGCAGTAAAGGTTTTGAAACAGTTTGTTACAACAGAAACAGTCTGTCCTGTTGTCCTTGGCTGCAATTTTTCACTCTCTCTACTTTCTGCTAGTGCAGCATTTTAGTGCTGCAGTTGTATTAACATAGTCTGCAGAGCATTTCAGTACCATTCAGGTTAGGAAGAGCTATATTAATGTATAATATTTTTCCAAGAGTAAGTTAAACAGAAAACACTATATTGATTCAATGCCTCACAAGGTCTTACAAGAATTAATTCAGATAGGCTTGGATGTAAGCCTTTGTTGTATGGACTAAAAAGTGGCTGAAGGCTTGTAAACAAATTGCAAAGATTAATGACACTGCAATTTGCTAGGAGCCTTCTCAAACACCTTTTCTGGGTGCTAACTAAGTACTTGTGCTAACAACACTCTTGAAGTTGGGACTTACTGTGGGAGGTCACACAGTTTTGCAGATGGGAAAGAGAGGAACCTGGAGAGTCTTTGCAATGCATCAGCCAGGATTGTGGTATCAAATTCAAATGCAGTCTAATACTTTAGTTGCAGGACCACCCTTTCTGGTAAATTTCTCCCATATATCTTTAGAGATACAAATACTAAATAGTTTTTAGTGTTTTTGAATTAATATATTTCTAGAGCTTTAATATCAGTTAAGCAAAAAATTAATGGTAGTCTCTCTCCATAACATTTATATCACTTTCTCTGCTCTTTTCAGTCATACAATATTTAATATTATTATATTAGGTGAATTTTATAAATTCTGTTTTCCGTTCTGATATTTAGAGGAACATCAAAAAGAATAGCAGCAGTGGACAGTATCCATTCTCTAACACTGATCAGAAAATTATGCTTATGGAAAGAACATTAAAGGAGACCTATACCAGCACATTGTACACAGACCAAAGATTAACTCAATGTTTAAATACATATTTTATGTTAATAGCTCATGGTGTGCCTACTCTTTATTGGTTTTAACAGTCACCTTTTAAAATTTGTAATGATTTGGGTTTCTTCATTCCACGACTGCAAGTTCAACATTTTAATTACCCAGTGAGTAAAAAGCTGGGTTTTTTTATTCCAGGTTTGTTAATCTATTTCTGTTAATAATCAAAGTTCCTTGTGCTATAAAAGTCAGTGAGTAATCATTCCCTATTTACCTTCTTCAAATTATTTGTTATTTTATATGTTTGACATACTCTCTCAGTCTCTCTTTTTTATGAGATCATATTCTTTTAAGATCAACAGACTTTTGGACAAGAGCATGATCAAAAGTGTTTTGGAAATCAAAATGTATTATGTCAAAAGGATGAGATATGCCCAAAGATCTCAAGAACAGATTACTGTTGCTTTGCTGACTTTGCCCAAAAAGGTCACATTTATCCACATCTGCTATTTTTATTTTTTATCACATCTTCTGTCCATTTGCTTGATAAGAAAATCATACTTTTTTTGTTTGTAGATTTCACAGCATATTTATTCCCCACCCGCACAGATGCCAGGGGTCCTTTAAAAATGGTTGTTCTGCTTGCCACCTGCTCTTTCTCTGGAATAAACACTAATTTATTCAAGAGTTCACTCAGAGCAGTTAGTAGTTCAGCAGCAACTTTGAGAACTCTTGGGTTAATACCATCTGTTTCTTACAGTGTTTGTTATTATACATTTTATTGATCTGCTCTAAAACCCCTTCTGCTGACACTTCACTTTGAGGCAGTTTTTCAGACTCGTTTCCTGTAAGTAAAGGCAGAAACATCTCTAAGCTCCATGTGGATAACACTAATGTAAGCAGCTCTCTCAGCCTTTCTGCTATGGCCACAGCATTCTCCAGTGCTTTTCCCATGGTTCAGCCATCTGTCAGCCCTACAGACATAGGAAGGATGCTTGGTTTTCATATGTTTTAGAGAGACTGTATTACCAATTTCCATGCCTTTAGCAGATTGCTTCTCAGAATCAGTGTTGATATAGATTATTGTATTTTTATATTTTGCATATCAGAATTTTTACACATTTTCTAGTTTTGCACCTTTGGATACAAATTCTGCTTTTTGAGGGATGTCTTTTTACTAATAATTGCCTCTCTCCCTCTGTTGTTTAACCACATTCTCTTTTTTCTTGTAATTTAGATTATTTTTATATGAATAAAAATTTATGTGGAAAATGCAATATGGTGCCTTTAAAGTTCTTGAAGATATTTTACCCTTTTTATTACTCCCCTTCATCCTTTAAAAAAGTTTCCTGGTTACCACAATTTCCATTATGAAGTTAAATTTTACTGTTGAAATCTGGATCTGTGCTGAATCTGAATCTGTAGTAAGTGTTCTTCCTTTTGAAGAGAGTTGCTTCAAGGGACACTCACCAGCTATTTCTAAGAATGTAACTTCTGCATAGTGTTTGACACTTAGCTAATATTAATCAAGAGGTCTCATTGCAGATGTATTTTCAGCCCTTGCAGGTTCTCTTTTCACTGAGAGTATTGCATAATCAGTATTCCCCTCCTGATCGTGAAGTCAAAACAATGCATTATATTCTCCCCATTTAAGCATGAAATTTTAATGTGAGGAATTTCTATGGAGAAAATTTAGAGATTTTATTTTTTAATGCTAATTTATATTAACCATGTATACCAATAACACAGACTTTCTGTCCCTGTGTTTTCCTCAGCTTTGGTCTCTGATTTGCTCTTTGATTTTCTAGACTTCCAGTGTTTATTGCCCTTCTATGAAGTGCCTAAGATTTATGTCATGCCAAGTGTCTCACTTATAGCTGTAGGTTTTCCCCATATCTCCTCTGTTACTTCTCCCACTGCTGCTGTTATCCACATGAACATTCACCAACAGCTCCAGAAAAACATTCTCTAGGTAATTGTCCAGATGGCTCATGAAATTTGCCACTTCCACACCTGGCAGAAAAGTCATCATGCATAATGTACTTATGTGGAGGGGTTTTTTTATAAAACATATAATTTTTGAAATAAATAAACTAGGAACTGGAACTAGGGGGGTTTTTTTGCCAGATCCTGTTGTTATGGAGAGTGTTTATAAGTCATTTCCTAAGAAGCATGGAACAAAGAGTATTGGCTCAAGTACCCTAGGCTGAGCATTTACAAAGGTACTTAATTGTCTTCATACAAGTGTTCCTTTGAAGCTACCATTTGCCATATGTTTATAATCGTTAACAATTGATAAGCTGTGACTATGTGATCACTTTATACCAACTAGTGTGCCAGTGGTTTCTTTGCTTCAGACCAGAGTTCTGTGTCCAGTCTCTTGCCTTTGACCTGATAGCCATATTTCAGATCTCAGGGACAGAGTTGGAAGTCTTCTGTTTTATTCTGTATTTCCTGAGTTACTGTTAAAGTCCAGTCACAATAACCAATTTTACATAGGCTGCACCTTCATCCTGCCTGCCTGTACCAGATGGATGGCCCCTCTTTACAACAAAATCAGCACATTCCAGGTCAGAGAGCTGAGTCTGCAGGGAGTTCCTGCAGAAGACAGAGAGTTCCTGTAGTAGGCAGGGAGTGTTATGGTTTTACAGACACACACACACACACATGCCCCTTACAAGAGTGAACTTATTGAGTGACAAATTCACAGATCATTCAAATGGAGAAGTTCTGAACTCCCATGATGCAGTGCCAAGCCTCCAGTAGGGAGTGCTATAAATGCTAGTTCAATGCAGAGACACTATAGTCAATAAAAAACTTATATTATTACCTGGTATGCAGCCTTATAATAATAAATTCAGACACCTTCCAAATCCAAGATACAACATTTACATAGAATTTTATATTCATTCAAAGTTCTGATTATTATTATTAATATCATTATTATTATGGAGCCTAGTGGTTTTATGTATGGTGTCTTGGGGTTTTTTTTTTAATATACTTGAATGTATAATTTAACAAGTGACTTAGAACTTACCCCAGGAAGAATCTCAGTTGTTGCATTGGCATTGACAGATCTCCTGAGTGGGACAATAACAACCAGAGGCAAACGCTGTCATAAACAGTGATTTTACAGGGCTTATGGAAACTCACAAACAATTCAATCAGACCTGCAGCATTAATAAAACCATTTTCACCAGCAGGAAAAAATGCACCTTCTCACATGCATTTGAAGACTATAATACAGAGTTCCAGTCTAAGATCCTTTAAACTTTCATTCCTCTGATTTCTTGCATCTAGCTCTATGCAGGCTTGGCTTGCGTATTCCTTACTCCATCATCCTGTGTTCCTGCAGTCCTTGTATGTATAAAGTATTTGAGCAGCCCCCTTGCTTCCTTCATGCTACTTTTTTTAATCACAGAAAATAGGAATTCCCTTTTGCTTTGAGTCACTTGCTGTGAGAAAAAGGGATTTTCAGACTTGACTGCAGCATTGCTCCATTCTATGGCATACACCTACGTAAAAGATTAAGGAGGATGACTCATGTCTGGGTAATTTTTTTGCTTTACAGAAATCTAATAATTCTCTTGGAAAAAGTATTGGAAAGCTGGTTGGAAACTCAGTTTTAGAGAAAGATGGTTCATACCACGCCAGAAAGAAAAGGCCTCCATGGTGACCCAGCATGCTCCAGAAATAATTTTGTATAAGATATCAGAAAAGTTGCACTTTCAGACTATGCTAAAGCCCCTCTTTAATTTTTTTCTAGTGTATCTTTTGGAGTGCATATGGTAAGTGCATGCAGATGAAGGCATTAGAGATGTTTCTGGGTCTTTACTGTATACTTCAAAGGTACAGCAGTAGAATTTACAGACAAAACAGACCAGGGTACAGTAATGGAGAGGATAATATCGCAAACATATAGGGTCTCAGTCATTCCTGCATTTGTCTTCAGCTTGATGGAAGAAGGTCTACAATAAGTGAAGGATGGTCCTGCTGTAATGAAGCTGTCAGCAGTAACGAAAGTCGTTTGTGCATGGCCTACCACACTAAATTACTACTGACTGCCCTCAGCACAGCTTTCATCAATCCAAACACACCTGCTGCGCAGGGCGACGTGGACCATGGGGGAAGATATCATTATTCTCTTAGGGATGCTTCTGCTGGTTCTTCATCATTTCCCATCCTTCCTCTACATAAGTTATCATTGATCAAGTCCTGTTATTTCTTCAGGTATAGAGCCATGGTATATACAGTAACACCATTACTCTTCCCTGCAATTCACAGACACCTCTAAATTATTTCTTGCCCTTCCAAATGAGTTATTGTCCAGCATCTAAGCTCTTCTTTTTTTCCACTTGTGCCCTGAATATTAATGTTGAAAACAAAAAGTAATACTCCACTTAAATCCATACTTCCTAGAATTAAGTCAATCACTGTATCTTCTCTAAAACAGATCATTGGACTGCTTCTAATTAGCTTTCATTATTGATTGTTCATGTACAAATTTCCTGCAGAGTGGACCCTGAACGAAGAAACACATCCAAATCTTACCAGCCTAAATGCATGGGCAACTTTCCATGTCAAAAAATAAGGGTGGTCATGTGGGTATCAGAAAAATAAATTTAATCAACTTATTCCTTGGCTATGAATGTCAGGAAAAATCACTGACAGAGAGGAGCATTTGTTCAAAATTAATTCTGTGGAATTAATTTTTCTGTACAGGAGAGAAGGATGGTATTTTGTTTACATAATCAACACTCTCTAATTATATTCTTTCTGATGAACTCATCACACCTTGACATTTATTTTACATCACTTGTACTGTATCAGTCTCAAAATTAAACCACCACTGAAATGTTTATCCCTGAATCTGTCTCTCATGGATTTGCCCGGCCTCAGGATTGTTTCTTCTGTAGAGCTATAAATGGTATAAGTTCTGTTGCACAGCATAGTGAGAGGATTCACATTTCTAGTGTTTGCTAAGTAAACTTATGTTCAGTGCTGTTGGAATATCAGCTATAATTTTAACTCTGTGTATAAAGACTGGGCACTCTGTATCATCTTCCAGCTATCCATCCCTTAACCTGTGCTCCCATCCTTGGGTTCTGGGCAAACACTACATCCTGCCTGTGAGCCATACAAAGTTCTGGATTACAATAATAGCCAAAGGATACCATGCCTGTGAAACTCCTGTTTCTTACATATTTTCCACACATTTCTATCATTTGTTCAGAGCTGCATTCAATGGACAAACCCCCATTTGTCAAAAGTTAGACATATTAGTGTAAGTTTCACAGTAGAGTTGAACTTTCTGGTTCTGGTGAAAACCTGAAATGAAGATTCCATAAGACATCATGAAAAGCTGCCCTTTAACAGGAATCAGAACAGATCAGAATAGCAGTAAGGTAATTTTTGTCTCTTATCTTAAAACCAGTCATAAGTCAATTACTTTCTTAAGATATTGGCAGAACATGGAGTACCTAGCTCTACTTTAAATAAAAACCACATCTAATATCTGTATCTTATTTGTATATGCAAAATATCACTGTCTTCTATATATAAGTGATTAATCCTCAATATTCTTTGTGATGGCAGCTCAGTTTTACAATATCCATCCCTTCTAACCTGCTGCATTGTTAGCTCTGTATCTTTAAAATGGCTTTGTTATCTATATTGAATGTGCTTTTAGAGTCCAGCATTAAAAGTCATTAGCATCCTAAAAAACTAACACTTTTCATTTGCAAATGTAAACCTGGCTCTATCATAAAAAGCAATGAAAGGAATATATCAAGAAGAAATATGGGAAACTGCCAGGTTAATAACTTGGAATATTGGGATGAAAATGTGTCTGGAAAAATGTATTTGGTTACTTATAAGAAGTCATTATTTTATCTATTAATATTTTTAACTATTTAGCCTTCAGATTTATAGTCAGGTATAAGTCATTACACACAACATCTACATTTACAGTTATGAATCAGGCTGGATGCTGAAATGGCATCAGAAAAATGTAGAAAAACAAAAGAAAGATATGGAAACATGTAAAATAGATTGTGCTCTGTGATTGTTTATGAGAAGATGTGTGTATATATTAATGCGTGTACATCAAAATGAAATTATTGTGTGCACAATTTTAAGAATTTTATCAAAGTTTCAAGGGTAAAAATTGACAATTAGGAAATGACAGGACTAAGGGAGTACCTGCAAAGCTAGGTACAAAGTTTAGCCTCTGGTATGTATGCATCATGATACATCTCTTAGTTCCATGATCACTCACTTTTATTTACAGAAAACTGTGGTCTTAGTGCTCAGAATTCACAGGATGCACCTAATGAACAGCTCTTTAATATTTGACTTTCTTCTTATTGTTCAGTGTGTGCTCTTAGTTCTTATTTACTGCATTACATTCAAACCCTGTCCTGAATACACAACTGTTCATTTCCTCGTGGACTTTTCTATGGTGGTAATGACTAATATCTAAGTGCTTTGCAAACATTAATGAATTTATATTCTCCAGCTCAGGTGAGGTGGAGGCTGTCATTATCCTCTTGTTGTAGACCTAAAACTCAGCCACAGAGGAGTTCAAGTCAAACACAGCCACTAACACCAAGCATACTTTCTGAGATATGTAGCACCTCAGTTTTCAGAGTATTTAGCAGTCAATCTGATTTTGTATGCTGAGAGCGCATCCCTGATTGACTGCAGCTATAGTTGTGAGGATTTTGCACTCCTGCCAATCAGGAAAAAGAGTCTCATGCTGGGCACCCTGGGAAAAAGGAACAAACTGTTAATGACCCCATCTGAAAACCCCACTTGGATTTGAAGTCACTTGCTAAGCAACACATCAGAATTCATCCGAAAAGATAAGACCTAATTCCTGAGTTCAGCATATGTCTGCTTTAACAGTGAGACTTTATCTTCTTGAAATTCCTGCCTCAAAAACAAGCAACTTCTAAAGATGCGCAATAAAAGGAGGAAAATCCCATGCAAGTTACTGGCATCAGTTACTGCAATACAGATTTCCCATACTTTATTCTTCAAAAATGTTCCATGTGTTTTATCTTAAGTCATAGTTTAAATGGCAGACATCTGGAAGTCAATTTAAGACAGGCCCAGTCAAGTCTTTTGACCTGATGTAGTCTAATTAGAAAATCATTGCTGTGGAGGGAAAGACAGGTGTAGTATCACCTGGACAAGAGAAGCTGACTGGAGTCACTTATCTCGTAAACAGTTACAGATATGTTTCATTTCCTGTCTCTTTTGCATCTGTGACCTCAGAAACAAATCCTTGCCTCATGTAATAGATGGAAATGTGCAAAGAGTCTCTGCCATGTAACATCACCACTTTTATCATAGAATCAAAAATAGGTTAGGTTAGAAAGGTTCTCAACCTTTGCCATTTTAAGAATGTCCTTAACTAGTAATGATTTAGAACCTTGCTGCTATTAATTTCTGATTCCATTCAGGACACATTCTCTGGCCTGCTCATTACCAAATGAATGAGCAATATTATCTTCCCATTAAGGTATCTAAATACCTTAAGTGTCTAGATTACCCATCCAAAGATAGGCCCACGTAAAAAACCTGCACCTACAGCCTTATTCCTCAACATGGTAAACCTCCAGAGTCTGTGTGAATTATCAGTAAATAGTATGGACAGTTTTTCTAGGGCTTGTGATAATGTTAAGTATTGGTAAATATAAATTATGACATAAAACTAGAACAAGCCTTAGTACGGCTTCCAAATTACAAAGCAGGGTTTCATTTCTACTAATATAAGTCTAATCAAGAACAGTCAACTGAACAAAGCAACCTCAGAGGACATTTTCCAAATGACTATTTTAATGTCACTTAGTAGATTAAAAACAAAGGGCAGCATGCTTAGGTTTGGAAGGAAAGATATAAGTAATTTCTAACACTCCATTGATTGCAATTCTTTATGCCACTGCAGGGAATAGTCAGAGTGAGCATCTGAATTATTATAAACAATATACAAGATAAATTGATCTACCTATTTATTTATTTATCTCAACTGGTCGGTAATTTTTTGCTGAAGAACAGAACACAGTAAACATTGTGAACACACTCTGGAAAAGCTAAGAGGTACAAGCAGCCTAATGAAATAGAGCAGAGACTGAATGATCCTGCCAATATAATTACCTAAGGTGTCAACTGTAATTTTAAACCTGGGTTTTCTTTTCATTTTTTCTCTTGGTCTTTCTTCTCCAATTTTTTCCTACTCCATCTACTCCTGCTTTCTTTTAGTGCTAAAATACTTCTTATTTAGAATATACCTAAGGCAAATACTTCAGAGACAAGTCCTGTTCTTTCAGTGATGTGATAAGGTAGTTTCTAGCCTGAGACAGTCACACAAATGAGTATATAGGTATTTAATGACCATGCTACAGAATTAAAGAGTTCGTTATGGACTACAATGACTTTTTGTATCCTATGTCCAGTGGATGCATATGCTCCGGGAACAAAGGTATTGCAGTGCTCTGAGTTTGTTTTCCTCCATGCTTTCTTTACTCTTTTATCCTCTTCCTTTCTCTGTAGCATATTTGTTTCTCCTAAATATTTTCTCCCAAGTTTCATTGCTTTTCTAGTCTTCCCATTTATTTTTCTCTCTTTTCCAGGTTCTTTCTCACCTCCATATTTTTGCTTTTCTTTCTATTCTAGTTCTTCTTTTAAAACTTTTTTTTTGCTTTGTACCCAGTTCTACCCTCCTCTAACCTCAGTCTTCCAAGTCCCCATCTCTTTTTCAGTATAACCTTCCTTCTAGATATATTCCATTCTTTCTCTTGTAGTTTTTTCTGTCTTTCTTTTCTGTGATCCTACTGACCAGTGGCCAGAGAAACAGCTAAATGCCAAGTATTCACTATATCTTCCTTTCCTAAGTGAACCAGGTTCTATTTATGAGTATTATTTGTATTTCAAAAGAAATGAGACACCCTAAGTGATCCCAAAGGCCTTGATGGCTAGAATAATACATTTAGGATAGTACATCTAGAAATACTACATTAACAAAGTGCTCATGATAAATAGCTTTTAATCAAGTAAACAAGCCCTGCAACAAGAGAGGGATTTTAGAGAGACCAAATGTAAGTGATTTGAAAATTATTTTTGGAAGATTAGGGAAAAAGGCTGCCTAATTTTGGCTGGACTCAGGTGTCCTACCCCATGATCACAATATCTTGAATATAAGGCCATATGATTAGTCTGCTATGATTTTCTCTGTCTAATTGTCCTTCAGTTTGGATTATAGCCTTTCGAATAGCCCCTGGTTATTACTGTTACAAGGAAGAAGAGAACCTGTATTTCTGTTTTCTCATATGAATCTCCATTCTTTTAAGAAGCAAGGGTCAAGAAGTCCCCATGAAGAAGCCTGCACAAAGCTCAAATAAATAAAATGTTTTCCTGTGTTTCATTTTAATTGAAACCTAAAAGTGATGAGAATCAATGAAGTGGCATGTGTAGTTCATGGTTAAGAATTTACAGCTAAGCGAGGCAAACACAGCAAAACTCAGAGAGTAAGTTCTCTCCCTGGAATGCCTGACCTTCCAGATCAAATACTTTCTCTCTAGTCCTTCCTTCCACAGCAGATGAATACAAACTTTACTGCACAGACAGTAAAGTTCCATGCAAGTGACTGCTGACTAGGGAGAATGGCAATTTGTGATGAGGAATGAAAGACATTTTTCCTGTGCTCACATGGAAACAGTCAATATATTTTTCTTCTATCATCAAATGGCAACTAAACAAAGCTGCTTCTCTAGCCACCAGTTTCTCAACACAACTTCACTGGTACAGAGATAAAACGAAACATAAAATGAATCAAATATGTGTGCAACCATCTTTAAGACCTAATAATTTCTGATCATTTCTAACCTGCTTTAGAGCTCCTCCCTCCTCATCTGTAATAGTTATTATTTAAGAATACAATTGCAACATCAATTCAAATTGAGCTTTCAATTGTTCAAGTACATCTTAAATAATGTGCTGGAATTAATAATTTCATAAAGAGAAAAACGTAATATGATTTGTTTTAACATAGTTTTATACTGTCAGAAAACAAAGAACAGCTCACGGACTATAAGCATCCCTTCTCAAGCAGCTATACCCATGCAAACTAGAGGTCCCCACCTTTGCTTTGGGTGAAAACTGCCAAAACTTTCCTTATTTTATGTAATTGTGCCCTGCAGTGTTCTCATGCTACCTAATTTTAAATTTTCACATGTGATCCTAGCTGCAGGAGCAGCCACTGTTCTATGAGATATTTCATGTAACAATTCAGCCTGTGCTCAGAAATTCTCTGCAGTTTCAGCTACAGAAGACATTATTAAACCTCGTCTAGTTTGCTACCACACCTCTGTGGGTGGGTTGCCCACCCCACAGCAAGGCGAAAAGAAGAAAAGGAACCTGTTTTGTGAGTGATCCTCATCTACTGCAGCACAAGGAAAACATGATGGTTGAAAACAGCAGTGAAGGTTGTCTATGCTGTGCTAGCTGACTTTGCCCTGGAACAGAAGAATAACAAGAGGCTGGGAGCCTGTAACAGCTCTCATTATGCACTGAGCTGTGCAGAGCAGATGATCATAGAGGGAAGAGATGTATGCTGATTTCTTGTTTTCTTTTTTGGATTTCATTTTCCCCATGATTAAACTGAGATCTTGTTCAGAATGAAAGCATCAGTGTGTTTTCCATGCAAGAAAAATATAACACATAGATGACCTTGAATTTGTGTACATGCAGACTTTGGTTTGTACTTCAGAAATCCCTTTGAAAAGTTAGTTGAATGCTTTGCGATCTTGGGTAAAATGTCAATTAGGCTTCTACACTTTTGAAATGCTTTTGTGAGCACTTTGTTGTATCCCCAGGTAATAGAACTTCTTCTAAAAGACAGTAGCAACCTTGACAGGTTTCCAAGATGTCAGCCTGCTCTGTATAACAATGCAAATTAACACACAGCCTGTGTCAAAATGGTCAGTGCCACCTGCACACAGTCCCAATATAATGATTAAAAAATAGAAAATGCATAGCTTAAGAATTGTATCTTGTTTTCTCTTATTCCCTTTCCTGCTCTACCTTAACCCAATTTAGTCTGCAAAAACTCTTCTCTGAAATCACATTGTGAGAGGTTTTGATAAGATATCACTGTGTTAAGACATCTCTCCAAGGAGGACCTGAGGGAAATGTACAAAGGGTTTGCATTAATGTATATGAATTCAGTAATGTAACAAGTTGCCTTTCTCCTAGAATGTGGAAATTCAAACAATGCACATATGGCTGATATGACTGGAGCTCACAAGTTGTAGCTAAGCTCCCAAAGCCTTGGCAGCTTTTCTGTACTAGTAGGTGTATGGGATTACTTCTGGGACAGAAAGGGGGTTTTGTCCCTCTCAGTTTTCTTCATCAGACTTAAGTACTGACTTCTGGAAGTTGCTGTTGAAAGCTGTCAGTACTGTGATAAAATTTCCAGTAATTAATTGCACTGTTTGAAAATTGTTTCTACATTGAAGATAGATAGTTCACAGAAAGATGTGGTTTTGTATATTAATAATAAAGGACTGTAAGCACCTAGAAGGAATTATTTTAATAAGACTTTCACTCTTTACTGTTCTCAGATTAAGAGAAAATATGTGATGGAGAAATCCATTGTCTGGCCCCTTCTCAAGGCTATCCAACAAAATCACCTTGTTCCATATTTTCCAAGTGCACCATCTGTAGGGTGAGATTTGGCACCAGATTTTCCTAATCAGCAGCACAATTTGCAACTGCCCAGGAAATCAGTGTCTGTAGTGTCTTGGAAAAGGTGCCCAAGTTTAGAGGATCTTTTGAAAAGTCAGAAAATTACTTAATTTCCTTGTGAGAGGGAAAAGAAAAGCAAGCATAATGATACAAATACCTCTCATTTTATTCTGAGATGAACAGCTTATATCTTAAAAGAACCACGAGCATTTCAGATGAAGTGTAATAGTGAAATTCATTGACAGTTGCTCCTTAGGGCCTAGTTTCCCATGTTGATACATTAGCAGGTTCTCCTCAGGAGCAAAAGATCTGTGCTTTTCTCATAGAAATTTTTCTATGACTGGATAGTTCTCAAATGACAGGACAGATAACTCTGGATACAGATGACACAGTGCAGTCTATTAAGGTCAGTTATTTATTTTATTTTCTTATAAATAATTTCATTTTACATTTATCACACAGATGTGTTCCTGGATGAAGATGCTCCTCAGATGCAGGCTCATAGCATTGGTGTTATCTTTTGTTGCTTGAGAATCTTTTTCAGAGTACCTACTCAATGAAAGTAGAGATATTTAGAGATAATGTTATTTGAAATGTTAAGTAAACAATTTGTTCTTCCTATGCAGAAAAAAAAAAAAATGTGCTCATGACATTTGTTTAAGTTACGCCTATTCCATAAGTTATAGTTGAGGAAATACCCACAGAACTAGGAGCATAGTGATTTTACTTGCATCTGGCCCCACATACCATCCTGATAGTTTATGAAGCTACAAATGAAATTAGAAGATCATTTCCCAAGTAGAAAATTTACTTCAGGAAGAAAAAGGCTTAAACTGCCTCCTTTTTAATTTTGCAGAAGCATCAGGGTCAAAGATGGAAGCAGTTGGTTTTGCATGCAGACCTGCAAGAACAATTGCAGTTGTATTGCTGCACGTCAGTATCCTTCCCTACATATTACGCCTCCTGATGTCAAGTCCAGTCTTCAATAGTGTGGCTTTCATGTCACTCCTCATAAGAATAGAGAAGCAAACCTATCTGGCCAAAATCCAACATACTCAATAACTGTTTATTGAGTAATCCGCACTCAACTTCCAACATATTTCATCATTATTTTTCTTAAAGACTGAGTATCTTTGAATGGTGTTGAAGTTGCTGTCACATTCAACACTAGAAGTGGCAACTTAGCCATTTAAAAAAGCAATTTCACTGAGTTAAGTAGTGAAGTGCCAAAACCACCCAAGGGCTTCAATGGAATCAGCACAAAACCAGTGTAAAGCTGAAAAGCAGAGAGTAATTTATAAAGGCAGAGCAATTATCAGAGACAGGATTCCATCAAGGGCATAGCAGCACAACAACTCAATCTTTATGGTAAATTGCAAGACTAGCTTTAATGACCACAAAAGGTTGGGACCTTTGTTCTATCTTTCTGGAAATCTGGAACAATGGTAGAGGAGCAGCTGCTTGGTGCCACCACAGTTAAGACAGATCAAATGATTTCTGTGATACAAAGACATTGAAAAGATGGAGAGAAACCATGCACACAAAATAGCTTGTGCAGATTGCCTCTGGTGATGCTTCATAATGCAGCCTGGGTGGATTAATCAGTGTTAAAAAAAATAGCCAGTAAAATAAAAAATACTGTGATGTGTCTAGACTTCTCTTCAGGGAAAGAATATTTTGGTCTTGGGCCATATCTCTTGATTTGTTTATGGAGTTACAGGATCAGCTATCATTAAGCATTGCTAAAAGATGAAAAGCTCAGTTTGGAATCTGGGAGCTTGGATCTGGAAGGATGAGTAGTGGCAGGTTGCTAGATTTCTGGAGCCAGTTTTCAACAGCATCTGGAGTATGTCACTAAATTTATCCCATGTGGACAGCTGTTTGCATCAACCTAATAGTGATGACTATACCCCTGTGGTTTTGTACACCTGACTGAAATATCCTTGCATTAAGTATTATCCAATAGAAATGAGGACTTAATATTCATGTGGTAAGACTAGTGGAAGATGATGTCCTTTACCCTACTCCTGTTGGTGCCATATGTTTCATGTAACATTTTGATTAATCGATATGTATGAAACAGCAGCTCTGACATGACTGTAATTAAAACAGCAATATGGGACAGATTCACATTTGGCACAAGTGAGTACTATTCTGTTGACTTCAAAAAAGTCATCTCCTATTCATACCAGAGCAGCATTCAATCTCACAGTGGGATTGGAGCAAAAAGCCAGAATAGGTTGAGTCAGACTATTACATCTCAATCCAGAGGCCACCTGTGGAATAGTTAACAATACCCTGAGAGCACAAATGTATGGCATCCCTGGATGGTGTTATATGCTCAGCTAGGCAACATATGATCCTGCCATCAGCTAAGAAAAGCATATTTACTACCCAGTTGATATTCCTATTTTTTCAATACCTAGATTTGATGGAAACAAATATATCCAAATTAATGTTATATTATAACTGTGTTAATACTGTAGGTAATAATTCCAGTACATAAGCAGTGGTTTTATTTTGTGCTTGAAGAAAAGGTAGTTCAGGCCATGGGGAAAATATTGTAAGACTTTCATCTCATAGCTTCTTCTGGGAGTGGTATGAGGTATGTCAGTTCTTGCCATTTGATAAATTATTTAGACACTGCAGAAAATCAGTGATCAGCTAGTAATCTTGTCAAGTAAAAAACTGGTTTTCTTGAACCTTCTTATATTTGATCAGTGTGCCAGTGTCCCAGAGATGATGAGACCCTTGTGCTACTCAGTCTGCCAGTGTCCCATTATGGAGACTCCACTGAACAGCTCGCTATATTGGAGGCCAGTTCAACTGACTTGTTCAGAGACACAGTTGGCACAGTTCAGTGCCAACAGTTCATCAGAGGCAAATCCTTTACTGCAATTTAGGAAGAGAGATCCCCTCACTCCTAGTTAAGTATATTATCCAATGCCAGGAACTGCTAGCACCCTTAAAGGATGGAATAACAAACTTTATTAATAAATACACTGACAATACAAAATTGTGCTATCTTGAGATAATAATTTAGTGTACACAGAGTAAGGTTGTTAACCAATAGGCATCTCTATGGAGGAGAATATAGATTCAGCCTGTTGACCGATTCCTGAAGTTATCATGGAGTCTTCCCTAATTTCTCCCCACCTTTACCTCACTTTTATACTATTTCTTTACATTTGACTGAGGCTTGAGTGACTCTAGTCGTACATACCCTCATTACTGACTGGTGTTAATTCTCTGGTTTCACTGTTAAAGATGTAGTCAATGAACTATAGAGAGCAAGCTCAGTGAGGGACAGTCATACCTTGGAGGCAGGTAACTTTGGCTTTAACTCCAGCGATTCAGGTGTGTGTTGATGTTGCATGAGATTACGATGAAGAAAATTAATCCAAGGACAGTAGTTTTGCCACAGTTGCTGGTTCAACAGCAAGACCTACGTACCTTGGCTGACAGTTGCTATGCGATTTATCATCTACAGGGTTCCATCAGGTTCTCTTCCCTGGAAGTCTGCAGCAGAGCCTGGCCTTGGTGTTTCCATTCCACTCCACCCTCCATTTCATTCCTCTTAGCACTTGCTTAAGGTTGCAGGCGGTGGGGGCAGGGGGAAATCACTGTTGAAGAGACTTTCTGCATGCCAGCCACATTCCATCCAGGAAGTAGCAGCTGCATTTTACTATCATTTCTGTGCTTTTATAACATTTGTTAGAATGCGACTTTAACTTCCCAGTTTTCTCTAACTTTACACCCAATCGTCTTCCCATAGATCTCATTGCATTTCTACAAATCTATGGATCATGTCAGAAAAATCTGTATTAAATAAACCTCTAAGAGGAAGCCTCACAAGGAATGAGATCAGATGCAAAGTTAAGTTCTTATGTCACCTTGAGGTCTTGGAATAAATTGGTTATGGCCTGATTTGGAGTAAGTCTGCAGTGTCATATGTATTTGTGCTCTACTGAGAAACCAGCTTGAGACAAGTCAGATGACAATGATATTTACTGCTAAAAACCCTACAGTTTGTATGGGTGAGAATTAATTCATAATATCTCTTAAGTGGAAAGGGCTGTTATAAAGTTGTAACTACTCCAGATACAGGCAAAGTTTTTAAGTGATTGAGCTTAAACAAAAAGTTTGGGAATACTGAATTGAGATTGCAAAATATTTTCTCTCATCTATAATGAAAAAGATGAAGATCTAGATCTAGACCTAGATAGATATAGTTAGGATAAACTGAAGTGGGATATTTTGTTCTGTTTGTGTTCAGACACATCCACATCTTCGTTCTCACTTAAAGCCAGTAAAGAAACTCCAGAAAAATCTGCCAACTTGTGGCTTGGTCCTTTGACTTGGCTTTGTTGCATACTACTCAACATTCTATGGAACAAACTACATTTGCAGACAATCAGTTCAATTTCTCTTCAAGACTTTGTTCATTTGTTGTAGTTGTTACACAACCATTTTTATGACTTAGTTATGTATCAAGGTCATAACAGTAAATTTAGGCCATGGTAAGCTTCATTTCCTGCTTCCATGTTGTCAAGTACAAGAAGGTCATCAAGTACAAGGAAGGCAATGAAACGTGGGTCAAAGCAGAATCTCATTCTTCATTACAGTGTTACAAAGATGTTATTTTCATTATTATTTTCTCTATGCAACACTTTTAAATGCTAGCAGTCCTGCTTGATGGCTACAGTGAAGATATTCAAGACGGCAGCTTGAAAAAGAAATCCCTATGTGATACACTGTCACAACAAATTTGTTTGCTTTTTATTTTTCACTGGTTTTCTTTGAAGTAAAGCAAAATTATTTAAACTGAAAGTGCCAGTTTCTTTTCATATGGAATATGAAACTCAGAAATGCAGAGTAGGTCCTGTCAAGAAAGTTCAGGTTTTTTAATTATTCCAGACAAGTTTGCAGAGGTATGAAAATCTCTCTTCTGTAAAATTGTTAGATTGTGTGTTATAGTGTGACTGCAAAATATTGAAGCTCTTCATATGTTGCCCCCTGCCTATATCCAGGGACATTTAGAAGGACATTACACAGCTTTTCTGAATTCATTGTTTATCCTTGGATGAATTTGATTTGAGGAAATTGTCTGAGACTAAAATCTAGCCATCCCTGACCTTCCAAGGAACCATGTCTTTGTTCTAAAATAAAATCACAATTAAACAAGACTTGTACAAAAGCACAGCTTGTAGAACCTACAAATTGGGGGAAAGAAGAAATCCTTCTAAGCAGCCTATGAGAAGGCTGATTCAAGGCAGATTATAAAGAGCATTATGGGGCCTCATTTTCTTATCTGTTTGTACAAGTTTTGTATCATTGTTATTGCACCTTACCAACACTGGACTAAACCTGATGTAAATAATTAAGAACCAGGTTTAAATTGCTTCAAGATGCCACACATGATAGGTACATCACAGGTGCCAAAGTGATGTACTTATAGTTATCTGTCACAAGACGAAGAAGGGAGAGTTAATTTTAAGGGTTTAGCTGTGAGAGGAAACTCTGTATGTGTGGACACACAAACGTCTGCCTACACACTTCAAACTGCAAACAGAAAAAGAAGCAGCTTCAGAAAAAAGTACCCAGGGTGGGGACTGGTGGATGTTGCCTAGGGGAATCCTGCAACCAGCTGTGACACTGCTCTGTTACAGTTTTGTTCTGGAGGTATCAGGTCAGCCCAGGCTGCAGCAAAGGGAAAGGTGCTGATTCCCACAAGCCAGGGAGAGAGGAAATCTACCTTTTGCTCCTGTCCTGAGTGAGAGGTCTTCATGCTGGCACTGGGGAGCACAGAGACACCCTGTGGGCTGTGCCCCATGTATGAAGCAGAAGGGGACACAGCTGTAGCTAGATTTCTTTGAAAATATTTAAGGCTAAATGTTATTAGAGAGAGAAAGATGAATGCAGCAGGCTGATTTGCAGTATTTATGAAGTACTCATAATGGCATCAGAGAGTGAAGGCAGCTGCAGATTCTGTGTCCTCAGCCAGGTAGCGTGACAAAGTTGCTCCTCAGAGTGCCATTTTCCATGGATCATTGCAGTAGGCTAGACTAGATATAAATCCCAAGAAGCCATGGCTAATGCCAGAGTTCAGTTATGATGAAAAAGAAAAGGAGACCAAGACTTTGATCCAAGGTGGAGACTGCTGAAGAAAAAATTGTGGAAAAAGACAGAAATCTTTGAACAGTTCTTGAACATTCTGTTAATTTAAGAGGAAAAAAAAACCAAGAATATTAATTCTTGTGAAAGGAGATAGTAGCAGTTCTTTAGGAATGGTGGACTAAGTGTATGTACCTTCTACCTTTTGTTTGCAGGTAAGTGTCAATCAATGCAAAGAGCTGAAAAATCAAGTATTGCTAATGCAGGACTGATTAAACTCCATTACTGAGATCATTGCAGTCAACAGGGGAAAAAAAGCAGCTCTAGAGAGGCATTGCTATTTTTTTTTCCAGATATCCCAGAGGTAATTTTTTTTACCTTTCCTGTATCTTGAATGGTGAAGGTAGGATGCTTGCACAAGGAGCTGAACAAGCAGAGTCTTCTCATGTCCCCCTTTCCACATTAATTTCTCATTTTTCAGAAGGGATGCAAATGTGCTTTGCAGGCAAAATGAAAATGCAAAAGTGCTTGCATTTGACTCTTGGAAAATACCCTTTAAGAAATTATAACAAATACAAGAGACTAGGAAGATGGGGGAAGGGAAAGTGGGGAAGTGGATAAACACCTTATCTTGAAACTTTTTACTAAGAGAGGTGTGAAAGCACCCTGTAGACAAGATGCTTCAATCATCAGACTCACCAAACTCTTTTTGACCACTGTGTTTTATCAGCTTTGGTAATAATGCTTCAGGAATATCCAATACAGGTGACGTTATCATAACTAGATTAACCCTCCCAAATTCCTCTTGCATTATTGCAACAAATGTATAGTGAGAATGGGACTACAAGCAAGGATTTAGGTAGCAGGGCTTGCCCACTCCTCCAACCTTGACTCATCCATTCTGGAAATCTGATCTGCAGCAGCCAAAGCAACTCAGGCTTATTAACCTTCAGCTGGTGTGCCTCTCCAAGGACCAGAAGGACAGGCAGTCTTTTGTCCTTTCTGTGTTAAAGCTCCTGACAGAAAGCTGCTCCTGCACATCTCAGTTTCTACCTGCTGTCATAGAAAATGTTATAAAGGAAACAGATACTTTTACCTTCTGCCTCATATTTGGAGGAAGAGAGAATATTCCCTCTACTGTTTTTCTGTCTTAAAAAAAAAAACATTTCCCCTCTCTCTCTACATGTAAAAATTGGACTTTTTATTCACTACTGTATGTAGAAATGTAATATTTCTGTTTGCAATTCCAATTTCACAGTTGAGCAGGATCTGCAGAGACAGGATTCTAATAAAATTGCAGAAACATTTAATGCAATGACTGGCAGATGGGGAAAGGATTTGTGGCAGCTCCATTTTTCTGATTATGTTAACAAAACATGACATGTGCTTTTCTAATACATAGACAATGATTCCATTTACAATTTGAATCTGATGACTGAAACTCATCAGGTGACTTTTTTGAGAACGTGTTTATCACCTGAATGATCTAATAATGCAGAAATAGTGATTTTTCTTCCCTCAAATTAATGTTCCAGATTTGAAGTTTAATAAAGTTACATGAGGTAAATTCAATAATTGTCTAAATGCAACAATGCAATTTCAGTAAATTATTTATGCATACTTGCTTCAGCAATTAGAAGACAGCAGCCTATAGTGATCCATACACTGGGAAGCTGTTTAAATACAGATAGGTTCAGTGCATTAATATGGTAGGGGGATAGTACTAATAAAAAAGATGGAGAATCTCTGCAAAGTCAACCACATGGGGTAATGTATAAAGTTTTCAAAATTTGTTCCAAACTGTTGTTTAATAGGAAACTAGTCTGTAAGTCTGGATGTCTGCATAAAATTTACCTAGCTAACATCTCATATAAACCTAGTATCACAAGTTCTGGATCAAATATTCCAATTTCTTCCAATTCTTGAACATGGATGTTTCAAATGTCACCTGTCCAAAGTGCCAGGTGCTCACATACCATGTTTTCAGACTTGCTGGAATTGGAAGTATATATATCGTATCCAGTTCTGTTACCCAAATAATTTACATATTTTAAGACAAGACTGTAATTATTAAGGAGGGAAAATTATCAAATATCATTGAGAGAGGACCTGGAGAAGGGACTTAAAGTCAGGCTACAGTGGATCAGGCAAATGCAGACCTCAGAGAGAACACACACATGTTGGTTTTGGTTTGTTTTGCTTTGTGGTTTTTTTCCTTTGCCTTCTCCAGCTGAATCAAAGCTTATTTTTAATGCATGTTTAGAAACCAAGTGAAAATTACTTCAGCTGACTTTAGCTGACCCCGATGAGTCTCAATTATTTGAGGTTGCAAGGGAGTTGTCACATGATCTACCATGTGATTTATTCCTATAAATTATTGTGAGGGCTCCAAATGACTGAAAATGTGAAGATAGTCCTTGAGGCACAGTTTAATTGGTGGTGCTGAAAGCCTGTGTTATGATCCCTCTCATTTATAATCTCATCCTTTCTCCCTCTCATTCCCAAAGAACACCACTGCAGCTGTGGTGAAGCTGGCTAAAGTCTAGGAGCATTATTTTCTATCTCTAATTACTGGCCTTTTAATAATAGCACAGAGGAGTTAAGGGAAATTTGCCTCACCTTTTATTCAATCTGGCCCCATCTTAGGCTTACCTATCAGGCTTCTCTTTCTAGCACTTCCAAGTCTTACATGAAAAGCATTTGAAACTATATTCCTGTTACCAAGGAAATGCCTTACTGAAAATAGGTCCTGAAACACCACAACCACTAATGCAATCAAAATAAAAGCAAGAATCATCATCAGTGACTCACAGGCCCTCATCACTTTCCTAGACAGGACTTTTTCACCACATCCCCGCTTTCTTGGCTTGCCAGCAAGGCCTTGCTGGAGTCACAGAGCAGTGAGACGTATCTTCTGATGCCATCCTTAATCCTCCCTGCCTTTTTCTTTCCCAGTGTGACACTGTCAGGCAATTCTTCATTTCTCCTCTGTAATCATGGTTCTGTTCACATTCCATGTCTGTCTCCCCTTATTATGGATGAGTCCTGCTGTCCTCCCAACCCCCACAGTGCAGCAGCCAGGGCTGGCTCCTGTGACACTTTGGTTCCTCACTGAGCACAGATCAAGTTGATGTACTCTTTGTCTTTTGTGGCCTCTGCATGTTATGCAGAAAAGTACCTATCTAAAGACTGCACCTTCTAATTCAACAAATCTGCTCCCTGTGGAGGAAATTTAGGGGTGTGTTGCAGCAATTTATGCCAGCAGCTGAGGAGGTCAGCTAGTAGTGCTGGCATAAACTGGCAGCAAAATAGGCTTGACTGCTCTGAGGCAAAAAGCCAATCCTGACTGATGTGGAATCTGTATAGCCAGTTTTAAGTCTCTAACACTCCTTCCTGGGACTCCTTTGTACAGTGTGACAGTCAGGAATTAGCATGGCTTGGGTGTTAGTACTTACCAAACAAACATCAGAAGGTGCACCCCAGGCTGCCTAGAGTCAGAGGGGAGTGGTGTCCCTCCTCCAGGATCTGCACTGAGCACATCAGGGATCCTCTGCTGGGCTGTGGAGTCCTGTCACTGCACTCATCTGTGCACATTTTTCCGGTCCCTTTGACCACATGGTGACAAGGGAGGAAAGTCAGAGAGATTTATGCTGGTGGGTTTTCTGTGAATGTGGGGAATATATGCCTACTAGCAGTCAGAAGAAAGCCAGGAAATCTTTTGGCTTGGGAACAGAATGATTCTGAGAGAAAGCAATGATGAAGGAGGAAAGTGATACCAGGGATGCTGCCTCTAGAGTCACTTTCCAGATTAGAAAAAACTGACACTTAAAACTGACAAAACCTGCCTTTAAACTGACATCCAAGGCTTGTAGATCTGAAAAATTGTTTAGAGCAGACTGTGAACTGATATTGCAGGTTTTCACTGTGCAGGGTAAGACAATGAGCTAAATACCAGCAGCACAGCGACTCTGTGGGAAATGTTGCATCTCACACTGTTAAACATAAACACCCTAAACATATATCCTATAGAAGAGGATATATGTTTTTTTTCTTTCTGGAAGAGGAAGGTTTCATAATATCCTTCAGTTTAAAAAAAAAAAAAAAAAAAAAAAAAAAAAAGAGAGAGAGAGACGTTGGATGCACCTATGCTAAACATGAAGAGCTTTTTTAGTGAGGAAAAATTTACAAATTTCTTTATCTTTCAAATTGATGAAAATAGGTTGCAATATATGATATATGTCTCTGAGCTGCGGAGGGCCCACAGGAGAAGTGGTTAGCTTCGACTGAGTTAGGCAGAAGGGAGCTGTGAATGCCAAGTCTGATCAATTTATTATACATTGAGCTTACATGGTTCCCATATTTATCCTGCTCCTGAAGAGAGAATGTGCTTTGAGTGAAACACTGTGAGACCATGCTTAAGGGAAATTGTATAATATGTCTAGTCTTTAAAATATTGCAATCTGATTTTATAGGGCTTCTGGATAGAAAAATCCCAGTACAAACAGAAATAAATTAAAGAGTACATTATGCTACAAACATTTATTTTCACATTTTCTGTGTTCTGTTTTCCTTTCTGTTTGGGCTTTTGGTTTAGTTTTTTTTCATCCTGGGGGTGGGGTTTATTTTGTGTGTGGGTTTTTTCTTTGGTTGGTTGGTTTTTTGGGTGTTTTTTTTTTCTTTTTTACCTTCATAGCATGGCAAGACTAGAAATATCACAGGATTTTGTGTTTATGAAATTTTCATTGTTCTCAGGTGGGCAGTTTAGATATCTCTCAGCTCTTCTTAAGTTGAACTGAACTAGACCTTTTGAACTCACCCTGTGATTGTGCATGAAGTGATACAACTACCTCCTAGTTCCAAAGACATCTCCTGTTAGTGATTTCCCCATCCTTTCCAAGGTAAGGCTGATGTAAGAATACTCTTTTGAGTATTCTTGATTTATATTCCTATTAGGCATTTACCTTCTTCCTAGACAATCTGTGCTTCTTATCAGCTTTGCATAAAGGTCTTGATAATCAAAGCTTCTGACCACAGCCATTTAAATGTAGCACTTCTGTAGCATTTACCCTTAGTCAGTGTATAAAGACAAGTTTTCTCCACCTCAGAAATATTTTATGGGTTTTCTAAAAAGGAGGGAGAATATGATTTTGAAATGTATTGTTTTCATCTTATGCAAAGTTCAGCCTGACAGTCGGCTGGTAAGGATCAAAGTTTCATATGGCATGTTGAAAGGTCAAAGTGTGTATTAAATTGTGCACTGGAAAATCAAAGCTTTGTAATTTACAGGCAATAGCTCAGAAATTCATACTTGAGGAGCAGGGTCAAAAGAAAGCTCTTATCCCTCTTAATTCACTTGGCAGCACAGTTCCTTTCCATGTCATAGCAGTGCCTCCTGCTGCTGCTGCTGCCATGCAGGTCTGTTGATGTTTCTGCTAAAGATTTCAGGGCATGTAAGGTTCTGTGCTCCTGGTCTGCCTCCTGTTATAGGACACCTGTTTCAGGACTTGAGTAAAAAGTACTTGTGGAAATATCTGACAGAATTTTTCCGTGGCTCAATATCCTCTTGGTAACATGGATAAAATATTGTCCATAACATGAAACTTGCAAGGATTTGTATTTGAAAATAAACTGCTGCATTTTTAGAGCTGTCTTTTTGAAAAATCTCAATTATATACTTACTTTATCCATGTACACAATAAGTACAACATGAACAATAGAAGTTCTCAATTTAAAAAATCATTTCAGTAAAACTGATTTGGTTCAAAAAATATGTTCCAGCTAATTGCAAACATTTGAGAGGATAATGGGTTATTACACCTTGATGACACAGAGGAATTGCATTGCTTTAGTTACAATCTAGGCATAGGTATGGATTTAGTTAAATTGTTCCATATCCCATATGAAGAGGTTTGGTTCATAACTGATTTATATGGATTTGTCTCAGTTCAGTTATTAAATTAACTGGATACATAAAGGATTTGTATTACTTTTAACTACATCAATTAAAAAATAACCTTCAATTAAAAAATTAAACTTGTGCAGCATGCTTTTGTAGACAAGGCCTAGGAATAGGAAAATTAACTTTGCTTTTATCATACTTGGGGCTTTGGTCTTAGCTCACTTTCACATACTCTTCTGTCCATGAGGGATAATTTCAAAAAGTTTGTGGAGCCATAGGGTAAGAGCTCAAAATCAGTCTATTATCCAGATGATCTCTCTCCTACTATTTTTTTTAGTGCAAAATGCAGTGCTTATTAATACTAAGTTTTGGTGATTATCTGGTTAGGGACACTCTGAGGGAGTGGCCATGTATTGTCTTCCTTAGTCACCCTCAGAAATGCAGAAGTGCTTCATCATGAGGCTGTTACCTCATCCCTGTTCTGTCCCTAGTTACTGAGTTCATACTTTTGTGCCATTGGAGTTCCATTTCTGTCCTGTCACAATATGGAGATATACCAAGCTCTTGACACTCCTAGCAGAGTGTAGACTATTGGAGACAAACCAGAGGAAAGCTGTAAAAACAGGAGTGGAAAATTGAAAGAGAGCAGGCTTAGATTAGACATAAAGAATGTCGCAGAGTGGACTTTCTATTCAAGCTCTTGTATAGTCATTCCGCAAAATTTCAAGGTGCTTCACTGGAAATAGCAGAAAAAACTCTTAGTGGTTTTAGACACAACAGTGTCATTTTAAATTTAATGTCCTGCATGTTCATCCTCACAATATCCATTGAAATTAATATACTTTTTTGAGTATTAACTATATCCTGAAACAAATTATTGTGCACCAAGGATTTCAGAGTTGTCACCAACCAACTTAACTGAGAGGACAATGAGGAAAATCACTTTATCTCTGAGCTGTGGAGGGCCCACAGGAGAAGTGGATAGCTTTGACTGAGTTAGGCAGAAGGGAGCTGTGAATGCCAAGTCTGATCAATTTATTATACATTGAGCTTACACGGTTCCCATATTTATCCTGCTCCTGAAGAGAGAATGTGCTTTGAGTGAAACACTGTGAGACTTTTAGTCACCCCTGCTATTTTGGTGTGACAACAGAGAAGCCAAGCACAACATGGATGCACAGATTTGAACAGCACCCCTAATCCCTCCTCAAGTAGATTTGAAACCTACTGAAGTGAAAGGCAAGCTTGCACACTGCTATCTGTACCCTGCCCACCTATAACTAAGCAAAGCTTTGTGCACTGAGATTGTCCCAATACCATGTCATTTCCAGACAACCCTCATTCACAAAAAAGTTACAAATTTCTTTCAGAACAAATAGAAGGAGGCATGGCCCCAAAAACTGTGTAGTAATACCAAGAATGTTTTCCAGTAGCAGGTGGAAAAAATGGAGCAGAGGATCCTCCCTTACAGAGGATGGAAGGGATTTCTGTATGCAGCAGTAATTTTGAAAATAGTTTCAAGAGTGCATTCTTCTCAGTGATCTCTGCTTAAACAAGCTCAGCAGCCAAAGGATTTAGCTCAGAGGTGAAGTTAATAACTATTCCTCAAGATATTGTTCCAGACTGCAGTGCCTACCAATTAACTATTATCAACTGAGAAAAGGAAATAAGTTTCTATTTTGTCTAGTGAATGGAATGAGGGGCTGAAGCAACCATTTTTATTGCTGTACTTATATGAATAATATCAACATAAGGGAGTCAAAGCGAAGACAATTATCTCTTCATTTTCAGTCACCAACTGCACAATGTCCCTGGGTTTTAACATCCAACTCAATCCTATTTCACTATTGCAAACATGAACTAGATACCAATTGATTTTTAAAATGAATGTGCTACAATTCAACAATAGCTGCAGGGCAGTGAATCAAAACTACTCACATGCTTGTGACTCTGTCTCTCTAGAGGCTGAATTCCTACAAAGAGGATATCAGCTCTAATAATGCACAGCTGATCCAGGTTTTTTGTAGATATCTCTGTGCATCCCAAACTCACCCTCATCATATCTGAATTCCCATGGTGGACAAAGACTGCAGTTTAGAAGCAGGACAGGTTGTCTGTTTTGATGAATTGATAGATGAGATCTGTGTAGAAAACATGATAGTATTAAAGCTTTAGATCAGAGCAGGAAGATCCTCAAGTCTTCCTAAAGGAACAAAACATCTTTTGGGACAGAAAAAAAACCCTCCAAACTTACATTTTATCACTAATAAAGAAAAAACTTTGTGTTTCTCGTGCCAGAAAAGGCTTTTAGAACAGTAAGAGTGGACCTTAAATTACAGGCTTTTTGCTGCATCTCAGCACAGCATGTCCATGTGCAATTTCTTCTCAGCAGCCCTCTGTCACTTCCTTTAAAATAACAGTGTGGAGCTGTTCTGTGAAATTGTTCAACCTTTCAGAAACATGATGGTACAGACAGCTGCTTCTCCCTGTCCTGTGTGAACCTGCCCTGCTCTGCCTCTCCCCATCTCAACAAGCACTGCAGGACCAAGTCTCCCACAATTTCACTGGAACAGGCCTTAAGTCATTTGCATGCAGCATGAAATAAATTGGACAGTGAAGACTTTATAGCTGCATTTTCTATTTCTTTTCCAAAGGAACCAGAAAGAATAGGTACCATTTCTTTCAATTTACAAAATTCACTTCTGAATTCACCAAAGTTATGTCCCTTGTGATAGGACTCAATTTAGCCCGAAACATACTCTCTTCTTACTTTGCATTCAATCAGATGTATTATGACTTCACACTTGCATGTAGAAATGAATTATACCTGCTTGACTTTTTTGTAAACTCACATACTCTATACAAGTATGTAGAAAAGAAACCTTGAGTTCATTTCTGTGCTCCATGTGGCTCTTTAGCTCCACTGTCTGGTGGTGATTTAAAATTTTATAAAGACAAGTAAAATAATTTATTTTCTAATCTAAGTGAGATATCAGTGTTATGCTTCACAAGACAAGGGTATTTAAGGTGCCTGGGTGGTATAGCTGGCTGTCACTTATAGTAGATGAAAAACACATATTGATGTTAAATGCTTCTTTGCTCTTGAATTAAGCATGTCTAACATTTTACTTGTTATATTAATAGGAAATTAACTCACATTATAGAACTCAGATCTATTACTTCCAGGGTTTTGTGTATTATGAATCAAAATCCTGGATCATTCTATTTAAGGACAGGAACATTCAGAAACTTGAGATATCGTTTAAGTATTTCCTTGGCCTGCCTTTCCTTTTCTGTTCTTCAGAGAACTATCATGAGCCCTTAAATAAACAATTTGCAAGAAATTAGTTCTTTTCCTTTTCTATTCCCCTATTATTTAACTTCTTTTGATGAGGATTTGATACTTTTTTAGTGCTTTCACCAAAGCAAGTGCCAATATGTATTCTGAGAGGTGGTGAGAGGCAGGAGAAGAAACAAAAGTTTTAACTTTCTTCTTTAGATCTGGTACTCAAGATATCATGGTGAGACCCCTGGTACACACATTTAGTCAGGTGGGCAGACTAAATCGACTGAGTAAGCAGACAGCCAAGTGTCCTGAGAAATACATTTTCTTTCAAACCAGCACGGTTTGAAAGAAGTACTAGGCAGCTACACAGTCTTTACTGTAGAAAAGATGAAGTACATTCAAAGCCAAAGCCTGCCCTGCTGACTTTCTTCTGTTTGAGGACCTGATGAAAAGGCATAGTCTGAGTTTGATTCACATGCACCCAGTATAGTAGCTTCAACCCAAAGACATGGCAAAAACATCACCTGCCTTCCTGCAGCACTTGCCAATGGTGCCTTTAGACTCTGCAGAGAGCATCTGCATTTCTCAAGCCAAAACCTCAGATGATTTGAAATCTGAGGAATGTGGAGTAACGTTTTTTGAATGTTTTCTAAAAAGAAAATAAAAAGCAAATATACAAGGCATGTGATATCATCCCTTGTAACTTTGTCCCCCGCTACTCCCATACCTTATTACCTGTCACTTTGCTCTGGAGCTTTTGTTACACCAGGTCTAAATGCATTAGAATGCCTCGGCTGAATGATAAGTGTGTTTTCTTATACTTGTTTATTTGCTGCAGCTCAAAGAGAAATCTTATACTTGGAGGAAACTAGAGGAACTAAACTAAATGTGACAGAGTCCACCACTGAATTAAAATTGTTACACAAAAGGCCTCCTGTATTTTCATAGGTAGTCTTCCTGGACTTAGGTGTAGTAAGAAAAATACAAAGATTTTTTTTTTTAATTGTGGGCTAAAAGATTCAACATGAGCATTTTTCAAAGCCAGTCTTCTCTAGAAGGACTTACATGGGGATAATATTTCTTTCTTAAGAGATTAGAAAAGTAGACACATATTTGTAAATAAGCACTTCAATCTGACCTGTTGTAGCTATGAGATTATTCACACACCATTTTGTTATATTTTCACAAAATAGTTCCATTATTCAATGTATAATTGCAGATTAGACTAATCTACAGTCTAATCTGTAGAATAGTTCCTCACCCTTCATATTTGCCAATTAGTTTTAACTGTGGGGTTTGGTGTGGAGTGTGGGATCTTCTGTGCAAGATGTCCAGCCTCTCATTACTGTAATTATTGAATGTCTTGGTCTCCAGTTCTCAGACAAGGCTACTATTAAACACCATTCTTGCTTTTGAAGCTGACAGCTGCCTACCAATGAGAGCCAGGTTTGATTTTTCAGATGAAGTTATCAGATTCAGCCTACAGGTTCTTCTCCTTCTTGCTGCCTCATTCCTACACTTCTCCCCTCTACACTTCTGGGACACCTCTGACACTTTGGGCTCTCTCTGTGTGCCCACGCCCTGTGCTCACCTGGAAGGTGCTGCGTTGCTCCCAACACTGGGCTGTGTTTTCATCCTTCACCTGCTGAGAAAAGTGTGCACAAAGTAGCTGTTGCTTCTGTCTCTCCTGCTTCTCTTCCAGATGCTTCTCATCTTTCTAAAGTCCTCCTCTAAAGTCCAAAGAGGAAGACTATGCAAACAACCTGACAAATGTTCATTAATTTTTTTTCTCTGACATCTCAGGAGATACTCTCCTTACCCTTTATTTTTTCCAAACAAAAGCACAAACAAGCTTGGAAACCTGAATACATTTATTAATACCCATAATGGGTTGAGCACAGTGTTTACAGACATTTTTTGGGCTACCTTCTAATCTCTGCCTGAAGTTAGGACTTCAAGGGTTAAACTGAGATGAGTTTCAACCTTGTAGACTGTTCTGTTCATAGGTCATTTTAAAGTGTCAGCACTCATACTGCTAACTTATTAAAGCTGATCTTAAACAGTCTAGTGCTTCTCAGTTTTAAAGTGGGCCTTTCAATTCACCTACAAAATATGCATTTTTTTCCTGACAGATGAGTAATAAGCACACAAGAAAAATAGCTTTTAAAACTGACTGGTTGAACTTCAAAGTGTATGTTTTGTATGCATAAAAATGTACACAGGCTGGCAGTGTCAAAGCCTTAAAAGGAAAGACCATTATGTCTTCTGCTAAATGCAGCTATACTGCTAAATTGCCTGTGATCCTAGAGAGCAAATCTTGCAAGAAAAATCTATGTTTTCCTACTCAGTGGTAAAAGTCAGGTTCCCTTGAACACAGTCTTCCTACAGCACTCCCATCTCCATTATCTGACATGCAGTTTTTCAAATATTAAGGCACTTCTTCAAGCTTTTTGTTACCTCACAAAGAACTACTTCAATCTCTGTAAAATGCAAGGAAAATAAAAGACAAACTAAAAGGATATGTAAACCAGGAAATATTCCAGGTATGCAGCCCATGTCAAACAGCATCAGGCACACAGAAATTATTCATTATTATTAAGACCTTATATAAGTAAAATTTAACACATTCCTACTGGCTTGTTTTGAGAGCTGTTAAGCAGAACTACCGTGTGGAAGATGTGACCTGTTACCTGATTACAGCCTGAGCTTTCCTTTCAAGTACCATTATAACTTTATTTGAAATGGGGCAAGGAGACTTCCAGCCTCGTATGAACAAATCATACCTATGGAGGATCATAGATATAAACAGATATGAAATGAATTTTACTGTCTGATGGTTGCCTAAATTTTGCTTTTCAAGAGTAACTGTTGGGGTTTAGTCCACGATGTTAGAAGACAAATGTCCACCACTACAAAGCTACTTCACTGGTCATTCAGACTTAGGGAAGACACTGAAATTGTTATGTGTACAAGAATTAATTCTTCTTTCATCCTGTAGACTATCAAGGCTAATGCTAAGCTAATGCCATGTAACACCAAGTCTAACTTTTGGCACCCAGCCATAATCTTTATCCTGTCATTTAATAATCAGGTTAGTCTTTCTTCTCAGCATGAAGACATTTATTCCTTTGATTTACAGACCAGGATATTAAAAGCATAGCTCCATGATATACTAGCGTTGGTTGCAAAATTACTCAAGTGTTTAAAACAATGTTTTGCTAGATAACTTTTTTTTTAAACTTGGAGCATTTTAGTGATCAGATTTATGGAGCACCCCAAAATAATGGTTTTACTATTAGAATCACGGGTGGAAAAGCAAGATATTGCTGCCACAGGGCAAAATTACTGGGTACGGGCAGAAAAACCTGAAAACAGCTTCCTCACAGTAGGAAACATCTATTTCAAACCAGATTCACAATTCATGTTTACTGAATTTCCATCTTGTTCTGAAAGTTGTTATTCAAAACCAGTCAAAACCAAATGCTATTATTTGATGGACTGGAAAGTAGATGGATTTCACTGACAGGTGTATGATGAATGAACTTCAGAAAAGAAAATTAAAATAACAAAGTCCAATATATTGCTTACTTCTCAGAAGATAGATGCTTGTAGTCATTTATATTCCAAGATTCGCAGGCAGCAAATATCCTTAACTATTTAAATGAATTTTTGTTTATTTTAAGCTTTCAAGCAAGTAGTGTATTAAAAAGTGACCTAACATTCAATTTAGATAAGAATTTTTACAATACCCAAGGACTCACCTGCACAAGTAAGAATCCTACTTAATTAAACAAAAGACTGCTTCATTTTTTTTATCTGTGCTTATGAGATTTTCTACATCACAAAGTTTTAAACAAAGCAGAATCTTTTATTCCAAAATTCTAACTTATAATATAAATGCAAATTACATCACAATCAGAAGAATGAATTCATCACAAACAGTGTCTTTGTGGAAAATGTTGAAGAAGAACACTGCAGATAAAGGAAGAAAATCTCATTATGCCACTTTGAGAGGGTGTGATTGTAATAGTTCTTGACATCAACCATCTATAGATCTTATGGAAAACTACACAGGGAGTAAACACAGAATCTCTCATCAGGAACAAATTGATACTTAAAACTCTTTTGAGAATCACTCAGAACAAGAGTCCTGAAGACACTGTTTGAGAAGCTGTGGAAAGGAGCCCACAGTGTTCTAAAGGCAGAGATCAGACAGCGAACTCATTTTCATATCATCATCTGTTTTTCTGTCAGCACCAGAGCCACTGCAGGTAGGATCTCAGCCTCCTGCCCCCAGTGTTGTTGTTCTGCCAAGCGTTTTCTTCTTTCCTCTCTTCTTCACAAAAAGAGCCAAAATAATACAGAGGAGAGATTATACAGTCCCAGAACAGGAGAGGTCTTGTGCTCTGACATACATACACTGTTTCTGGAACCAAAAGCATGACCTGAGAGGCCAGAAGAGATTTCTCCTGTCCCATGCCTGTTACAGATGAGCCCACCATGCCTCAGTGGGTCACCTCACAGACAGAAGGTGACCAGAGCACAAGTTACACGAGCTGTGCCTGACTTTCCTCTCAAAGCAATTCTCCCATTCAAGAGAAGGAGACAACATTTCAGACACAAAATTTGGTGAGGTAAAAGAGCAAACCACAGAGATCAGAAGTCCTCCCAGTCTAACAGGAGTATGCAAGTTATTGGAAATTCCAGTTTTGAGGTATCATGTCAGAAGGATCATAGTTAGGGGTGCAGGAAAAGCCCAGTTTGATGTTTCATTTGATGTCAGATTCAGTTTGAGTTTGCTTTATCTTGAGTTTTGTTCTTCTTTGCAGACTTGTTGAGTTGCTTTCTCTTGAAGGAAAATAAATTCACTGGTGGAAAGATTTCTATTCAATGAATAGATAAAACTCCTAACTAAGGAAAGATCTATGCTTCTACCTGAGTAATCTATAACTCCTTCACCTCTTAATAAAAGACGTGACCTTACATTGTAACATTTTGCTCAATATGTTTGCTTGTGTCCCAAAACCAAGGAGATAACACCCTGATCTATTCTTCCTGTTTTCTCTTCACACTGTAGTGATCCACCCCCAGTGCTGAGTGGTTCAGGCTGTCTGTATATTAGAGTATGCTCAGGAGGTTTGTCACTGGTTGCAGCACTTTCCTGGAGTATCTTCAGATTTCCAGACCACAAACGTCTTCATCAGCTGATGTGGAATATATGAAAGTCATTATATGTAAAATAATGTTACAAATCGAAAGCCTTGGCCATTTTTTATCCAGCTGTGCAGGACATAACTAATCCAGCACATATGTGACACAAAAAGAATTCAGTTCTGGTTTAATATCTGACATTTTCCTCCAATAAGGACTCTCCTGCAAGTTATATTTGAAACAGTCCAAAAATTAAAAAAAATAAAAGAGGCTTTAGAAAGTCACCAAAACAACTGTGCTAAGGCATTATAAACATTAAGTAAAAACCAAAAATGGCCATTATTACATTGAACACCTGGAATTTAAAAATTTTTCATGCTTCTGCCAAAAATTATTAGTCCCTAAATAAATAATTTTGCAATGTATTTAAAGACACCATTTGCAATTCACCTGATTTACTTTCTAATTAAACAGTGCTCAGAAAAGTAGTAATAATGAAATGAAATGCAAAATTTATCTGCTACTAATACTTAGAGTGATACAATATCTTCACATTTCCTACTTATATCCAGGGCATTTATGAAATCCTGAGCCTCCAACAGCGTTCCTCACATAATATTAAATTTGGCTGAAGGAGGGTGAGGAATTAGTATGAAACCATAGCACTGATTTAAAGGGACCTTGTCAAATTATTTTATTAAATTTGATTCATTTTTTAGAATAGACAAAGTTCATGAGTAAAGGTTTACCTGAAGTCATGCAGTAAATTTCTAATATAGAAAATATCTCTTTAAATGTTATAGATGCCTGCCAGAAACCCACTCTTGAAACACTTCTCCAGACCTTATCTAGCTGAAAATGCACACAGCACGTAGGATAAAAATGCGGTATTCATTTTAGAAATGGAGCCTCCAAAAGATGAAAGACATGACCTTGCTGGGATTTGAATGTATTTTGTAGCAGTTTTATCATCCCCAGGGTCTTTGCACACCAGTTGGTAAAAGTTCAATAGAACTTTGTTATTATTTATACTAATCACATAGCATAAGTGTTAATAATTAAAAAGGTTGATATTTTAAGCTGAAATCTTCTGATTTGCAGTGCATATATGAAAAAATACACTGAACAGGGAGTACAAAACAGACACTTTAAAAGTGTTTGGACACATTGTTTGAATAAAATCTATTATTCCTTTTTATAGGATCTGTGGACTACTTGTATAGGAATTATTTACTATTTGCATAGTTTTTTTATGCTCGTAAACTATTTCTAGAAAGAAAGGGGCATGGGTATACATATGAACACATTTATATCACGTTTATGCAACTGGCTTGAAAACACTGGGTGTGTTTGTGGGGGAAAAAAAAAGTCAACATCTGTGACTGACACTTTAATAGCCAAGAAAATAAAACGTGTAAATAAACCACTGAATTTGTTTCAAGGCATAGGCAAGGAAGGCAATTCAGAGATTAAATTATATTGAAAACAACTAGAATTCTGGTTGGATTCACCTGTGTTCACATCTTTTCATATTCATAAAACTTTGGAGGTAATCTAGGTAGCAAAGTCAAAACATTTTTTTCAGCCTGTTGTGAGGCAGGGATCTTGTTCATCTAGTCAGGTGAGCAACAGCTAAAGTATTTGATGACAAGTTCAGAACTGAAAATTCATTGGAAAGCCATCTTATTTCATTATTCTTCTTTATATTCCCTTGTGATATTAGCTGCATATTTTTAGACACAAATATATTCCCCAAATCAGGTCAAGGACACTGCTGAGAGAACCTAGGATCTGGCAAACTCTGTTTGACCAGCTCTGCAGATTCGAACAAATCCAAGTCTGTTCATGAATAATCTGCAAATACAGAAGGAGACTAAATTTGTCAAACAAATTCTTAACTCTACAGTGTTTGCCCAAAGCCACTCCCTTGTTCCAAATGCCTATTAGTCTCAGCTGGTGTTCTTTATGTACTCACTCTAGGAAGAAATGCATATTGGGAATAATTGAGGTGCTATGGATTTCAGAGTAAAGAAGCTTACTCCAAGCTTCTGTGCATGTATACATGGATTTGACTCTGGTAAAATGCTGGTGTTTCTGCAGTCTATCACGTTTGTACAACAGGAACAGTTTAACTTGAACCAAGGAAAGTCACTCTGAAACAAAGTGGTCTCAGACTCTGTGGCTCCACTAACCTAGGACTATTCCCTTACTTCAGACCCTCAGACACAAAGGCCACTCAGCCAAGCCAAGCAGACCCTCTCCATATCCCAGTATGTGCTGCTATGTCCCACACATCTGTAAGTGTGCAGACAAAGTCACCTGTGTTCAACTGGCTTCTCCAGGTACTTTCTTATGATGGAAAGTATCCATCAGCCTATATCTGTCAGCTGAGTAGAGACACGAGCCACAGGGATCCTTATGTTGGTCCCTACAGTGACTGGAACACAATATATGACACACAGTAATCTTGGGTTTTTGGGGTTTTTTTCATTTTGCTCATGCTTGACAGGCAGTAGGGAAAAAATATTTTTATTATTTACAACTATGGAGCTCTCCAATACAATAGAGCTGCAATTTTAAATTGGAAATGTATTTCTTCAACTTTTGCAGTGAGTATATAATGCATCTCTTCTTTTTCTTACTTTGTTTCTTCTCATTTAGATAGGATGTGACTCCAATTTGGGATACTTTCCTTGCCTTCTGTGATGCCTGGATAATGTCTTTAATTCGGGTGTTAAACTGATCTAGTTAATTGATCATAGCATACTCTCAAGGCCTCACTAAAGCTTTCATGGACTTCTTACACAGTACTTAGCATAACTGTTCAGCTGGCAGAAAGAAAGTCTTATCTTCTCTCCCCAGAGGTAACTAATCTAGCCTCTAAATCTAGTAAAACTTGTAGCAACTATTGAAAAACTACACAGAATGTCATAAGATCCACAAGCAAACTTTTTCCTGCTAGTTTTCAGTTACTGATTAAGCTTTGTTTTCTATTTCTTTTTCTTTTTTCAGTAACAAATGGTGACTGATGAAAGCTTTTCACTGCAAATCAAAGGCATTCATCCTGTTTTCTGTAAAAATTGGGGTAGTGACAAATCCACAAATGTTTTGCCTGAATCTGTTCTTTGGAAGAGCTACAGCTTGGCCCAATGTATGTGTTTGAACACCATAATATATTTCATCCACTGTGTGACACTTAAAACAATTACAGAAAGAAGTTTAGCCTAGTGCTCAAGCAGACTAGACCCCTGCTTTCTCTGGTTTGGCTCTGCCACTGAGGTTTCAAAGGTAATCCACAATTTTCGAGGCATTCATTGTTCAAAACCTAGAGGGTCCCTGTGTTTGAAAAACAAAATATAAAATGCACATGAAGTTAAAGATCAAATTTTAAGGTTGCTCTAAAGCTCCTTCAAAGCACTGCCACTGATTTCAGCAATCTTTGGGTCATTTTCTCAGACCATTACTTTTGTGCCTATCAGTTGGTAGCAGAAGACAGATGAAACGAATGCTTTGGACAGGCGGCACAGTTAAGTGGAGCTACAGGTCAGAAAATTTATGTTCTGACCCTGCATCTGCCACCAAAGCGAGCCCTGACAAATCGCTACATCCCTCTACAACTCAGAGGTAAAATGGGATGATACTTACCCACCTTTTAAGGCACGGCACTTTGTGCTCCTCCAGCAGCAATCATTCTATGACTAGCAGGCTCAATTATTTGAAATACTTTGAGATGTAAGATGGTCTGAAAGTATGAAGTGTTATCATTAATAATAATAATGAAAGTGCAAAAAAAAAATTTCCAGTAAATTAACACAGAACTACAAATCAGTTCTGATCTTGTGGGTTTTAAGCATAGCATTTCTTCCCAAGGGCTACAGTACGATCTTTCCCCCTTCATTCATTTCAACCAACAGTTAGGTTTAGATTGCTTTTTAAATATTTAATAACTGCTTGGGACATTTTATTTTATGGTGATTCCACATCATGCATCCCTGGGCTTCTTAATTCAGCACCAGATTTTAGAACAAACAAAGACAGTTAATTCTTCTGTGTGTATATCAGACAACAAACCCTCCCTTGGAGTTTCCTGAAGGTCAAGTGAAACATCCAAAGGAGATTTTTTTCATTTTTCACACCCTTCTTTCCACCCACCATCAAATCAAGCAAAGCTTCTCTTAATCATTATCAGGGAGACAAAAAGTTATAGTGCAGAGCAATGGACCGGAATTTCACACTCCATTTGCACAATAACTCTGAGGGCTGCTAATGTGCTGTTTGCTTTTTAGCAGGCATCTCTGCAGTCATCACTGAAATGCATTTTGGCGCTGCTCCCAGGGCAACTTAACTATTTATGACAGCTTGTCTTGAAGTGCCTACATGAACATTAGGATGTCCACGGCAATCTGCAAATTGACCCATCCACATGGCATTTGAGATCAGATGGAAAGAGTTTTAATAATGTAATGAAAGTTAGGGTAGACATCATTTTTAATTTATCTTTTTTACTTTCTCTCCAATTTTCAATCCAGTCTTTTGGCCAGGATATGTCAAATTATTAAATCTTCCCATATTAACAGATGCTAATGATCTCTCTCTCACTTGGACTGTTTTTTTTTTTACACATTCAGTCAGACAATAAAGGGGAAATATAAACTCTCATCCTATGTAAACCATTTCCCTCCAGAGAGTGAACCTGTTCCACCAGACCCAGCTGTTTGCTTATTGTCCAAGCTGAGTGATGCATGAGTAATTTAAAAGGCAGACATTCTTCCTGATAGCTTTCATTTTCATGCTGTTCTAAAGTTCAGAGGTGGATTTTATTCTTCAACCTTTATTTCAGTTTTTTATTCTCTCCTTGAAGCAAAGCTGTCTAATAAAACAACATTTTCAGACACACCTAAAAACATAGAAGGAAAAAAAACCCATTCAGCTGAGATCCAACTTCAGTCTGCAGCAGGAGTGACGAGTTATGTCTGGAAGGTTCACCAGGATGAGAGAGGTCACAGCTCCTAACTCTGCTGCTGATTTATTCACAGGGCACCTGGAGTTAAGCCACCTCACCTCATCAGGCCATACTTTCTCTCGTAAAGATTGATGTGTATCAGGAGCTGTGAGAGAGGCAATTTGCTACAGAAAGTTAGAGCAGATGAAGATAGAGAAAAAGAATGGGTTACTTCCCATATTTGCACCTTTGTTTCCCTTAACTTGGTTTGACTATAAATATTTTCTGTAGATATTGGCTTTAAATACATGGCTGTGTAATGCACATTGGAATTTACCCCATGACACGTCTCCTGAGGTGATAATTATCTTCCTCTCTCCCCCCTGGGGTTAACAATAGTCTCACATTTCTCTTTGCTGGGACCTTTCCTTCCATGGATACCAGTCACCTTTTCCCTCCAATTCTCTCTCAATCTGATTAGCATAATTAAATTACATTAGAGTTACTGATCCCAGCTTGCTCTCTGAAGTTTGTTGCTTTGTTCTAATGAAAAAAAGGGGTTTGTGTATTACAAAATTGTCCGGTTTTCTTGTTATCAGGAGAGTCTAACAAAATACAGTATCTAATAATAATCTTTTTTATAATCATAAACCACAAACACACATGTTTAAGTCTGTATATATATGTTTGTTACAAGGGTCCATAAAGCATCCAGCAAAATGTGACCTCAGCTTCTGTAAGACCTCCATGTCCAACAGTGCTGCAAAAACATTCATAACCTGAGAAATACTGAGGCCTTCAGGAATACAGGGAATATTATCAGGTCCCTTTACAACAACCCCCTGTATATTTCAAGGTGTGACCCATTTCCAAGTTAAGGTATAGGTCTGTGAAAGCAAAGTAGAAGAGCAGTGTGCTCTGAAAAGGTGCCTGTCTAGACAAGTTGCCTTAACTTGTTCTCTCATTGCTCTTGTCAGTCCCACTCCTCCATTTCTAACACGAATGGGCTTCATGTGACTAAGTGTTTGGTTTAGAGAATGCTGTGGTTAAAATGCTGACCTTAACTCTGATCTAGTTTTTCTCTTGTTCTTGTTACAAGAAGGCTGGCACCATTAATCAGGGGCTGGGAGAATTGAAGGAAAGGGGTTACAGTGTGTTCGAGGACTGCTGCAGAGCAGCATGACAGTTTGCTGTGCATAACTTAAAAAAAAAAAAAAAAAAAAAAAAAAGAAAAAAAAGCAGCCTTTATGGTAACAAAAATGATAACTCAAAAAAATGCATAGGTTTTGCTCTTTGGAGAGAAACAATTGAATTTTATTTGCTATGGAAAGCTTAATTTATTCCTGATTGTCTGTGCACTACAGAAAGCTAAGCAACACACAGCTCCTCATGCCTGAAGAAGGATGGCAGAAATTCATAGAGAAAACCTCAGTGGAAGGTGGCTGAGGTGGCAGGAGCCTTGGGAGGACAGGGCCCCTTGCTTCCACTCTCCACTGGATAAGATCAGTTCTCATCAGCACTTTACGGCTTTGTACAACCAAAGATGCTCTTATACGACTGCTAAAAAAACAGTGGTCCTGTTTTTTGAACAGTAAAATATCAGTCTCTTCAGCCTCGTCTTAAAATGGGCTATAAGGTACGACCATTAATTTGACACAGATTTCTTGCATAAAATGTCTTTTTGTAAAGTTTCATGGCATTCAATATCCTAGAAAAAGACACTTCTGAAATGCAGTATGGGTCTGGAGAAGATAATCCTGGAAACGTTTGGTTGGTTTTTCATTTATTTTGCTTCAGTTTTATTTGGTTTTGCTTGCTTGTTTGTTTAAAGACAGATGGACAAAGAACAAGAAACAGAGTTAAGAAAAGGAAATTGTTGTTGCCTTAATCTCAGGCTTTCGACAAGAGGCAACGTTCCCTGTGATTTAGTATGGCGGTTGGAATTGTATCTTCTGAGAGAGAGTGTAGATTACAAAACCTTCCTTCCTTGTGGCTGCAGACATTAGTCAGCCCCAGCTTACTCAAGACAGCAGCAGGGATTCATTCCACAGCTGTAATAATTCACAAAATAAAATGTTTGTAGGTTTTGGGGGTTTTTTTCCCAAATACCTGATGTAGTGTCAGTAGTCTCAGCAATAAAGCTCTCATTGCCTAAGGAGTAGTGTATGAAACAACAGCTACAAAAAATTCATCCCATTCCTGTCTTCCTGGACTAACAAATATGAGATCTACTGTTTCGGGACAGCATTCTTGAACTTAGCAATGTGAGTTGTTGTGGCTAGTCAATTTGCTTTGGTTGCTTTCAATCCTTTTTAAAGGGAAGTGTGGCCTGATGGCTTTTATTTGGGTTAGTTTTGGTTTTTTTACTACTGAGTCTTTGCTGTTCCAGAGAAATCACTCCAGCAAGCCAGTTGGGTGCTATCAGCTCACTGCCATGTCTTTTATGTAATGTCCAAAGTTACACAGAAGATAAAGGTAGAAGAAATAAGTAAGATTGTTTCTCACATCTGAAAAGAGTTTTAGTTGCAAACTTTGCAAACTGGCCTGTGTTCACCATCTCTGTGACGCTCACGGTTTTATAGACCTCAAGTCACCTCCTTTCCAGGCTCAAAGAAGTCATGGACTCATGGTCACTCATCATGTGAAAACAAATCTGGCCCATTTTCAGAATTTTTTCTATTATATCCTTTTTAAGATGAACAAAACAGGGCTGCAACCGTACAATTGCAGCATGGATTTCTAGAATGGTATAATGCTGCTCCCTACTTCATTCACTCACTTGGCCCTAACAACTAGAATATGTTTAAGACTGTTGCTCAGCACTGCCATCATTTTCCCAAAACTTTTTATTCTGAATGAAACATCTCAATCTTGCATTATCACAATAAGCTTAAAGCCCATCATTTTGTATAAATCAATATCAACCATGTAAATAGTTTTATGTTATGAAAGGAACTCTATAAATGAGAAACTTCGTCATCTCTATGAAACATACCTATAGCTTCAGCTCAAACATGCTCCAACATGCTCTCATGTTTTGATCTAGTATTTGAAGGTCATTCTCATGGGATGGAAAGTATATATATGTGAAAATAAATAATAAACAAATACTTTAAAAATGCTTTTTTTCAGCTCATGTAGCATTAATGGAGAATAAGGGCTGACAGTTCTGGGTGAAGAAAAAGACTACTACTTACAGAATGGAAGAAGAGCAAACCTTCCTTACACTTCCTGCCCTCAATTAGAGCTTTCTTCAAAAGAAAGTGGTTTAGGTTCCAGTCTTACCTTCTCACCCATAGATAAAGGACCTGATACCTGTAAAGGACCTTCATGACATCTCTGGGACCAAGCTGACTCAAAGGTCTTCTGGTTGGTTGGGCAAATATTTAACAAGCTCAAAATAATATCTCATCTTTCTCTATGCAAATTTTCATTAGAAAGTTGTGTTGTGGTTATCACAAGCTCAAATTCCGGTTATTGTCCATGTGAAATTAGAAAAATAAAATCCTTCTGAAGCCCACTCCATTTCATCTTCACATGTTGTCAAAGCTGGAAGTAGCCAGCTGTAATGCTGATTTTCCACCTGTCAACTTTTGCAAGTCCACCTATACACATGCATAGTGTTTTGTCTGTCTTTCCTGCATCCCTCTTTGCATTTCCCAAAACATGTAGTAGGCATCAGGCTTCCCTCACATCTAGGTTAGAAGAAAAACATGCTCTGATCCTATGACTGTGTGTGGGAACATTTCCCATGGCCAGCTGATGGTAGTCTCCATCCACTGCTCTGAGTGCCTCAGGGAAGCAAAGGGGTGTCACAGCATTGAGTGGCTGCAGCTGAGCCCTTACTATCTCCCTTGGACATTGGTGACTTCTGAGAAGAAAAGACTGCTTGCATCTGCATATCACTTTTAAATTCTTTTTAATCCTGAAGGCAACATTGAAATTAATAAAATTCTCTCCATTTTTTATAAGTACAGGTAAAACACTTCATGATGTGGGTGTGCACTTACTGTGCACAATTTCACAATTTAAATCATTTATAAAAGATAGATGTGTTTTCTGATTTTTTTTTAATTGACAATGTCATAATGTGCATGATGAAAAGCATGAAGGCTATATATATATCTGGAACTGAATATAAAAACAGCCATGAAAAACATGTGAGTAAAAATGTTAAACAATCTCTTGCAATCCCCAATTTCATAGTACAATTTTGTCAACACACATTTCATCCTTCCTCAATTCACAAAAAAACCTCTTTGCATTTTATAATCTAAAATCCAAGAGGCGATGACATCTCACTGAAAAAAAAAGCCAAAAAAAAAAAAAGGGAAAACCCAAACAAAACTAAATTTACACCAAAATGTAAATGTGCTATTTCATTTAAACTATTAGAAACCATATTCTTTCAGCTGCTGAAAAGACTTTACTGATAAAGACAGGGGAGGTGAAGAGGGATTAAGCACTGAAAGAAACTAAGATGCCAAAAGAAATGTACAGCTTGTGTGGGGATCAGGGACTCTTTTCTCAGCAATGTGTTCATAAATTTTATCCTGAGTGTATATCGTGAGCAGAAAGTCAAGGATTTAATATTGCTGGCAGTAAGCCAGCAGCACGTTAGGAAGGTTTTATATTAACTCCCCACATACCACTCTGCCTGTGCACCTCTAATTGACCTGCACAGTGCCTTGCTACATCCATTCCAGCTCCCCCCTACCCAGACCTATTGGCTCAGAGGGGGCTTATTCAACACCTTGCTACTCCAGCCCAGAAGGTCACCAGTGACTGCCATCCACACCATAATTCTCACTTTCTTCTGAAACTCCCTGCAGCCTCTTTTGCTAAAATCTTGGCTCCTTCATGCCAAGTCCCAGTAACTTTTTGACTTTTCATCCCTGTTGCTTTCACAGCAGCCAGTCCTGTTCCTCATTTGTCAAAGGAAGAATATTGGAAACCACTCACCCAAGCTGAATTTGAATCAGCAGCCAGCTCTACATCCTGTTTAAAGTCACCTGAGCCACTCAGCCTGTAAGAGCTATTAATCTCACCTATCTGGAATTCCTATAAATTCTCTGGAAAAGAATTTTCTCATTAAATTTTGCATATTATAATGTGCATATCTCATAGCACCAAAATGCTAAAGTGATGAAGACCACATAAGTAATCTGCAGATACAGAGGGAATGCTAGCTCATAGCAGTATGAAAACTGAATAGCATGATATATTTTGTCAAAGCTGAGCTGGAAGTTGTCTTGTTGCTTTAGGAATGTATTCTTAATATTTCCTTAACCACAGGAATATCATTTATGTCATAGTGCCAGATTCAGTCACTTTAGGACTGACAAATATATTACCATGAACTTCAAGGGAGGCATAGATAATGTTTTGGGTTTCTGAACCAAAGTGAATTCTAGTGTCTGCTCAGTGAAACCTAACACAGTGCCTAAAAAGAATAGGAATCTCCATAGTTTGCCGCCAGTAACATGATTCTCTTTGTACTGAGGACTAACTTTGTTTCATAAGGACTCCAGTAGACATCACCCATGTAGGCATGGAGATTTGGCAGTATATGTGCTTCCATCAGTCCTGGTTTCTAGGTCACCCAGCTTAAGGTGCAGCCTAATTACATTGGGAATTGTCTAATCAAGAGGACTGGGCTGGAGCAGCTTGGAGGCATCAAAGCCAGCTCCCTGCCTTCGGACATGGTTTCCAGCCACAGGATTACTCTGTTAGCTATGTTTAGCAAAGCTGAACACAGTGAGTCACAGCAGAAATCACAGTGTTTGAAGTGAAAGTCCTACTGAGTGATGTTTTGTTAAAAGAAATGCTCAAACTTTTTATTCGAAAACTGAAGAAAGCACCTTGTGATTTTGAGAAAAAGTGAAAGAACATAGAAAAGGAAAAAAACACTTGCCAAGAGACTGCAAAGATTTTCAAAAAGAAAATACATCAGTATTTTTTTCTCAGTTCAAATCCAATTGGTTGCAATACTTTAGCTTAGAAGTAAGCACATAAATAATTTATAAAACTATACATATTCTTTATAATGATTTCATATTAAATTTTAATAACAAGCCCATTCTTCCTGCCTTCTTTTTCAGTAATGCCTGTCTTTAGCCAATGCATGTTTTATTATTTTGAGAAAAGCAATTAGATGTTTAGCTGGAAGTGCTAAACTCAAGTGTCATGGAGAAGAGAATGGGAAAATCTTCTCTCTTAGGAGCAAGCAATCTAGTTTTTAACAAAGACTGAACACTAAAACTTTAGCTGAAGGCAGCAGAATCCAGCTTATACACACTAATGGTTTTTGTCACCTGGATTTCCATTTTCCTGTCATCAACTCTTCATTCAGCCTCTTTCTAAAATCACTTCTTAGTTATATGAAACACTGGTTCCAAAACATTAATTTTGTTATTCATCCTCAGGAGGCAGCTCAGTAAATTCTGTCTGAATCAACGAGTGGAAACAGTACGAATCAAGCAGATACATAAACATTCTTCTAATTATATGACAATCCTCTGGTGTTTGTATTTTGTATGCATGTTTATACAGCAGTGAATACAATACATATGTGTCTGTAACCACTGGAGAACAATGTCCCTTTAATGGACACAATCGGAAAAATGCAAGGCTTTTGTCACCTTCCTTATTAGCTGGAGATTCTCCACCTCACCATTTATATTTAAGCACTTGATTCAAAGCTAGGTTTATACCTCCAGTGTCTACATAGGGCCTAGGTTTTGTTTACAAACTTAATAAAATATATAATTATTATTTTGTTTGCCATGGCAAACCCACTACTGGAGGTGCCCATAGGAACCCAAAGGAAAGCTGGAAAGCTTCATAGAAAAGGAAGCAAAGGAGAACATTTAAAACACCAAATAAAGCTGAATAGACTCACCTGAATTACCCAAAGTGAAATTTGGCATGGTACAATTATCCACCCACAAATCGAGTACACTGTAATGAGAACCCTTGCAGACTTTGCTAAGGTACAACAACTTTTCTACTGTACTCAGTTGATTCTGTGTCAGAGGGAAAATGCCACCTACAGATTTCTAACATCCATTCAGCTGTAAATGTTCTTTCTGGGCCTCCTTAGTCAAACACTGCCTGCCTGAGTCTAGTTATCTAACAAGATCTGATGAACGTATGCTGCAAGACAGTACTGCTTAAGAAAAAATGTTCTTGATACTGTTACAAATGCTTCCACAGCTGTGAGCTTTTCCAAAAGAGAAACTGTCTTTATAGTAACTATTGTGAAAAAAACCTGACACATATTAAGGTTTTCATATCCTATTTATTCCACAGTATCTTTCAATATCTTTAAAATTCCCTGCTTGCCTGCTTGCAATCTATTTTGCAGCCAGCTCTATGAAAGCACTGTCACTTCCCTTTCTGCCTTTCTCCTTAAGGCTGCTAACCCTACTGTGAAGGGGGTATTAACCTATGTATACATCTGGCTGTGATATGGTTCTCCACAAACACTACCTTAATACACAAGAATTATATTTATGTAGAGCAAACATGTTAAGATTAAAGATGCATCCTCATTTTTCCTCACACACCATGCTAATTCAATCATGTTTTTTTTAACTACTTCTTATTCTGGAAAAGATAATACTGAATTTTATGAAGTCTTGAAATATATGTCAGCTGTAGGCTGGGAACAAATCTTTTGTAAGCTCTATCCTAGGACTTGCAGAGTGCTGTGCCATATCACTTAAAATAGCAGCGCCAATGAATCATACTAGTTCCTTTCAAAATTATGTAATTCTTCAATCCAGTGACCTTTAAGAAGAGACTTAGCAGGATAAACTACTTGTTATCTGCAAACAAGGCTCCTCACCTTCTTGGGTTCCAAACAAATAATCTTAGATTCATCGGTTATTTCAAGATCAATCTACATAGCCTCAGAATAGCAGAAAATTAATTCATCAATAGGAATTGACCAGGGAATAATCCCAAAATTGCAGTTATGTAAATTTTAAAAAGTTTGTGTGTCTGTGTGTATGTGTGTGTCTGTGCACATAGATTGATGGATGATTATGTGATGGTTTAAGACTTGCTCCCTGATGTGCCTGATCGGCAGTTATATAAATTTTAAAAAGTTTGTGTGTCTGTGTCTGTGTGTATGTGTGTGTCTGTGCTCATAGATTGATGGATGATTATGTGATGGTTTAAGACTTGCTCCCTGATGTGCCTGATCATGAAATTCAGAACTTTTTATTCCAGTGCAAACAAAATCTAAGATTACTGAATCCATTAGAATTCAGGAAAACAAAGGCTGAGATGACACAGACAGAGGCCTGGAAACTATGTCTCTTTTTCTGGATCTCCACTTAAGAATCAAATCCATGAAAATGGAATTTTTGTGGAATCTTTTTACATTCCTTTAATGTCTCAGTTTGAAAAATATTCCCTTAGAAAGGATTAATCTTTTGTAAACAGGGTGTGCATTTCTATGTAGATTAGAGGGAGAAGTAAAGGAAAGAAAGAGACAAGCAGTATCAAGGAGACGAACTTAGTTTCTCTGAGAAGGTAACCATCACCTGTGAACCCCTCTGTGCACCACTGATTTGATAATTACTTATTTCCAGTGTGACTGCTTTAGGGCTTTCCATGAACATGTCATGGGATGGCAGAGAGCAGCCATCCCTAGACAAGATTGTGCAGGCTTTTCTTTTCATGAGCAATTCATTATACACACTTTCAATTAGCTGTCAGTTTTAAACTTTTGTACCCTGTTTTAAACAGAATGAACAATGCTTTAAAATGTGTGTGAAAAGCTAAAGTATCTTTATTTAATGAAAGGTACTCTGAATATCTGTAAAAATTGTGGATAATTGCCATGTCTTCCATAAAGCATTAAACCATCAGGAAAACAATTATTCAACTTAGTGGCTCAAGCACCATGATAAGCAGGATTTGGGTCTGAGTTCTTATTCTAGTTCATCGCAGTAATTTTATTCACTTAAGCCTATTGCAATGGGTCAAGAAACCTCCTGGAAAAAAGAGTTTATGAAATGTCTGGCTATTGCTTCTTCTGATTGGACACTCTGGGGGTCCAGGAAAGATGTAGAATTTGACCAGGAAAAAGGAAGCAGGAGAATGTTTAGAATGCTTTCAACATTCATGATTTATCAGAAGTCTTGCTTGATCTTGAGTTGTATATGAAAGTTCGAGATGGATCAACTTTGAGAATGAGCAAGCTAAAAAAGAAAGTTCAGGCTGATGCAGGAATTCATTGAGGTCTCATTTAAAAAATTCTAGGTAGGCATCTTATTATGGCCAAATCAGAGTAGTTCCAGACAAGACCGCTGAATTAAGACATTCAAAACACCTAAGGACCTTCTGAAAAATCTATCTCTTGGGCCCCAATTTCCCATTCCTTCTAAACATGGTTATAATCTAGGAAACGCTTCAATTCAAGAGTAAATTAATTCCCTGCAACTTTCTCCCCTACTATAGGTACATAAAACATGCTGGTTTCTTTAGCAAAAAGCACTGTCACTAAATAAATAGCCCCACACAGACATCATTCTCCCAACATGGAAACCATTTCAGTGGCAGCTTTGCAAACTCCAGAAGATGATAATGTATTTGTTCTGACCAGTGGTTTGAAGCTCAGAAGAACTTGTTTTTCTGAAGTTGTTCCATTGTGCTTTTGATAACAGAAGGCCATTGGCAGAGAAGCAGCTGCTAAAATGGTTCAATCCATGATGGATATCCGAACCACCCATGCCATGCTCTTTGTTGTCTAGTCAAAACTTTTCTAGTGTGGAATACTTCCAAAAGCAGGATTTTTTGTTGTTGTTTTTTAAGCACTTTTTTGAGGAAAATCACCTAAGAAATTGTATTCTTCTGTTCATTTATTTTGTGTTGATCCAATTGGATCAACAAGCAAGTAAATTGGTTTTCTATTCTCACTGCTGCTGGTCCACCTTTCCCCTCTCCCCCATAGATTCGGCAAGCAAACCAAGAAGTCAATTATTTGCACAGCCCCATATGAAGTTTTTCACACCAGGCATAGTGCTTGTGTTTCACTGTCTTACTTGTCTTCAAAGTTCTTCCTTTCAGGAGCCAGATTATGGCCTCATTAACCTGTAGGATGCTACTGAAATGGCTTAAAACCAGTAGCTATTAAAACAAGTTACAGTATTAATTGAATTATCGCTCTGATTTTTTCCATTTGAAAAGGAAAATGGTGCAGTCTCCTCCTTATAACTGTGTGCTAGTGGGTACACAATGAACTTTTAGCAAATTCCATGGTCTGTCTTTCTTCCTGTGCAATTGTTTGTCTTGCATTCCACATTTCTGGGCACGTTTAAAAGATTTTTATGGATTATTGAACTATATCAGTATCCATAGACCTCACTCTCCAAAACTAGGAGTGAATAATAGGTCTTTATTCCCCAAATATTATTCATCCTACTGCAAAGGGAAGCCACCAGCCAGAGCAACCCTTGTCAGACCAGGCATTGTCATTTCATCTCTTTCTGGGGCTCATTTGCATTACCCCTCAGTGACAACAGGACTAGATGATTTGTGAAGGAGCCTGACAGGTCCAGCCTTGGCCACCAACTTCCAGAGTGCCACTTTCCCAGGGGCCTGCAGCACAGTGCTCTCAGCCCTACACTATACAGTGTCTGCCAGCCTGAACCAATCTGTGGCTCCTCCAAGTCTCAGAGTAGTCTCTGTCTGCTCTCCAGCCCTCTTTTCAGGAGCAGAAGCCCACAGAGGCACCTAGAAGCCATAAATTCTTCCTAACAAATATGTATCCATCAAGCCCCTGATAAATTATGTCTACCCATAGCCACACTGGCCTTCTGAATGGATAATTAGTGATACTGGATTTTCTTGGGTCCTGTGTGGGTTCATCAAAGAATTTAAAGCTGACAGTTTAAATTAATTCCAACTTCAGAAAAAAAACAGTCAACAATCTCAATCTTGTATTTGATTCAATAAATTTCTTTTGTAGAAGAAATAAAACAAAAGAGAAAGATTTTTGTGTAAAATTCTTTATATTTCACAAAGTTTTCCTTCACTTGCTTAGTTTTAGTCTCAAAACAGATGTATGTAGCCAACGTATACCAGTTATGTTAACTGGTCATATACTTATTGCTACACGTAGATGCATGTAGCAATAAGTATTTGACCAGTTCAGTCACAAAGACTGATTCTGGCACTGCATGCACTTAAAACTCCACACCATGGAAGCTGACTCTTCCCCCCAAAGAACTGGGAACACATGTTGTTCAGAAAGCAAAAGAAGGCAAGCACAGTGCAGTGAAGCATAATGAACAAAACCTCACTAGTCACATCTGTCTTCAGGACAGCTCCCAGTAGTAGGAGGAGGTTACACTCAATATCAGCCTTCTTCATCTGAGTACTGGAGTAAAATCAGCAGGACCATCTTTCCCCTAAGCAAATTCAGATGTCTTAGGCAAAACAACTTCTTGCACATGTTCCCCTGTATCCCTGCCTGGCACCCCTACCCTGCAGACAAGGACAGAATTAATTTTCTATTCTCTATGCACAGCAAATAAAGAATACAATGTTCACTTTGCATCATTTTCATCTTTCATCTTAATTATCACTGTGGAGACTACAGAAATCATTATCTTTATTATGATGAATGTCCAATTAGCATTTCCCATATAAATTTCAGATCATGAAGGAGGCTGTAATGGATAATGCAAATTCCTAATGGTCTTTTTTTTTCCTAGCTGAAAAATTGAGGTGCTTAACAAAATGAAATTTAATCTGAGCCATTTTGAAACAAGTCAAGAACTTTAATTACTTGACAGGGAGGAGGGAAAGAAGAAACTGAAACTAAATCTTAAAAATGGGCATATTTTAAAAGACCTTGCTTTTCCAGCCCATTGCTCAAGCTTTTTCCTCCAGATAACTAAACACTTGTCTGGCTGTGCTCAATAAGTTTTAAACTATTGTGAAAGCTGATAGAAGCAATTTCTTTTATTAGTTCTACCATTTACTAAATCAAAAAAATTATTCCAAGTAAACATCCTGTTGTCTCTAATACAGTATTTTAATTGATTCCCATCCATCACATGTAGTGTGAAATTGGCAATAACTACATCATTGCCATTGCAAAGCAGTAAGAGACACAACTCCTCTGTGGTGCTGGTTGAGGCACTGAGGTGTGGGTAGAGATATGACAATTGAATTCCCTTGGGATGGTTTTGGGTTGGGCAAAATTAATTCAGCTGGCTGTTTTAGAAACATCTGAAGTATTATTTGCACCAAGGAGTAAACAAATCGTGGGGTCCATATAGTCTAGTTTGTCATCTCTAATTATGAATGGTAACTATTTCCCTGAGCCAGGAAAAAGCAGACCTTTGCAGATGCCCTTCTATCTAAGCCAGCAGATAATTGTGGTGACACAAAGAAAAACTGTACCTGGTCCAAAAAATGAAGTAGGGACCAGCTGTCTAGTCCCTTTTGCTTTTTTTATCTCCTCTTTCCTTCTTTTTTTTCCAGAAAAATTTTATCCCTTCTTCTAGTCCATGTGGCCTCGAAGTAGCTCTTCATACTTTCCAAGAGCCTTATCCCATGGCGTGAGTGAACACACATACCTGCACACACCCACACCCATACTCTCTTTCTCCTTTCCCCTTCCCCCTACACTTTCCTATCCTTCACCAATAGGTTTAAAGATACAGGGTCAATATCTTATTGATGGAATTTGAAAGTAGAGGTGCTACAATGGCTTCATGAATTGCAGTGAAAGAATTTGGCAGCCTTGGGTTGTTCTCCTTCAGAAAATGCCATTTCAATCAGCAGCCAGGGTAAAATTGCTCCTAGGAAGTAATGACTTACAGAATGAAATTTCTATTTTATAGCAAAATATTCTGTTAATTACAAAGCAAATTGTCTCTCTAGGAAGGTATGCTTTTCTGAGAAGAAGCTGTTCAATTATTTGTAGTGTGATTTTCTGCAGTCTGTTCAATCTTTATTCTGGTCAGGACATGAAAAAGAACTCTAAGAATTTTTACTTGGCTTTGATACTGGTACAGGCTGCTTGTCCCACATGGTGTTGTTGCATATAACAACTTTTTATGTATGTCAATCATTTATAATTCTTTTTAGGCCTTCTTGGGTCCATTAAGTGAAGAAGTATAATTCTTGGTGTTTTGTTACTCTATTATAGTATGATATAGATCTAAGTTTAATTCTAGCATATGTGGTAGATGCATGATATTGAATAAGAACCTAATAAGTCCAAGTTATTTTAATTTCATTCTGTGTGTTTATTATTCATATAAATGTGTAATTAATTTCTGAAACCTCCTTTAAGCTTCATCTCAATCATGTCTAATGACACCAACAATTACTATTCATCTTAAAAAACACTTCTTCACATCTATTTGCATAATAATTTTCACTAGTTTTCATTTGTTTTTCTCCCTGAGAAAGAATTGAGAAGATTATTTGACTGACTCTAATTTCATCCTTTTATATTACCTTGTTTCTTTTGTTTTCTGCAGCTGTCGAATAGATACCATGCCTCCTTACTGAGGAGATTTTTGTGTTTCTAACATTTCTTTTGTGCTCTTTTCCTGACCCTTTTTATATGCATGTGGGTGTTGAGAAGTACAGTCCATCTTTTAGGTGATTATGAATATCCTTACTCTAGGGTCATGGCTCCACTGCACCATAATTACACAACTTCCTTCACTTCCTTCACATGACTTATGTACTCCTTCTGTAAGGATTACATAAATGTATTCCTTCATTTATGTATTCCTTACAGAAGGGAGATCTGTGTTTTGGATGCACAGTGACAGATTTACAAAAGCTTCAACTGACTTAGGAGTCGTTTAGACCAGAAGCATACATATGATATACCTAACTGAGCTTTACAGAAAGTAATTGACATCTTTACAAATTAACCATAGGGAGTGCAAGTTAAGATAATGAACTTCTGTGTCTCATTTTCACTTCTTTTTAGACTGTTTTCTAATGACACTGTACAACTTTGCTCTGTGGGGTTTTTTTTTTGTCCACTATTCTATTTCAATATAGTTGACAGAAAAGTAAAATTATCCAAGATTTAGATTTTGATAAGTTTCACAGAAAAAAATCTTGTCTGAGTAGTGAATTCCCTGCTGTCTGCTTAAGAGGTCCTTCTTCTTGATACTTCATTCACTATTTCACATTTCATTTTTTTTCCAATTCATTACATTTTTACTTCACTCCATGTCTATACAGATTGTCCAGTGTTAAATATAGGTTATAATAGTACTTTGTCTTTAGCCACGGGACTCAATTATTTTTCTGAATAAAATATCTCTCTATGGTAAGGTCTTATTATCATTGGCCAGAACAACTTGGTTAGATGGTTATAAAAGAAAGGACATGGGATCTACAAACAAGGAAGAATATATAACATCAGGTTAGGGTCTGCTTATTAAATAATGAAGGAAGATTAATTTATAGTTCTATAATTCTAAATTATGGTCTCTTAAATGCTCATCAGAATATATGAGAAGTTGAGACAGTTTTACTGCCCTAGCAGATAAATAACCATACAGTCAAACGTTCCTGATGGAAAGTGCAGGAGCAAATTGATGGATGGACATCTGCAGCACAGCAGCTGATTTTTCAAGTTAAACTCATTAAGACACCTTAATAGTGATGGGCAAGTTCCTTCAAACAGAACGGCAAATAGGTGAACAGGAGTCTGCTTAACAAGCTGTCATGTCACTGATTAGAAGTGAAAGCCATGTCTAATCTATTTTCTGGTAAATCTGCTTGTTGAGCAAACAAATTTAGCTATTTCACATAGAAAAAAAATGTGCTCCAATGAAGCCAGGTGTTACCTGCAACATTCTCAGCCTAAGCATCCTGGGCACACCTGTGAGAGACAGTTTCAAAATGCTTGGAGTCTACAAGTAATAAAAATCTTACAGACTGTGCAGCCTAATGTTTAGAGCCAAGGAAAAGAGCTAAGAATCATTGCATTTGTTTACACCTCTGACCCCTCTCTTTTCTTGACATTTCATTGTTCAAGATTGTCCCACTGTGAAAAACTGTTTCTATGCAACTGGAGCTAAAGGAAATACTGACTTTCGTGGGTACAGTAACAGAACACTAAGGATTTTAAAAGTCCTTGCTCCAAAATACTTATGTATACATAAGTAAGTGTAAAGCAAACCACAGTGAAAGCTATTTTGCCGAGAATGTGGGTTCAGTACCATATTCAGTCTTCAGATGCTTGAAGAAATAATTTCAATGGCTTTATAAGGAATTTTTTTTCTTATAAGCCATGTTTTAGTAATAGAAAATGGATGGTCTACTAACAAATATTTTGCTGCTTTTTATCCATCAGAATAATAGTACTAAAAATAGCAAAATACCTTCACATCAGTAACTCTTAGCACCTGCCTTGAGCAACTGTGTGCTATTCACATAGGCATATTTGCATGAGGCAAGAAAAATTTTATAGTGGAGACAGGGAAGATAGTATGAACTTGAAAAACTACTAGCAGGGAAAATGTAAGTCATCTAGTTCTTAACAACTGTCAGACAATTTTGAAATAAGATGCCTCTGAAACAATTTTTTTCATGACCCCAACAGGCAGTAGTTTACTTATGTGCTGGAGTGCAAATGGTTTGGATAGCTTTTTTATTCAACAATTCATATATCCATGGATATTTCCCTATCCATATTTTAATTGTAGTTAAATTTGGCCCACTGACAAATATTTTACGCTTACTTCCATCAGAATAATGAGTCAAATACCTTTTCTCTCTCATGGAATGCCACTAGAATTTAAACATTTTACAAAATATGTATTTATAGGAGTGCAACATAGTGACTGTTTAAAAATATTTAACAATAACCTATAACAGAACCTTCTCTAACAGGTGTCTGCTGTGTCAGTGTAGGAGGGCATGGTCATTAGCAGATGGTAATAAGATAATCTTCCATTAGTTTCGTAATTACGATACAATTTTTATGAACTACACAAATTGGAGAAAGAATTTCTGTCCTGTGAAAAGCAGTATGAGCTCTTTAATGAATGCAAGCAGCCTGGATTTTCATTGTATACTTCCTGTGAAAGCTCATACTGCACATAGACCCCTCACTCTTTGCTTGCCCACATAAATCACACACTTCCGAGGCACAAGGTTTGCCCAGTTTTCTGAAATTCCTGGCAGATGTCATTTTACTTTGTCACTCAAGAATATAAACAATCTGGTGCAAGCCAGGCAGACTTTTTCCTCTTTTTTTCTGACTTTTCCCACCTTTTTTCTTTCTTTTTTTCTTTCTGGAAAACAAGTAATGCAGAACTTCCCTGTTTCAAAAAACTATACCAGTGAAAATCTATTCTATTTAATATGAAAAAATGCTCTTTTGTACAGTAGCTCCTAATAATATCTACTAAAAAAATTAAGCTGTTGCCTGTAAGTTGGCCATCAGGAGGCATGTGGTGGAATATTTAGCTGAATATTTTTCTTTCTAGAAAATGCAATTTTCTTCAACAAATATCTGACAAAACCCTGCAATTTTCTTCAACAAATATCTGACAAATTTTGAGGCATAAAACTTATGTAAAACATTTTGTGCTTCTCAGCCTGAACCTGTATATTCTATCCTCCAGTTCATATTTTTTTAAATAAAATAATTATTTGGGAAGGATTCTACTTTAATAGTCCAAACCTAGAAATATATATGACCACACTTCATAAAAGCATTAATATTTCAAGCAGTGTTCTCTAGTTGTCCTTAGTAAAGTTGCACAGGATGCAGAAGAATTGTCATAATTTTATTCACATGAGAGAAATGAAAAGATACAGTGGCATTTTAAATATTAGGTAAACATTAGAAAAAATTAGGTACATATATATATCATGCAATGGGTGAGCAATTGGCTCATGGTTTGGGTGCACAGGATTGTAATAAATGGCTTTATATCAGGCTGGTGACCAGACACCAGTGGGATTCTTCAGGGCTCTTTTCTAGGGCCAGTTTTCCTCAAATTCCTCATAGGAAGTTGAACAAAGACCAGTGGCAGATTCTGCACCCATGTTGGGACAGCCCAGGATGTAGGGACAGACTGGGGAATACCATGCTGAGTGATGAAAGTGACTTGGCTTGTTCAGCCTGGAGAAGAGGAGGCTGAGGGGAAATATTGTGGTCTACAACTTCCTCACAAGGGGAAACAGAGTGCCAGGTACCAATCTCTTCACTCTCTTGACCAGTGGCAGGACTTGAGGACAGGGCATGAAACTGAGTCAGGGGGGGTTTAGGTTGGATATCAAGAAAAAGTTCATCACCCAGATGGTAATTGAGCACTGGAACATGCTCCACAGGGAAGCGGTCACAGCACAAAACCTGACAGAATTCAAGAAAAGTTTGAACAACTCTCTCAGGTACGTGGTGTGGCTCTTGGGACTGTTCTGTGCAAGGAGAGGATTTTGATGATCCTTGTGGGTCTTTCTAACTCAGGATGCTCTATGATTAGTTGTAGCTTAAGTTAGCCATTTATTAATAACTGTGATTTGTTCTTGTAATAACTTCATACCCAGTTTTTACAGATTATGTATCAGCCTCAATATTATACTCCCCTCTGAAAGAGGAAGCTCAAGATGAAATAGATTACATGTCCTATCACTGCATTGAAATCAGTAAGGGGCTAAAACCTGATTTTTCAATACTAAGCAAACACTACAGACAAAGCATCAGCATGAATAACAGGCTGACAGTTTTTATTTCAGAATGAAATATCATCCTGGCAACACTCACAGCCAGCTATCCATTGCTTCTTCCTTTGGATTGGGAGCTCTTTCAGTGAATTCAGGAATGAGTCTGATCCTTTGCCCATTAAGCCTTTTGCCCATCAGACCTGAATAGCCCTCATAAAAAATTTCTAATAACAGAGCTCAGCATCACTGGTGAGTTAATGAACTGTTAAGTGCTTGGTGGATTATGTTGATTTTTAGACTGGTCCAGAGCAGTAAAATCACTTCCTAGAAAAAAAAAATATAATTACAATAATAATTACAAAAATAATAATAATATGCACTTTTATAGTGTTTTAATCTGTAGAAATCTAGATAATTTATGGCCCTTCATATAGTTTTAATATGTAGAAATCAAAGTACTTTATAGCAAAAAAATAATATTTTGAACACTGTTATTTTGTCTTCTCTAATAGGCATGCAATGCACCAACTGAAACAGAATTTTTGGTTAAAGGCAACACTGCTGAATTCAGGTTGCAATATTTAATCCATAAATAATATAAATAAATAATGCCACTGCTGTGGAATAGGGAGACATCAGAAAACATAAAACATGGGTAACTTAAAACCCAACATGGGTAGCTTAAAACTCAGTCGACCAAGCAGAATTTTCACTCAGAGTGTGACTGCTAAGTGAGTCTGGTTAAGCATCAGGAAGTTTTATTCTTTTCTTACATTCAGTCTGTTTTGCTCAGTTGATTTTCTGCTGAAGAAAAAACAAGCACTGTGAAGTCACAGCAAGAAAGAATGGCTTTGCGATTTTGCCAAATCCAGGATTTTCAAGACAACTCACAAGGATGTTTAATTTTGCTTCAAGGTCAAAAATAGTAAAAATTGTGGAAAACAAATTGCACATCTACTTACAACTTGGAGCTGTGTGAGAAAACTCTTACTTTGCTGATCTACGTCAGCTGCATTTCATGACTTTTAAATATCTCCAAAAAGCACCAAAATGTCATTGAACTTCATCTAGACCTTAGACAGCCAAATTGAATCTTCTTCCTCTCTTTCTTCTGTCTTCTTTCTATCTTCATTAACCACCATGTAAAAGAATCAATTCAACCATAATCCTAATCAATAAAGAAATAATTAATTTTTAGACATGCATGTTCCTTAAAAACCTCTGATCATAAATGGGAACCGGAATTCCTGCCCTAGGAAACCTTATGTTACTACTAAGTAAATAGTGATCACATGCTTTAACATCTGGTATGGATTACAGAATTTAGTCATTCACAATCATATGAGCACCTGCCAAAGATTCTAAGAAAATTTGAAAACACACTGTCCTGGATGATGTCTAGAAACATACAACCTTTACAGAAAATATATTGTGTGACCTGTAAAGAAAAATGTGCACCGTATATGGTTAACATGGAATTCTCAATTTTTTTTTCCTTAGAGGAGCAATAAGAAAGACAGGTTTCTCTTTGTCTCATTTCTGTCAGCTTCAGTGCTGGTAAATCACAGAGTTTTAGTAGATATTGCCATGGAAACCTACAACTAGTACTGTACAACTTATCTTTGTTAACATATTACACTATTTGCAAGGTCCTTGTTCTGTTCAGGGAGTCTAAGGGATAAAAAAGAAATATCTCTAGATCAGTCTGAATAGGAAATCATGTTCAGACTTGGTTTAAAGTCAGTCTGATTCTGTTTTTCTGGACACACACCCAAAATGTATCTTTTGGTTTTAAGCCATATCCATTTCTACGGTTTTAATTTAACCCTGACATTTTATCTGCACATCTTTCAACATGTTTCAAGAAGGAAATATGTTATTGTGTGGATTCTGTCTAATTTGTTATCATTTGCTACATCAAAATCTCTTCTTGGTTTCATCATCACCTTTAGTTGCTGTCCACAGCCATAAGGTTTTGCAGCCCTGGAGGGATCAGATGGAATTTAAATGCAGTATTCTACACCCTCATTTCTATGAAATAATATGCACACAGTAGTGCCACACAAATAGAAAACTTGCTGCATCCACAAATATGCCATGCTTCAGTCTGCAAAAACTTTATTGGGCACAGTATGAAAACTCAATTCATACTGGAATTTACACTGCCTAATGTCACCCAAGTGGCATCCAATTATTTTTTCATAACACCTTTTGTTTAATCCCAGGCTACCCTAAGAGAGTGGGGCCAGTGTCCTTCCCCTTCCACCAGCCCTTTGGTAGGAAGGCAGGGATCTGTTGGCTAGTCTCAGCATGGAGGCCACTGGCATGGCAACAGCTGTAACCCTTTTACCTTTCCCAAAGCATTTCTGTCACTCTGATGCAAACTAATGAATATTGAAATTTGACTGATAGATTTTACTTCACAGCAGCCTCATTCAAATTAATTATTTGTAATTTGGTTTTATGTTGGGATTTTGCATTGATTTTTCCTGGGCTCTGGCTTCCTGATCTCACAAAAGAAAATGCCATCATGCTAAGAAAAAGCACTATAGGGAACATTTGCTTTACACTTTGTTACTAAGGAATATGGTGGTATAATACACAAAAGGAGATCCCAAAATCCAAACACAAGCCTCTCTCAACCTTACCTTCCTTCAGAGTTTGACTTAACTAGATGACATTAACACAATTCTATTCCTAAATCTTTGCAGGTCATTAACTCCCAGCTATGGAAGGGAGAGAAAATCCAATACTGTCATCACCTCTGCCTAGGAAATGGTTAGCAGAGTGCCTTTAACACTGAGCTGTCAAAAAATATCCAAATGGGGTTCATGTCATCTTTTCCTATAAACAGAAGCTTCTGCATAGTAGGGGAAAAAAAGTTTAATTGGAGAGAAATAGCAGCACTTTAGCTTCTATCCTGATTTCAGTTAGGGTTGAGTTACAGTAGCTGTTACAGTGCTGTGTTTTAGATTGGGAAGCAGAATGGGGTTAACACACTGATGATTTTGTTTCTGCTAAGTTATGTTTTTCCTAAGTCATAGACTTTCATTCCTCCTCTCATGCTCTGATGGTGAGGAGGTCTATAAAAGAGACTGTGAGGGAGCACAGCTGGGACAGGTGACCCAAACTGACCAGAGGGATATTTCACACCACAGAATGTCATGGCTAGTATACAAGCTGGGGAGGGTTACCTGGAAGAGCAGTTGATCTGGTTAGAGAAACAAAAATCAACTTTTTTAGACACACTAACAAAAATAATGTGATACCAATTAAGCCCCACTAAAAACCTGATTCTATGGAAGGTGTAGTGCTTCAAGAGAGCAAGAGCATTGTTTAAATATAATGTAAGTGATCTGTCTGACATGTGCAAGGTCTGAGCTATCTGCAATGTGGAGAGTTTGTCTTTTGCATTGTTATAAAACTCTCCCGGATTGCTCCCCTACCAGGTTGCCACTGGTTCAGCTTTATGCAACTCATTCCTTACCAATTTATTGATCACAGCAGCAGCAAGGTCCTTCTCAGGCCCTATGATTGAAAGCTGATGCCTGTTAATAAAACCCCATATAAAATGAAAGAAGACCCCAAAGTGCATTTAAAGTCTGTGCATTTATTCTGAAATTCTTGATACTTTATGTAGATTTGTCTGTCTACTTAGGAGCTCTAAAATGTCACAAAATAACTTCCTTTTTTCTGTGGTAACTGATTGCTGCATGCCAAAATGTGCAACACAGCTATTGGCAAATTTGGTCCTGAGATTCTTCCCAACATATTTTACTCCCATATTCTATTACCTCTACAAGTTTAAACATTGTTTATTTCCAACATAAAATGATTGTAGGAAATTGCTTTCTGCTGAATCCTTGACTCATGACTTAATATACCCCTCCATGTCTTTTTTCTGTGATTTATATTTGTGGACACAATTTATATTAAAATGCACACCTGTTAAATACATCCATACGCCTTCACAAAGGTGTAGTACAACACCAGAAGTGAGGCTGCTTACTCTTGATGATTCTAAAAATGAACAGAAAATTTCAGCCACAGTCATCAGTTTTTAGCACTTTCTCACTGTGATTGGTGTTACATGTGTAGGGCTACCAAAGACAAATCATCACATAGACAGGCACCTGCCACTGAACCTGTTACTGCAGTCATCCAAGCAGGTGGGTCCATTCATCTGGGACAGGCTGCTGCTGAGCTGTCTGCAGGCTCCATCCCACCACTTTTGCACCTGAATCAGTCTGTTACACCTCTATCCCCCACATCAGTACTCTGGTCACCCCTTTGCAACTGCTGTAAGAGGAAGAAAACAGTGGCTCAGAGAAACTTGCAGGCTGACTTAAACGCCCAGGAGAGATACCTGTGAGTGTTCAGGCCAAAAATCTATGTGCCAAAGTGACATAGACTCTAATTTCCCAAGGTGATAACTTTGGCTCCAATTGCACTTCCAAGCGCTGCTCATTCTTCTCCTTAGCCCAGCAGCCCATTGAGCTACTAAGTTACCCTGACACAGCTGCTGAGGTACCTGCACTATATCAGGTCAGTAAAACCAGTTGTAAAATAATCCTCTGGGACAGTATCATAACGATCCTTAGGATGTAGCTCCTGGAAGGCTCCCAAAAGCCTGCATGTAATGATTCCAGCCAAGGCACCGATGTTCAGGGCCCTGTACCTGGAAGGTACTATCAGGAAGAACTAATCAAGCAACAACAGCTCCTTCTAAAATATCTAAGCTGGGTTAGAGAGGGTAATTTAGCTATGAAATTGGTCCAGGAAAATAGTCCCCTGGTTGCCTCACCTTAGGTTTCTGTAAAGAACAAGCTTACTGCAATTGAAAGAACCTCTTTGCAGCAACGCTGACCCTAGGAATGGGGGAGAGAAGGAGTGGGTTATAATTTTTTTTTAATTATATTCAAGCTAAATGTTCTAGTTGTATTTTTTTTAATAATCTCATAATAAAACAGAAATATTACATAAACAATTTGAACAATGGCATAGGGAACAATGGCTGATGTATTATGTATATAATGCACATCAGACTTGGGCAACTGCTTAATTCTAACTTCCTTTCTCACCCCTGTAGCTTGTTTTTTTGATTTTTACAGTAACATTTGTAATTTTTTACTGATTTTGCAAGCTTAATATTTTCTGATTACATAAGTTGCAGTTAATAAAGTGATAGTCAGAAGCTGTTGAGTAATTTGCCCAAGGTATTTAACAATAATTTGCTTGTTCTGTGACCTAATAACCATTTTACCTTCAGGGTACAATAAAACAGAAGTGCTAATTCAGTAGTGTTAAAGAAAGTCTAATTATACGAGGACACATCCTCTTCTGAGCTTAGTCACTTGTGACCTATTGTGAAGCTACCAGAGAAGAGCCAGGCACTCTCCTGTGCTGAATTATTCATGGGCTTATCTGCTTCAAACGGCTGATGGAAGCATTGTTCATATGGTTCTACTCATCAGCTGGCTACACTCAGCTCAGCACAATTTAAGAAGTATTCAAGTCATGAACATCCATATAGGGAAACATAGATTCATATTCTATGGGATCTTCATCTGCTGTTGAAAAAACTCAATCTATTTCTGTATAAATGAGACACAGTGTGTGAGAAAACAATGAGAGGGAAAATCTCATGAGCAAGTGTCAATGGGTTATCATCATAGGCTGCACTAAGATGAAATTACCTGTTCAGCTAGAAAGGGAGCCCAAAATCTCCCATAACTTCATCACTTACAGGTGTGTAAAAGTCCCTTTATTTCATGAGCCATTTATTGTCATCATCACAGGAATCCAAAATGTCTTCTGCAAATTGGATTTATGTATTAAATAAAAGTAAAATGTATGAGCATTCAAGCAGAAAGCCTAAGCTGTGTCAGCAGCAAAACAGGATTCCTTCACCTACTGTTACATCCAGTGCACAGCAGGTCTTACTTGAGACACCAGTAGGAAATTCAATCTCTCTGTACATTCAGTTCTTGACTCAAAAGCTGACCCAGATAAGTATGGTACAATTTTGCTTTACATTAAGGGATGTGAGTGCCCATAAAAATAATTTCAGATGGTACCAAACAATCATAACATAATAACACACTTAAATGCTATTTGTCTTGGATGAAGCTAAAAGCAAGAATGACGAGGAATGCTCTGTTTTATGGCACCCAGACTCAATTATGCAACTTTATTCCCTGTGAAAATTGAAACATAAGAAATCTTTATTCCCCTAGGTATAATAAATCATTGTGTAGGGCTTTCTGTGTAAAACCAACTAAGGTATTTAAGGCCTTGACCATGCAGGTGATTTAAATCTAGCGAGTTGCTTCCCATTTTTATGCACACTTTAATTGAACAGGATGAAAAGTACCGGGCATATGCAGGCCCTGCATTCTGAACCTGTTAACACATTGCACACAAGCAGTTTACTCATGCTGCCATCTTGATGCTGGGCATCACACTCTTTTCTTACCAGAAGCAGCCTGAAATGAGAGCCAGGCAGGAGGGATGGTCTGTTCCTCTCAAACCTCACATGCTGCCTACAACTGCTACAATGAAGAAGCCATGATTTTAATATATGCGCAAACCCTTTTTTGAAATATGCTATCTCAGGGAGATAAAGCTACAGAGTCAGTCTGAATAGAGCTCCAAATTGAATGGAAAACCAGCAAAGTTTACTCTACTAGAACTGTTTTCTAGCTCAGATAAATTGAATTGGAAATGTCAAGGCAGAGGAGGAGGACCTAGCCCCAGTGGCTGCATATGTCTGTACATATATATGTAAAATATTTATATCACATTACTAGACTTACAACACATTCAGCTGATATATTTTAAACAACCCTTATGTTTAAAAATGAGCTAAATTCTTTAGCAGATTAAATCATACAAATGCAGCTGTCTGAATGTCACCCTGCCTATACATTCCAAATATAAGCATTTGTATTTATTATTGCTCAAGGGAAAAAAAAAAAAAGGAAAGTTCCAGAAATAAGGGACTTTTCTTGGGTGTTGATGTGGCTAAATATGCACCAATCCAGCAAGTCAATACATACCAGTTGTACTTCTCTCTCTGACCAAACTCACTTGCACTTCACTGTGAAAACCTTAAAACTCTTTCTCATTGATCTGTTAGTTTAGTTTTGAATTTGTGCTATTAACAGGATCTCTGTTAGCCTCATAATGAAACAAGGCACTCACTAAGAAAAACAGTAGAGGGTTTCTCTATGAAATTTCAGAGCAATGGAAAGAGTAGTATTGCATAAAAGAGCTGCTTTCAAATGGTGAGAGGAGAGCAGGTGCTTCCGTATGCACACAACTCTCATGAACAAAGGTGTTCATAGGGAGAGCAATAAAGGAGCTTGCAGCAGAGAATAAAGCAAGCAATGGAGACCTCATTGCTCATCTGGTTTTGTCTACTTTCAAGGTGGGCTAATGCTACTCCATTTAGACACAGTCATGTCAGAGTAACAAGTCAGGGTTGCATCTTTGTATTTTGATGGCACTCTATTCCAAATAAACATCACAAACTTTAATACTATTGCATTGTATCACATACAAAGCTGAGACTCTGCCACTATCACAAAGGTAGGGCTAGGAAATAATAGGGGTCAAAACAGAAATCCAGAGGTGCATTGGAGATGGAGATACATCCATTGTTCGTGGCTCAGTGAGGGAATAAATATCCCCTGCTTTTGAAGCTTACATATTGTATTTTGCCAGGCGCCCATTTACCTGAGACTATAGGTTACACAGTGGTTGCTCTTTTTCTAAAGAGTAACACAGCAGGTGATCACATGCTGCATGATGTTGCCTCAGCTCTGTAGTTCCCCCACTTAAATCAGAACTCTGTGTGTAGGAAGAAAACATGATGGACAAAAGCCCAAGTGAAAGTAAAGTCTGTCCTAGTTCATCATCTTTTGGTGCAAAATGTATTGAATATCTAGTTCGCATCAATATTCGCCCCTATTATGAAAACCAAAATGAAGATTCTTCAGGAAAATATCTATATACAAGGATAATAATAAAGATTCAGATCAAGAATTCTTGTGTATGGAAACAGACCTATGAGATCTACCTTGCAATCCAAAGGGTTTTATGATTAGAAATCTTCTGTAGTCTTATTTGATCAGCTTACAAATTTACATTCCCTCCATATTTTCCCTTAGATGAATGCTCTGCAGCTGGAAGATTATCTATCCATCTGTTTCTGAACATACAGAATTAACTTTATGGTCAGAAAGTGCCAAGCCCTGCACATTTAGTGCAAAGGTAATGGAAGGCACACTAATGTTTCCACTGCCCACACTGGATATTTGACTACCACTGCCAAAATTCTGACATTTGTCTTGCTGTCTCCCACATGCTTACAATTGTGACGTTCCTCTTCCAGCACTGACCCTCTCTTTAGCTGTCAAGGGTACATTCAGCATGGTGTTGGTACCTCAGCTGGCTCTTTTTGTCACTGTGTTGTAGCACTTTATAGCTGGCCACTTCAGCATATTTGGACAATAGTCAATCATGTCCCTAGACTGCAGATATTTCAGTATCTACTCTACTCCCTTATTTCTTCATCCTAATGGTTGCATTGGCATTTTGGAATAGGTTTCTATATGGTCTCTCTGTCCAGACAATGGATCTTCTGTGAGTACACTGAAGAGCCCTCCCAGCCTTCCTCTGTACATTTCTCTGCAAGGAAACAAAGGCCTGTGGGTGAGGTGGAGGGGACCCATGGTCCCTCCTAGCAGAGAGGTGCAGTGCACACTAGGGACCAGATCAGGCCATGCCACAGAGGGCATCACAGTGTAGGTAACATCTTCCTGTACCATCAAAGCACATACTCAGCTCACTATATTCCTCAGTCCCCCCTGGTGTGTGTGCCTCCTGTGGGACCCTTACAGAGCATTTCTCCATTATTTTCTTGTCTCTTTTTTGTCACAGTCCTCTCACTACATATTCAGTCCTGCAAATGCAAAACATAAGTGAGCTTTGAGGACAAATGCGTTGCTCTGATCATCTTTTCAGCTTCACTTCCATGAAGAATTGAACAGCTGTATTTTTTTTGCTTTGTTGGAAGATTATATTTTTCCAAATATAGGAAATTTTTCATGAATGAAAACTTGTGAAAAGCTGCAGATGCATAAAAATTTGTTGTTCTTGACAATACATAGAAAATAGAAACCACATCGACTAACTCAGCTGACCAGTTCTAAGGAGATTGTTAGCTCTCTGTGGTGATTGCTCTAAGGAATGGTTGTTATGAGCAACCTAAGCAGTTCACAAACTGAGTTGTGTCCATCAAGACAATGCCTCCTCCAAAAAAAACAGCTGAAAGAAAAGCCCCAAAAGCCAATCAGTGAAGAAAAAATATCAGTCTATCTGCAATTAAAAAACAAGCAAACAAACAAAAAAAAAACCTCACATACATTTCCTTCCTAGCAGGCTGATTTTCCCTGACTGGGACATTCTGCCAGCCAAAGCCTGTTCAAAACATGGCAAATGGACTTCATTCTTTGAGCCTTGACTTGCTGATTTGAGCTGCAACTAAGAAGGAATTTATAAAAATCATGCAAATAAACAAGCATTAGTAATACTATTATTATTATAATTATTGCTACTATTGTTGTTGGTGTTGCTGTTATAATCACCGTCATTATCATTATTGTCACTATTAACAGCAATATCATTGCTATTAAACAAGCTGCTATCTCTTTCTATCTCCATAGTTTTTAAGAGCTACACGCATGGATTAGGACTACACTGTACCAGCTTTAGCCAGTCAAGCAAAGTGCACAGGGATTACCTCCTTAGTTTATGGTCCTATTTACACCTGTGCCCAGCTCTGCAAGAGAGGGATGTAGGGGGGATGTCTGGCTTTCACACTTGGTTCCCTGAAGAAACAATAATTTTGTATTTGACCTAAAAATCAAAGGGACGGTAAATACTAGTGAATGGATCAAGAATGATTTTCACATGAAAATCTCACTGTAAATACTTCCCAGTGATGAACAGACCAGTATTTTAAAATGTCTGCTCTGACATCTCTTAATAAATTACAAAATGGCTGAACTACCCAGAGCTGCCACTACCAATCTGTGCACTTACAGCAGAAAATGTTTTATTGCCAGACAAATGCTTATGTGGTTGTATTTATGCAAGAGACCACAGCACCTTGTGAGAAGTAAATCACCCATGTCTATACCAGTCCCTTCTCCATCTTCCCTGAAATGAAATCTTATCAGGGCACCAGGTGCTGTGTCAGCTGTGCCAAACTAAGAAGTGTTTGGGGTTACCCAACACCTAAGTCAAGCAGAATGACTCATATTATATGAGAAAACTGTGATGATGAAGCCTTTTCCAAGAGGTTCTTCATCTTATGCCATCAGCTGTAGTCTAGGCCCAAGGATAAGTCTTTCCCTGTGGTCTGAGGTTTCACTGTAAAACAAGGGCTGTCACTCACATACCTCCTGGCAGATTATATTTTCACTGCAAGTGATTGCCTGTCAAACTGCTGAATTTACAAAGCTATCTGTGAAACCTCCTTCAATTTCCTTGTGATTGCAGTGATGTTTCCTGTTGCAAAAGCCACATTCTTAAAATGTAAGCTTTTTTGTCCCTGTTTCCTGAATTTGCTTTATCTATTCTGCCCAATTTTACATTAAAGGAAGTGAGCAAATGAAGCAATTGGCACATGACACACTGTGATGCAGACCTATGGTTAGTAATACACTAAAGGGTAGACTTCAAACTACCTCACATTTATTTCAGACTTAGGCACACATGTGGATAGTTTCTGAAGAAAAGCTTACTAACCCTGTTCTAAGGCTTTCTGCAGGTGACTGGGTATCTCTTCTCCCCCTCCTTAGCTGAGCAACCAAAGTTCATGGTGTGGACAGTGCTGCCTCCACCCTGGTAATGTAAGTTTTTCTGATAAGCTTAAGGAAAACTTCAGGAACCATCACTTCATGGCCCTGTGATGTCCCTGAGTCTCACTTGCCTTTAATACATCATCATCCTGACACTTTACTACTTCATGTCTTAAGCCATAACAAATGCTTATCATGTTCATAGCCTTAAAGGACTATGGAAATGCATTACTGATAAACCTTGGGGCAAAGACAGATTTCATCATTAAACCAAAACCATAACATCAAGAAAAATCTGAAAGCACAGAGGGAAACAGATATCTTCTGTCTTAGTATCCTGGCTTGTCTTTATTTTCAAGTCACAGAAGTTAGGAGGTGTGTACTTGACTCCACCTTATAGAATATGTACTAGCCACAAAATAATTTCTTTATTAAATTATGAGAATTTATGTTTCTGTACAGAATGCTTCAATATAAACCACCAGCTCAGAGATTTTGTAACCAGCATACATAACACACTCCTCTTTCATCTTTACAATAATTTTAAGGCTCTTCCCTGAAGCTCTTAATAAAGTAGAACAGGCTCATATGGCTAATTTCTTTAGCATTTGTCAGTGGATATTTATTTATAAGAGGCAGCTGTCACACTCAAAGCATACTAGGCATTTCCTCCTCAAGAGAGAAACAGCCAGTGTGAAAAACCTGCCTTTCTCTTTCATCTGTGCTCAGACCCTTAGGCAAGTAGTCCACCTGATACGCATCTTACATAACTGGCAGCAGTGGGTGTTTAGTTAGCAGCTAGTGATAAGGTACAGAGGTGAAATCACCTACTTTGCTCAAGAAAGTCTACCTATGACAAGACAGTTAATTTCATTCTTTACAGTGGTCACACTGGACATTTTTATCTTCAACTTTCATTTTCATGATGTCTTTCATCCCAAAAGATCTTCAAAGACACACCCAGCTGCATAAATAGCTTCATCCTGGTATGAGGTTCTGCAACTCTTAAACGACATGTACAAGTTATATGCTGCTCAAGGCAGCAAGCGGTATCTTGTAATAATTACTACTAGAATTTGATCAAGCAGTTATATTTTTCTTCAAAAGTTTAGATATTCTCTTTCTGGCGTCTTCAAAAGGAGCTTTTACCTGCTGCCTGATTAGCAGAGTAACCCATCAAACTCCTTCTGACTTTAACATGTTTGGTATAGATCCTAGAGGGACAGCAAACATGGATGTGAGTCTTCTTACTAATGTATGTTTCTTCAACCCAGTTAAACAGCTGATGGGACAAAAACGAATCATGTTCAGTTTTTCTGAAACCATACAGGCTTCCCTTGTAGGAGAGTACAGGTTCTGTGTGGATCTCAATTCAGGGAGCCCAGTGACTCTCCAGCCAGGTGGATCGGACAGCACAGAGTGCCTAAGGGACAGCTACTAGGTACCTGTTAGCTACATTAACTGTGTCTCATATCCTATTATTTGTCTGGTTGATACCTATGTGTTCAAATTTATATTACTGCATGTGATGTAGCATCTTGTCCTCGTAACACAGTACCCAAGCATTTTATCCATTAAGAAGATTACGTAATATCTTCTAACTGCAGGTACATATGTACTTTTGTGTTTGCTAAAACCATATAGATAAGATTGAGCTGTTTCTAAAAATCACAGATAGTCCTCCTGTACATATTTATTTGAGTAAACACTGGATACCAGCACAGTGAGATGTCAAAAATAGAAAGGATTTAAGGGTGTTGCTAAAACTTATTCCACATTGCATTTTTTAGACTTGAATTTTTATACTGATAGCATTTTCCACCATTATTTAAACACTATCATGAATATTCATTGTACACAAATCGAGTTGACCATCATATCCATTCAGTTTCTACCTTTCTAATATCAATATGTGGCATTTTGCTGATTCTGCAGACTAAAATCATTTATTTCTCTTTATTTTTGATAATCATGGAGGACTTACAGGCTTGTGAGGAAGCTAGCACATAGGTCATTAATAATACCACTTTACTTAAAAAGTTGAGTTTTTCTGGTTAGTAGCATGCAGGCAAGCAGCAGCCTTGAAGATTTAGAACTTAGTTTTAAACCAAAACATTTTTTTATTTGTCAGATGAGCAGATTTAATGTGGAAATATAGAAAGGCAATACATCTAGACCTCCAGGACATTTTACCACATTTTTTCAGAAACGTATGGTGAAAGATATTTTCCAAGCATCTGATGTGTCATAATATTTCTCATTTTACTGACATAAACAAATGGCAAATATTTTACTGTTTAGAAAAGTATTAGACCTGAGCATTCCTAGCAACTTTTTCTTCATTCAATTTAAGATTGATATTTCCTACACTCAAAATACCATTCACAGGTTCTGAGTTGCAATTCCCAAAGCAGTAAGAAAAACTGAGCCAGAAATACCAAATGTTACGCTGTGAACCCACAGGTCACTGGTTTGCACTCAAGGGACTCAAAAGTCTAATTTTTCTATTCTGTTAGGGAGTATGAGGAAAAGGAGTCAGTCTGCAACAGGGGCCAGAAGACTTTGCAATATAGTCCCCAAAACATGGATGATTGTGTTAGGAAGACAATTATTCTCTTAAAGGTTATAGTAATTACATCTCTAATGTTGTTTGAACACAGATTAATTCACTCTGCTAAGATCTATGAGAAGAGAGACCTCCCCGGAGTTCATTAAGATCTGTCGGAAGAATTTTAATTGCAAAAGAGGTTATGCAGAAACATTTCTTCCTACAGAATAAATAAAATAATGATAAGTTACTAGAAATTTCCATGCTCATGTAGAAGGATAAGAGTTGTCTCACCCATGAGAGTTGCTTTGGTGAGTGTAAGTGCAAAAAAGATACAAGTTTTTCTAAGCAGGTTTTACTGGATTCATGGAAATCCAAAAATAGCAGTCTCAAACAGCCTAATAAAAAAGATGGACATATTGAAAAAGAAGAAAAAGTATTTTTATGAGCAGCACAACCCAAAAGCACATACTTGAGAAATTAAAATGATAATCCATATTAGGCAGTCCCATCTTGAAACTGACTATAATCCGTAATTACCAGTTGTCTCAGTATTTCAGTAAATCAGGATAAATATTTCACCACTGATACACCTGTCTTTAGGAATGAAGTTTATAACATTTGCCCATGAAAAGAAGAATTATTTTTTAAACAGTATTCTTTTAAGTGACAGAGTTAACCCCCAGTGTACTTTTTAAACCTTTTCACAGAGACAGAAAATACTGTAAGGAGAGAAAACTAGTCAGCAAGCTTTTCACTTCTTAAATTGAATTAATGTTTTACTTTCTTAAATGAATCTAGGAAATTTCCTGAAAGAGAAACCAGACCCTTTGACAGTACATTTTTAAAGACCTGAGCTATTTCATTTGAGGACCACTATGTACATGTGGAACAGCAAAAGGATTGCCAAAGCCTTGTACAGAACATTAGCTTGTCGTGGGTGACATGAGAGAAATTTCATCTGTTGGTTTGTTTAGTTAGTTGCTTTTCCTTGTGCTTTTTCTCTAGGTGTCCTGCTAGAACAATGACCACACAAAGCTATTCTTCTTCTGGATGGGGGAAGAATGACAGGTAGATACTTTCTATTATATGAAGAAAAAAGTTTCCCTCTGCAGTGGTGAGTACCTTCCTTCCCCCTTTTAAAAAAGAGTTGACTGGGATAAAATTCCTCCCTACAAAAGATTGTATAAAAAGAAATTATTATTTCTAAAGTATTTCAAGTAGTTCTGTAGGTGTCCAAGAAACAAAAAAGATGCTCAATCTGTTAATATCCATATTCTAATTGGATACCTAATTTGCAACACTGGAGTTGCACAAAACATGTATAAACAAAACAGCAATTAACCTTTAGTTCTCTTCATTTTTTCTTCTACCCAACATGGGTCAGTTACCATAGAGATTATACCTACAAGATCTGCAGATGTGAGTCAAAACCAGCTAGAGTCTTCATCTCAGCCACATCTCAGTATGGCACCAGGATAATTAAAATTCTGCTGAAAGAGAAATGAAAGTGCATCTGAAACACTAAAGAAAAAAAAAATTAAAAGGAAAACTGCAGGGGGGAGAGAAGGACTTTGAAACACTGGCCAGAAAAAGTGTCCTTTCATCAAGACAAGATGTACTGGTCAGACCTCAGAGTCTTCTCTTGAAGTCAATGCACTGTGAACTTTTAGTGCCTCATGTGATTCCAAGCTCAGCACAGAGCAGGGCCTGGACTCTCCACCACCTCAACTCAAAGTGTTTGGTTCCTTAGAGCTGAAACACACACCAAGGCAAAAAACTTAATCCATGCAGCAATTATTTTCAGCTGCCTATGTGTAGAGCTCTCTGTAATAGTCCAGGGAGTACACTGAAACTGTAAATTAACTGTTCTAGTCAATGCCTTATGAAGAAAATATTAAAATTGGCAGGAATTAGCATATTGTCCTGATGAGATTTTCTCAAGGGCTTTCCTGCAGTTTCCATAAAAGCTAGAAAAAGAGAAAAAGTATTGTTTAAGGAATGAAAGAGAAAAGACACTTCAGGTTTTTATTATCCTCCTAATTTTATGTAGGATTGCATTTTGGTTACCCTTCCAAAATTACCTATATAAGCATTCATATGATACACTTGCCAGAGAAATTGTATAAAACCTTCAAATAGAATAGCTTTTTGCACAGTTTCCTCTAGGCATCATCTGAGAGGCTTTGTTAAAAGTTCTTTCTGCAATGTATTCAAAAGGAAATTTGTCTGCACGGTGTTCACCATTATGGCATGGATATTTCACTGAGATAAGAAACATGGGCTTCAGAAAAAGAGAAAAGTGCACAGAGTGCTTGGAAAACACACATGGTCTTTTCCTCTGCATCAAAAAGGAAATAAAAAGTAGTGTCTGTTTCCCACAGGCTGCATCATGTAGAGCATTTCCACAATTTTATTGGAATCATCATCATAAAGTTCATGCAGCATCATTCAGGTTAATGCATCACAAAAAGCTTTACAGACTGAAGAACATATAGAGAATTAAACAAATCATGCTAACAGAAGAAAATCAAAAACAGAGAGAGCCATATAGAGGAGCTGTATGAGTGCCTACAGCAGTACTCTGTATGTACACAGTGTCTTCTAGCTGACAATTGCAACTTTCAATGATCTAGGACTCTGAGGCAGGGACACCCTATTTCTTTCTTTCATCTCAAAATAACTCAGTCAGAAATACAATCCACATTACCTGTTACAGCCAGTGCTTCAAACCAATATACTGCATTACCTTGAAGTTAAAGCAGAAGAGATGAGAAAAAAAGACCTGAAGAGATAAAAGCATAGAGAAAGCAGGGGATTTTTACCTGAAATATGAGCAAAGTTATTGATTAGGTAGAAGTACAAAGCAGAATCTCGGAGAAAAAGCCTGATGTATTTTGCTTTCTTGGGGAGAAGATGAGATGAGAGTGCACTATAATCCCAGAACTCCAGAAATGTTAATTGGTATCTAGAGAAGCAGGAGTCAGTGGGGTACCCCAGCAACAACATGGAACTCAGATGATTTGCTTTGAACAAGTAGTTGCAGCCACCCAGAAAACAGAATGCAAAGAACTGGTTACTGGAGCCTAATGCATCCTTCCTGGCTCTTATTTCTGAGATTATGGCTATACAAATTATTATTAATTACTCTTTGTACGGTACTCTGGCCATGTAAATCACTGTTTCTTTGTAAGACACATGCATTATTAATGGCATAATTCTCATGAAACCAAACATCTTTATTCTACTGGGCAAAGCATGTAGAAGCTAGCAACCAAAACAGAGCAGCATTTCTGTAACAGAACAATGCCATTCTTCTCTTTGAAATGAGGCCAGGTAGTAATCCCAGATGAAGCTGAAGTACATGACATGGGAGGTTGTATATCACTCACGCTACCATGTCTGTGTGCAAGAGAGACAGAAAGTGCCATTACCTCCACTTGTGCATGAAATCCTATTCAGAACGTTTCAGTGATATGGATAGGAAGGGTAAACCTGCCACCTGGGATTGCTTGATGAACATTGTAATTAGCAGCAACAATTAACTAATTGTTAACCTGACAGGAGACAATGCAGCAGCAGTCAGTCTGCCTGTCTATTTTGTCCTGAATACTGTTTTAAATCCAGAAGTCTTGCAGCATATTAGGACTTTTATTTGTGGTTGGAACATGATTGCTAGATGCATTTTTTCTAATGCATCTATCTTAAGTGGAGAACCACCACTGTCTTAAACAATTTCCAACAGAGTAATCAAAAATTAGCAGTTTGCCAGCATTGACAACACTTCTGATCAAAGGTAGATTTTTTTTTTCTCCTTATCTCCTACTTTCATCCAGGGGAAAAAAATTTTAAAAATTAAAAAATTTAAAAATCCAAAAAGTCCCTAAGCAAACAAATAAATAAACAAATAAAACACAAAAACCTGAATGATATTGAGATCCTACTGGTTAAAGTTTTAGATGAAGAAGAAATTTTAGGAAGACCAGACCAGGCAGAAGTCCAGTATCCTAAAAGTGACTATGGCTTTTAAGAGCAACAAAATGGAAGACAGTTCTGGACCACAAAAACAGCTGGTATGAAATTATAGTCCTGCACTAGGTGCACAGAAGGAAGTGTTGATCCACAGGTCACCATGGAAAAGCCTGTGGTCTCTGACCCTACCACTAATTGCCAGATGGCACTGAGCCCCTATTGCTGCCCCATCATTGAGCCCAGCCTGCTGCTGGTTTCTGCTGCAGGATTTCCTAAGCCCTCTGATGTTTGATGCTTCTTAGACCAAGATCCAAATGTTATAAATCCATTGTAAATGTAAATGTTTTTCAGCATTCTTGAAACAGATGGTTTTACTTTAACTACAGCTAACCACAAGCAAATTTCACAGTAGCTAATGTCATAATATGTAGTAGTCTGGACCTCTGCCATGAAGGAATTAAAGGAATCAGCACTTTTTGAGAAAGTTATTTGGGCTTCCACCTTACTTGCTCCAGATTTTTAGCAAAACACAGATATATTTCTGAATTAAGTAATTATAAACTGCTGGTTGAAATAAGTAGACACAGTAATGTTAGATGTTAGCAAGAATTAAAGAGTTTCTCATTTTTCTGCAGTTCCTAAGCATTTCTTCCTTAAATTTTACTCAGACACATGCTAATCAATCGATTAGCAGAGCTGTGCTCTCCCACAACTTGTCTTTTTAGTCCACAGCCACCCCTCACTGTTCTACTCATCTCCTCACAGCTGCCTCCCATGCTTCAGGCACCACATCCCTCTCAGAGTGCTGCCATCTTTAGCAGTCAGGACGTCTGGGTCCAAAAGTGTTGTGTTTCTTTATAACCAGTAGACCTTCAGTGCTTCTGTGAGGTATTCCAGTGGGTTTGGAGTCCATATATTAATGTCACACACAGAAAAAAAAATGCAACTTCTCTCTGAAAACACTCACAAGCAGAGCAGGAAGATGTATAACATTGAGAAGGAAAGAAAATTTAAAATTCAGTCTATGTAATGTTAATTACAGTCTCTTACCCAGCTTATTTAGATTATTTCTGACTTTGTTAATACTATGTAATGGAATGGTCTAACATTAAGTTTAAATTTGGCAGACATTCAATGGTACAAAGGACTAAAATCACCATCCCGAAATATTCAATGCATTCTGATATTCCAAATCTAGTTCTAATTATATGGCAGGTATATTTGTACTCTGCAGAATTCAATGTAGTATACAAAACCTTACCTGGCTAAAAAAAAACTACCTTAGGCACCAAAAATAACTTAGCTATGGCAACAGAGGTGTCAATTTTGGTTAATTTACACTTTACCCAGGCAATCTTTGCTGCATTAGGATCACTCTTTCTGATGCAGCACTTACAGAAAAAAGGTGGTCCCAGGAAATCGGTTCAAGGAGAGCTAGAACAAAACACACGTGGAAGAGTCCTGACTAGGCAAGATTTTGCATCTAAACTGATGGACCCACAGACTATTAGTGGTAAATCATTCACTCTTATCCTCTAGAGCAGCCACCACCTACACCCCAGCTCCCAGTCTCTGGGCCTCTCTGACTTTTCAAAATCAGGCAATAATGGAATGTGGCCTATGCCATTGGCCTCTCTTGTTCTGATTCCTGTTCCCTTCCTGCATCTATCTAAAACCATTCCCAGTTCTTTGTGCTACACCATGCTCTGACCATGTTGTAGTCTTCTCTGACGTTTGACTTCTGGCTCATTCAGCAGGAGACATTCTTGTTCTCACAGTCAATAAGCCTCAGTCTGAACTCATATGATATTTTCACTGAATCATGACAACAAGCTGACACTAGACAATTCCTTTGGTGGCTCTTACACTGGAGATTTCTTCTGAAGGAAGGAAGATGGTGTGACTAGCCCATATCCTTCAGCAGACATCTTAGCAGACTACTTCCTCTGACTGCTTCAAGCTCCACTATACCAAACTGACAAACTGAGAGTCTGAGTCTTCAAGGATATCAAGAAAAGCTAGCACCTTCAACTGGCATCAAATTTTCTAAAAGTGCTATAAATAGATTGTTCTTAGGGGTGAGATGACATCAATGAGTTTTACAGAGGTTAGAATTCTCTTATCTACACTTCAGTATCACTATATGTCGTATATTAGAAATTTCTATTAGAGAATGCACATCATCATGTTATCTGATTTTACCCCACAATAACAATAAAGCAAAAATCCGGACCACCTAACTATGTGCCAAGAGCACATCACTACTTATCTTTTCTATTTTACCGTGTAAGCCTGAGATTGTTTCATTGCCTAAAGTACTTTTTACGGCTTATCTAGCTTCAAATGTGCTTTGAAATACAAACCTAGGGCTCTGCAATAATGACACTTTCACATCTTCTGATCACTTTTGGGAAATCAAAACTGAAAAGCACATTTGAATGGCAACTTTGGGTCATGTGCCCATGCAGTGGAATTCTTAGCTGAGGCTTCAGGATGTTGAAAGGCACAACAAAGACAGAGGAGCTGTTCCATTTTGTAAGATATACTTGGAGGACAAGAAAGTTGGAAATGGCATAATGGCATATTCGAGGATAAACTGTTATATAAGAAAGAGGCTTTAGGAAGAAGAAGCAGTAAAATTTAATGCAAAAGGCTAAGAAGGGATAGAAATTTTTTGAAGTTTTTCTTTGCATTCTGAGCATCTCAGATGAACAGATCACAAGGTATCATGGGCAATGGAGATTTTTATTCTTCATTCCTACTCAGAAAAGGCAAGCAGACACATTTTATTTGTCCAGGTTAGCACAGCTAATAACAAAGCGAGAAGAAGACTCTAGCAAAGAATCCATAGCATGATGAGAGACCTACAGGCAGATTTTCCTGACTCCAAATATGGTGGTGTACTCCATTTTTTCCAAAATTTCCATTTCCTGAAAATGTCAACTGTTTGTTGCAAAGCAGTAAAAATTAAACTTGAAATGATTGAGATGTTTCAGAGAACTTTTTAAGGGTTCATACAATTAAAGTCAGATTCTTCTGAAAGTATTTCAAGATGAACTTCCATTCATGTCTTGAATATAAAGCAATAAGAGTTTGCATTTTTAAGTGGGAAAATGAATGGCATCCTTTGTAACTAACCTCCTCATTAAGTGTTCCTCCTTCTTCCTTTGGGCTTCCCAATTCACTAGTTTATGCTAAGTTAAGCTTACAGTGCAGCACAGTTGAACAATCTGTATTTTCATCATCTTCCATTGGAACTCTCAAGGTCAATCTACTAATCAGTTCGTTTTTCTCAGAGATCCACAAGGGTTGATTACCCCAAGGGCATCACTAATTAATATTCAGGTTTGAAATAGAAGACAGTTAAGTTTGATGCTAATTACAGCTGGAGAGTTTCATCCCCAGAAGCCCACAATGAAATCAGTTTTAGTGTTAGAATGTGTTTTGCAGCACCAATTTTTTTCACTTTTACTATTTCAGAAATTCCTTCTGGAATCAAACGTGCCAGACCTCTCTTCTGTCCCGTTTAATGGTCTGAGACATATTTGTTTAGCTTTAAAAATCTCTGCTGTTATTTCAGAGGTCATCAGACACCTTACACATCTTCATGCAATCTGGAGGGACAATTGTGAACATCCAGCAATTTCTGCACTTTAAATCATTTGCAAAACAGAGAGTCTGCTTCATCGTGCAGCCTTGCCCTTCACAGGAGATCTTAGTGAGCATGAAGGTGTTTGGATTAAGATAGAACTTTTCCTTGACCTCCCCCAAGCAAAATAGGTTATGATGTCCATGATACACATCCAAAGTTCACTGAAGACCTCTTCTAAATCCTGTCCAATCGGTGGGAAGACTACCACCTATTTAAAGAGACTTCACCTCACATTTTACAAAGACTTGAGAAAATGAAGCTTTATGTGTTGCTAATGCATATTCATATTTTTAGACATCTTTACCTTATGGAGTTCCTGCCATTTCTCATTTACCCACAGATACACAGAATAATTAGTCTCGATACACTTCAGGAACTATCAATAGCCTATTAACTTGTCATTTTCAGATTTATACACAGGACACTGCATCACCCTCAGTGTCACTGGTGTTTGATGTCCTGCTATTTTCTTTTCTTGATAGGGCCAGGGTCTCTGAGGGAAAAAGGACTGGAAGTAATGTGCTGCACCCATTAAAGTTAATTGCATGCAAACATTAGAAGCCAGACACCCATTTCAATCATGAAATATGGATAAGGATTTGCTGAACGCCATTTATATTAAATTACTTTTATGATAATATTTAACTTTTTGGTATTAAATATTTAGTGCCCTTCTGCTTCCCCAACATGATGCACCTTAAAAATCCCATATTTTTGACAGAACTGCAGAAAATTGAACAAGCTGACAATTACCTTCAATGCTCAACTTTGAACCAGAAATTGACAAATAAATCAGAGCTATGAGCACCTGCATGATGCAGCACTGGACTAGGTGCCAACAAGTTGTGGCCAAATACAGAACATAAAATTTCAGAGACAGATCCAGACTTTCAAGTTACAGCCAAGAAGAAGACAAGACAAAGCTTGGTGCCACAACAGCAACACAATTTATCACAACTGAGAGCTCTTACCATAGAGTCAGGATTGCCCCCTGTCCTGCCCCTTACAGAAAAAAACTCTCTCATTGTTTTTTCCCTTTGTGTTCCACAGTAATTCAGATGGGAAAAAACAACAAAACATCAAAGGCAATTGTGCATTTTGGCTCCACTTCTCTTTCTGATTTAGGTAAACTTGATATTGACTTCAGCTTCCCGGGTAGATAATGTGGGAACTCTCTCTGTACCAGCTGCTTCTGCTCCTAATGATCAAAACCAATAGTTCAGATTATGTTTCAAAAAACATCAAAAGAGATGCTTCAGCTGCTTATAAGGGAAAGACTAGAGTGGGATCAGCAGTTATGGCCTTGAAATACTGGCCTCTGAACAGCCTGGAGTAACAATATGATACACAGAGAAGCACCCAGCTGCTGGTTGTGATCAAAATCTCAAGTGAAAGACCAAGCAAATAAAACCCATCTTATCACTGGTAGTGTCAAAGATTATAGAAGGCACATTCGCTACTCTACACAGAGGTGCTCAGTCCTGGGGATGAAGAGAAATTAACCACAAGAATATTAACTGTCCAGGAAAGTGGATGGTACTTGCCCTCTTGCTAAAGAAGTGTATTTGACTAGATGGCTGAAAAGTTGGCCAGAGCAATTTAATCATGCCTGTGGCAAATATTACATGTAATTCATAAGCATCTATGTATAATACACATTTAATTTCACCTAAATGCAAAAATACTGTATATGACTGAGATTAGTTCCTCTCCCACTCACTCACACTGAAATGGAATGTCAGGTTTCTTCCTCTTCTCTCCAAAGATAAAGAAAACCTGGATATAACTCCAAAGAGCAGTGCAGTACATTTTTGGAAGTATCCATCATGTTTCTTCATTTGCTCAGGTTCTTCAAGGAGAGTTTAGACTACACAGTCATTGTCAGTGATAATCAGAGGAGCAGCTCTGTTTCTTTTCTCTGCATTTAGCCAAAACTCATGGATGAAAAACAGGTGCTTGAAGTTGAATTCAAGCAAGTTAGGCCAACTGGCAGAGTACACAGCCCACAGAGCTGGCAGTTCTGGTGCAGGCACCCAAGGCTACTGATACAAAAGCCCATTTGGTCAACGCTGTGCATGAATTGGGTTCCTGAGTTTTCAATGGCAAGCTCTCACAGTGCTTCGTAGGAAAATCCAGCTAGTGAAGAAAGCTACAGCACATTAGTTCAGCTACAGGGGTTATGGCAAATGCACCTACCAGTCTTCAGCTCTGTACATGAGCTTCCCAGAGGATGTGAAATTAAGTTCTTAGTCTTGGTCTCTATCCTCAACATGTTCAATGGCTTGAGGCCAAAATAAGCTAGAAGCTAGGCACCCAGAAAATGAGAAACACACACATGCTGTGTTTAAAAAAAAGCTTTAAATGACTTGCCAACTTCCTAATAGAAATCTCCTACAAAGATTTTTTTTTCACAATTGATAAAAAAATGGAGAAGTAAGCATAACATCTATGTCAGTAATATGTCAGGCAGCTGCCAGCTCACAAGAATTTGCTTTTCTTCCTGACAGTCCTTGTCTTATTGGCTGCACATTGTTTAACATCTCCAACACACAACAAAGGCATCTCACATGAAATGATTTCACATCCTGTGTAAGTCTGACTCAGTCCACAAGCAGAGCCCATGCTGTGCTGTGAATGAAGCTCCATATGGAAAGGTACCGCCGCTGCATCATCAAAGCACACACTGTGAGACATAAAAGGACAGCTAAGAATTCAAGGGCAGGTTTGGTCACATCTATGTTTCTTGTGCAGGTTAAGACCCCATTATCCAAGCTTTCCTACTTATATTGCCCAGATGGTGAAATGACCCAGAGTAAAAAGGTGAGCAAACACAACACAGTGTGCAAATCCACTAGTTTGGACCTGAGTGCTACCTAGGCCCCCGAGCTAGTATAAAAACATAACCTTTATTAATACAACATTTACTGATTTTTAGTTAGGGGAATTCACAGTCTTAATGTCATTCCTGTTTTGTGTGAAGCTTTTCTCAAAAGATGCTACCCAAGAGTGTGAGCTGAAAAGCAAGTTCTCACTGATTTCCATGGAGGCAAGGCCAGACCTCCTCTGAGAATGGTGATCCCTCAAGCATGTCAATCTGCTCCATAGGACCTAGACCCAATCCATAAAATCATTACTCTCTTGTCCTGCTTGAAGAGGTGCCTCTTCAAGCACAGGATAATGTTGATAAAACCTTGTTTGACTGAAATCTAGCTTGGAGGGTACACACTCTGAATGCTGCTGCTGGGAAGGGTAAGGATTCCTGTTCCTCCTGTCCTCCATTCCCTAAGTTTTCTTTTGTACCATCTCTGTGGTGTACCATTGTATTCATAGAGCAGCAAGCAGAAAATGGCCTGGCATCTTAGGAGTCTACAAATTCTTATCACAGAAATAGCAGGTAATAATTATCCCTCTGCGTGTTCCAGGGCAACTGAGTCCAGGAGATTTATTCATAGAGGAAAAAAAGTAGTACATTGCCTGGCCATGTACAGAGTTTTGTGTTGTACTGACAGCACATTAAAAATAATAAGAGGTTGTCTGTTTAATATTGGAATTTATTATAAACATCTTCTTTCCATCTAGTAGTGTGGGCCTAGATGTTGATCTGCCTTTCAGCCTGCTGCAGGTAAGAAATAGCAATCCTCATGCCCTTGGCATCATCCTTAGAACCATCATGTAATGGTCAGATCTTCTGACCAGACTCTGCCAGATCCTAGCAGCTTCTTAACTCTGCTACTGCATATTATTTTCTCACTGGGTGAGTGCAAGGGTGCTCCTCAGTTCTAGGCTGCTAGTGTCCAAGATCAGGCTGAGAGCAAATGATCAGCTGTAGGCTCAGCATATGCAAAAGCACAACCTGGGCTTGTCAGGTAGCAAGTAACTTTGGCTGTGAGTGGCTCATCTTGGCAGAAGGAATGCCAGTCATTGGAAGCTCGTGACATTTTGCCTGCCACTATCTACAGATGCTCATTTGTTACGAGTACATGTTGCACTTGTCTCACGCTTTGTAGCAATCAGCCCTTTTCTTGGATTTAGGTGAAATGGTCTGAAAAGGTTCATGGTGCGGGAGCAGCAGTTTAAGAAGTAGTTTTGATGTCTGCCCAAACAGCCATTAAAGACAATAGAAGTGCCAATTCAGAGCTGGCAGAGTATTTCAAGTGCTTTGAGTGCACAAAACTGTGATGGAAGTGACAATCAGATGATGCCCCAATCATCTTTCTCATTGGAAAAAGCTTAAATGCACAGTCATTTTCAAGAAGATAAAACTAGTCTAAGGAAAAAAAGGTTTTGTTTGAGGGCTTGAGGGGTGTACTGAACAAGTCAAAGCATATTTTAAAGCAATCGTTCATAGCCAGTGCTTGTATTAGAAATTTCCAGGGGAAAATGAAGCATACCAGGAAGGCAGAAAGCATTAAAAGCATAGATATGACTTTAAGCTCTGTCAAGAAAATAAAGCAAACTTCTTAAGAGTGTCATGCCTGTCATAATTTCATCCTTTTATGAAAACTAACCCCTAAATAATTTTGGTTACCCCAGTCTCCAGAAATTTATGAAAAAGAAAAAAAGAATTTTAATTCTCAAAATAAAATTATCCTTTCTTATCAACCTACAAAGATTTCAGACCCAAATGTTTTTATACTATCACTTTAATGTTTCTAAAACACCTCATCATTTGACTTGATTATCCTGAAAGACTATTTCTTCAGACAGCTCATCAAACAAGGGCCTTCTAAAACTATTTGTATTCTTCTGTTGACTCTGGCAAGCTATTCATGAAACTGCTGCCATCTCCAGTGAGCTTGTCCAGTTGTCACTGTGGGGCCCTGTCCAGTGAATGGCAAAGGAATAGATGCCCCCCACATCCTTTGTCTACATTGCTACAGGCACAGCTGTGGATGGAGCACACAGCAGGGATAGGCAGGCTCTCATTTGATTTAATACAGCATTTTTATGGGCAGGAAAATATTCTCATGTAAAAATGCCTTTGGCAGAACCTCACCCTGCAATGCCAATCCTCTTTTCCATCCCCTCGCAACTCAAACAGCTGTGGTTCTTGCTCTAGTGTTACCCTAATGCCAAAAATGTTTGTTCATATCAGAGAGATTTTAGGGATACAAGCAAGTGCGCATGTGTTCATGTAATGATTTTGAAATATCTTCCCACTTTCTGTGGAAAGGGACCTAGAAGAAAAGATCCAGAATGTCTGCAACAACTGGTGAATGACTCAACTTTAAGGAAAAACTAAGTCCCAGAAGTTCTCTTCTTCAACACTCCGCAGACCTCTCCTTCCCATCCTGTGTCACCAAAATATGCTTAAAGGATCACACTGAAATTTTGCAGGATAGTAGGTGCTCATTTTACAGATTTAATAAATTAAAAGGTCCCCATGGACTGTGGGTCTGCTAATGTCACACCTGAATTGCTGCAAATGTACATGATATATCTGGGCTGTTCTGTGATCATTGTTTTCCTAGAACACAGGCCAAGAACTCAAGTTAAATGGCCAACCATGGCAGTAGTGAAATAGGAGTTTGTCAAAATCAGTAGAGATTGAGCTGAGCTCAATAAAATACATTTTATGGCTTCAAGCAATAGCCCAGGTTAGAAAAAAAAAGGTCTGCATTTATTCAACAAAGGACTTGTAGTTATATTATTGCTAGTGGATTTGGAGAAAATAAGCAGTGCAGAACTGCCTGAGTCTCTGGTTGTCCCCTGGGTTGAACTGGGTTCTTAGTCATATAAGTCAAGGTGAAGTATTAATGACTTTGATTCAAGGAAGCACTTAATCAGATTCCTAACTTTGGTTTTATAACTAGTTACTTTGGAATGTATTGTACAGATCCAATACTTAAAGGTACACATAAGTCTAAGTATTTTCCTGTCTGAATCTTTCAAATGAGGAGCTAATATTTATAAACAGGAGATAAGATGAATAAAGTCATAAAGTGATTCAGACCAGGCAAAAATGGAGACCAATAAGTGCAATTGTAAAATGTTTCTAATTATGGGAGGAAGTGCAGAGGCACTAAAGTAATGCAACTCAAAACTCTAGATAGAAACATTAGATATTGTACATGAACTGCAATACTGACTAATAATGTGGCCAAAGGACAGCTTTCCCCAAAAGCTTGGACACAATATTGCCACTGAGGAAATTAATTTAATTAGATTAATAAGAGTATGAAAGTCCCCTTGCAAACATGACTACTCACATCTACACAAATGCAATTATTTTGTGTTTAACTGACAGGGGAAATTTGTGTGTGAAACTAGCAAGGAGAAGAACTATTGCAAAACAAACAAATAACATGGGAAAGAGCTAACTGCACAGTCAATGCAGCAAAGATCCTGTGTTCTGTCTATGACTCAAGGAATGAAATAGAAAAGTTAAGAGCTCACACCGTGAGCTCCCAGCAGTGTGACTGTTTATGTGCAACAAAAGGACTAAATAAATACAAGGAAATGGGGAGAAAAAAGTTCCATCAGCAATTTTTAACCATACGTTTTTTAAAGAAATAACCTGTCATGGAGCTTTAGCTCCACTTACTGGCTGTAAATTAAAGTCCTCATATATACTCAAAGGACAGCTCCCAAATAATTTTTACTGCCTTCAGTCTGATCTCCTTTTTCTTCCATCTGTGCTCCCCTGACTGACCTTGGTGCAGCTTAAATCTGAGACACAGCAGTCAGAAGAAGTCAGTGAACTCTGCATTCATCACATTTTTGGTGCTCTGAACTCCCCTAGGCTGCCCAGCTGCTTCTGAGTGGGTCCACTCCTGGCAAGGCTAAAAGGGATACCAGGATCTGGAACATGGCAGAGGCATGGCAGAGTGAATGTAATTGTGATTCTTGAAGGAGAGATCATGTACAAGCATTTGTAGAGTTGCATGAAGCTGTGGCCCTGCAACCTGACTGCCAATGTCTTTTTAAACCTACTACAAAGTGTGCCTGCTTCATATCACAGAGCCATAGAGACTGCTATGCTTATCTGGCTTGGCCCTTCCTCAGCATCACAACTGGATTTGCAGATTGAGTTACTTTAATCCTCCTCAGTCTTATCACAGAGTGCCTGTGGAGCATGTGAGCACATACACTTAGGAAGAACATGAAATGCCAAACATAAGATGAGCTGCAGTATCCAAATATGGGTATGGAAATAGCTGGAATTCACCAAGTTACTCATGCTCTAAAGGCAAGTGGCAAATGGTGGACTCTGTAGGAACAGGTACAACAGTACTTACAGATAGCTGATCAGAGAAGAGCAGGGCAGCCTGAACTTACACCAGTAATATTCAGGGGATCTCAGCAGTCAGTCACCCATTCAGGCGTGGGGAAGCACACATGATCCATAGAGTTACAGAGGACCTCACTAGCAGAAGGAAGAAAAATTCCTTCCAGACTAGGGAGAACAAGACATGCTGTGAGTGATCCATTTAAGGTCATTGCATTACCCTAATTAAATCCAAACAGCAAATGTCAAAAATTCCTTACAGAGACAGAAAGGAATCAAAGGTGGACTCAGAAAGCCATGAGACAACTGTCTGCCAAAAACACATTCCCCGTAATATCAGATCATCATCAAGAAGGAAAACAATGTTCTCAGCCAATCCCCTGTTTTCAGTACTGTAGATTTTGGACATATGAATGGCTTCACAGGTGCCAGTGTTCACAAACTTTCTGACCATCAGCAGGGTGAAACAGACTAGGGGTTTCCCTACATATTTCTTAGCCATGCCCCAATTCTTCTGGGAAGAATCTCAGGAGTGTGGATTAACCACCTGCTGTTGTTCTTGCTCATAATCATGTACTTCACCCAAGCGCCTGTCACAATGGACAGATTGCAGTGGTATGCGCAGGCAGTGGGCAAGGCAGAAGCACAGGTGGTAGGAAACACTGTTTCTGTGATCACTCTGAGTCTGCAGGGAGTCAAGGCTCCCCCTTGACCTGCTCATTTGAGACATAAAACATTGCAGCACAACTATACCAGCAAAGCAGTCATCTTTAGGTCAGAGTTAACTGAACCCAACATGACCTTACTTCAGCTTATTTTTCTAGTGTAGAAAAGCCCAAAGGCATAATGCAAAGTAACACACATTAAGAGGGACTACCTTAGAAAGGTTACCTCTTCATTTAATCATACATTTCATTTATTGCTCAATTAACATACCTCATGCATTTTCATCCCTCTATTACAGCTGCAGTATCTTTAGACCCAGACCTGTACAACGCAGCTCTGCAAGGCATTTACTGTTATCTACTGAGATAGCTAAATCACTTTCTTTAGTACAGGCTGTCAGCATCTATCCTTTCAAAGGAGATGATAATTTATGTGGTATTTTATGTATGCCAGATATGTACCACAGGAAAAGCACTCTTTTTTGTCTCCTTAGCTCCCTACCTGCACTAGGGTTGAAGATCTGCCAGGCTGTGTGCAGGTTCAGGACCTAAGGTGACAGCACAGATCCCCATCTCTACAGTCTCCTGCTCTTTGGTCTCTATACACCAGGTAGCACCTAATACACCAGGTAGCACCTATACACCAGGTAGCACCTAATCAGGGTCTTTGGTCTCTATACACCAGGTAGCACCTAACTTATCATGTCCATGAGTAAGAACTGCAATATAGCAGTTTAGAAATTCAGAAGGAATAATCAGGAACATCATAAGCAGGCTGTGTCCCTAATAGATCAAATTTTCTCTGAGCACAGGGTGAAAGATTTTGTTCATTCCTACAACAGTTTTCCATCATGACTGTATTACACCATAAATCAGAGACACTCATGCAAAGAGCTCCCCAGGCACTTCAGCCCAGCCCAGATCCAGAGACAATTACCTGCATCTAATACAGTGCTTCTTGCTAAGCTGATCACACTGCTTTCAGGACAAAAACCAGTATCTCCAGGCGGAGTTACTGCCCTTCCTATTAATGGGCATGCAGCAGGACCTTCTTAGTGGGCATGCAGAGACCTCAGTCCCATGCTCCAGTGTCATGTAGGTGACATTTCTGTTGCTCAGGATCTCCATGAAAAGCATTTGTAAGGCAAGTCAGTCACAGCTTTTGTGCAAAGTGAACTCTGTAAACATAGACTGGCTTTAGTGCAGCTCTGTTTTTCCTCTCCAGATGATGTCCACCCAACACTTCACATTCTGTACTAGTTCATACACAGAACAACTGGTGCCTTCACTGTTTGTCACTGTAAGTGCCTGAATCTTAAAAGCAGCACTGCAGAAAAGATGAACTGGTTTCATAACACAAATAGTGTATGTCCATCCTTTTGGGACATGACTTTCCATATCTAGTTATCTTCCACATCTGTTTTCTGTCATAACTAGGCGTCCTCAAAAGGGTAATAATTAGCTTAATAATAATTAATAATTGTAATAATTAACTTTATGATTTTCAGAAGATCACTCACTTTATTATACTACACTTATTAAGAAACTTATTGCTCTTACAGATAGTCACGATACAGGTGGACTTAGTTGGTCCTTGAATCTAAACACCATCACCATTGGATAATTAAGCAACCACCCTTTGGTAAATAAATCTCTATAACACATTCCACATGTTCACATCAGGTGTAGCAAGTGAAGATAAGAATTGTTTATCATTCTTTTCTCTGATCTTCTCACAGCCTTCCCCAGGACAATGCCTGGGAAAGTTGTGTGTTGCTCTCTGTGGCCAGAGAGCTGCTGCCACAGTCTTCCATATCTAAGAAACCACATATTAAGCAATGAATGTAGACTGGTGTAAAGCTACTTTGCACAAGCAACTGCAATGTTCAGTTGATTCAGCTGATAAAGTTGAGATGTTCCTGGTTTTGTGAATGGGCCAGCAAGTTACATGGAGCTCAAGGTCTTATGTCCTTTTCCAGTATGGGGCACAGAGGATTTGTGCTGCTTCCACAGGGAAAATCATCCATAACAAAAGCCAGGAGAAAAAAAAAGTCATAAGAGCTCTTTTAATTGAAATGCACTGCCATAAAGAAGAAGAAGAAAAATCTTTGGAACTGGAGAAGAGTCAGCTTGCCCAGAAATGTTTATCCATTTAATATAAAGCCTGAAGAAGGAAATACAGTAATCTACAATGTTATCACAAACTGCTGAATTATCTAAAATATACATTAAAAAGTCATCCTGCCACATGAAAAAATACCATTCGTTTCCTGATCTTTAGACCAGCCAATTCCTTCAAGGGATATTTAATATTAAAGCATACCATACCTTCTTTCAGCTAAAATGCCTCTATACAAAATTTTAAAAATTAAAAAAACCAAACCAAAACCAATCCACAGAAAAAACCCACACAGGTCTTTTATTAATCATGAAAGCTGAACACTACAATTGAAATTTTTTATATTCTCATACTTCTGAAATTGAATAATTACACAGAAAGAGAACAACTTCAAGAAATTGTCTATCAGTTTTAAGGTAGAATGGGATTTTTGGTTTCACTTTTTTCCTCTTTCTTCCCTATACATCCATCCTCGTGTTTCAGATAAAGTCAACAGTCATGAAAGAGAACTAGCCAAAAAACCCTTAGGAGTAAATGGATACCCATATCCATTTATCACCAGGTAAAAATGAGTGGAACAGATTTAAGGATACATAGTTCACAACTTCTATGTAATTATTTAGAGTGGGTTTTTTCTTGTCCAGAAATTGAACTCAATGTCTCTTTATTGCTTAAGTCCTACAAAGATTCCAAATGGTGGTGCTGTATTAAAAGAGTATTAAGAGGCCTTGAACTGACCAAGTGTACAGTTAGTTGTTCATTCCAAATACTGAGCCTTGTCTAAAACCAAATGATCCATTCAATTTATGGCAAATTCAGATGAGATTGGTAAAGACTGGAGGATGAAAAATCAATTTAATACTTAATCATAGATTTGAAAATAATTCTTACTAGGTCCTGAGTTTAACATGTTTGAAAGACAGTGGGGGCATAGGAGATAGACTGTCAAGGATCACAATCCATTTCTACTTGCTGAACATGGAAAGGAAAATGTCTATGTCAAAATAGTGGCAGCAGTATTGGAATATCTCTTCAAGAACAGATAAAGAGCAGAAGATCATGGAAAAAGAGCTACCTTTCATCTTTCATCCAAAAGATGCATTCTCCTGCAGTAAAGGAGATAGATTTTTGATTCTACCTTGTTTCCATGGGATTTATTGCCTGCTCCCCTACTCCAGCACCATAGACAGCACCACTGCTTTCCCAGCACACCCACTTCTTCCATGAAACAAGGTGCCTTACACAAATACAAGGCAGGAAAAAAACAGTATGAATTTGGGGTCACTGTTCCATGAAGACTGATCAAGTCATAATGATTTGAAAGGATACTGGATTTGTTTTATTATTGCTAATGTAGAAAAGAAAGTGGAATGTAGAGAAAATAACCAAGAACAGGGAAAGAAATCTGGGTATCTTCACTAACTTCTGAAAAATTAAATGCCAGTATAAGGTGCTGTTTTATACTGGCCCATTTTAAGCTCTAGGTACCTGTAAATATCTCTTTGTTTAAGGAAGTTTAACTAACACAACATTTAGATGCCTAAGTCTATAAATCACAAGCACGTAAAATAATCCCATAGCATGGATGCCAGATGGCCCATGTTATGAACTGACTGAAACTTTAGATCAAATTGCAAACATGCTGTTTTCTTAGAGTTCTCCTCCCCAGCATGACATTAGGTGATATTCATTAAAACTGATGATGCAGTTGAAGTAAAGGGACTAATGCAGAGGTGCTTCAAAAGGAGGTTTCAGATAGCTCAGAAGTTGGCAGCAAGCATGAAGGGACCATCCTCATATCCCGCCTGACAATGCACTTTGCAGCAGTCTTGTCACAGCCATGCCGCAGCACCAGGAGTGCTGTCAGCTACATGTGAAAGCTCTTTTCTTTCTCACTTCTTAGTCATACTTAGGAGTTACTGTGGCTCTCCCTCCTCCAGGCTGAGATCTGACAGCCAAAGTAGGGCTATTGAATGAATCTCACTTTTCTCTTTGCTTAAGTTTCAGCAAGTTCTTCTGCCATGACAATGGGACTTGAGTGGTACCTAAAGCTTGAGGTGGCTCTCTGCAAGAGAATAAATTTCACTCTTTGATACTGTATACTTTTGAAGTGACTGATTTTGCCATTCATTCAAGAAACCTGTTACAAAATTATTAACATTAGAAATACTCATGTTGATATAAATGACATGTGAATGGAAATGTGGGTATATGAAAGCACCAGAAAAAGAATGTCAGAGCAAGTGCCAAAGAACTGCTGAGCATTAATTGCCCCAGAATGCTGTATCTGTGATTTTATGCAAATAACCAAATAAAGGGAGAAAAAACTTAAACATAAGGTGAAGGTGGAGAACAGCGCTGGAGCCATAAAATACTCAGATAAGGAAAAAGTGAAATTCACAAAATTTTATCCAAAATATATATGGGGACAAGAAAAATATAAGGCAATAGGTACAAATACCTGGAACTCTACATAGAGGCATGTGTATTTAACACATTCCGTATTTTTAACTGCAATAAGCTACTATTGCAGAAAGATTCCAGAATGAGTCTGTATAGCTTTCCTCTCTTTTTCATAAAAAGTAATTTTCTTCATCCCTTTATTATCTGGTGCTTACTGGCATCATTTCTTTCTGGGATGTCAAACAGAAAGAGTAATATTTCCAGAGATCCTTGTGCACCACTTCTACAGAGATCCTTGTCTCACCACTTGTGCACACCCTCTTCAAAAACGACCTTCTGATCCACTTGCACAGTTGCTTTTTGTTGCATGAGTCTTATAACAAGTACATAAGCAGTTTGCAGCATACAGAGCAGACTTTGTTTGCTGGTTGTAGCAGGACACTCTGCCCTGCAATGGGGTCAAAGAACTCAGACAATACCCTATTTGCAAAGCTATCAGTGGTGGATTGACACGGGGTGTTATGCTGGGTTTGGTGTTGAATTCTACTAAAATCAATCTGATGCATCAACTCCCAATAAACAAACAATTTATTGTTTATTGTATAGTGAAACAAAGATTTGGCAGATAAACTGCCAGGCTGACTTGGAGACAAAGTGTCACCAAAACTGCAGGATAAACAAAATCCATATGACTGGCAGTCATATCACTTTACACCATGAAATTTCAGTCCACTTTTATATGGTAGGTTCTTCCAACATACTACTTCCTGGACAGCGTGTATAAAGTTTTCTCCCTTGAAGTGAGGACAGCTCTTCAAGGACACTCCTCAAGGCTGAGGAAAGAGATCTGCACACAATCCTTGGTATAGTAAGGTACATCAATCTCTGGTTAATAATTGTTTCTTTTTGATAGCTTTAATATTATTGTTTTGATATAGTGCATTATGCTACACTATACATTACAAATAGTTCTATATTTTACACTGTATTGGATTAATATTTTGGTCTATAATTTTTCATAATACAGAATTCATTTTATATAAATATATCTCATTTACCATCTTTAATCCTGCAGGACAAGATTACTTAATCCATTGACACTCTGATGCTAAGACTGGGTTCAGTTATCACCACTCCTCTATGAGAAAGAGTTTACAATGCAGGGGGTCCTCTCTGCACCTCATGGCTCAGCAACAGGTCTTCTCTAATAAACTTTGTCTGAAGCCCCCACTATCACCCATGACACAGGTCTGACGTTTCTTTCTTAAAACAGTGTCAAAAGAAGAGTTAATAGGTCCTCAAAGTTGCTTGAAGCATATTGTATGGCCTCTGGAGTGATGGGCATTTCTTCACTAGGAATATTTCAACACCTGACACAGACTAGGGCCACTACAACTCTTTGCAGCATTGCTGCAACAGCAGTAACAGGAAACTCTGTCTCCTGTTCTGGGAGCATTTATGGATCCATCCCCAGCCCTGCCACAACTCATTGTGAGCTTTTAGGTGAGATGTTGACACTGTCATAGCATGGGGTAGACACCCGTCCTGAGAATTGACTCTGATAACCAGACTGCACTGCCTGCAATAACCTTGCCAGAATAAAATGTGCAATGTACAACTTCTACCTGAGGCAAGTCTGGAATAACTACTGTTGGTCAAAGACTGAGTCTTTCTTTCATCCACACAGCAGAACATAGGGCCCAAATTCAAGTTACATCTGAGTGAAAGACAAAAAGCTACACACAATAGATGGGTGATGCTGAGTAGCCAGCAGGGACAGTGTGTTATCATGACTCTTGTGACACTAGTAGCAACAAACAAGTCATTCTTACTTCAGCCTCATCTTGCTGGAAGTGACACAAAGTTTAAAAATTTTTATATAGTTTAAGTCAGGGGTTCTGTCCACCTTTGCCCAGGGGTAAAGGAATTGAAGTTTCTTTTTAAAGGAGCATTTCACCACTCGAGGCCTGATGAACTTAACATCTCCTCAGGCTGGGAATAGCACAGAAGACACACAAAAGATAACAACCATTAACAAACACCCACTCCAAACATCAGCCCAGCATGGAGACACCTGGAAAATATAGATAAGAGAATGAAGAATGAGAACCTAATCAACATCAAAGGTGAAGGAGTCAACAATTAATAGGAAAATAAGTAACTGTGTAACTTGGGACTAATGAACATTGAACCAACTAATTTCTCTGAATAAGTATGTGAAAAATCTAGTAAAGACCCCATGTGATGGAATTACTTTCTCTGCACAATCCAGGCAATGTGTAGATGCAGTGATTTCTATTGCACATTCTGGCCAAAACATCCTAGCCAGAATAAAAGTTATGTCTTAATTTTCTACCATTAAAAAAATGTTGTTGGAGAGTTTTTGTTTTTCTGCAGTTTTGGTGACAATGTCATCGACAGAAAAAGCTGCCAGTAGCTAAGAGTGTGGAGGCAGGAGAAATTCTGTCCCCCACTTTGTGTGGCAAGTGGCTGAGCTGCAGGAGACAGTGAGAGAGCTGCTTAGCATCAGGAAGGCTGAGAAGGAACTGGATGGCTGGTTCCAAGCACAGTCTGCAGTGGACTCAGCCCACTGCCAAAAACTCCTTCACAGGCAGACACAGAAGGGAGGGTAGCCAGTAATGCCCAAGAATGGAAGCTTGCAACAGCAAGGACCTGCAGGAGGAAAAGGCTTCCCCTGAAGCCTGAGGTGCCTTTGCAGCATCATTTGATGGCTCTGCAGACGGACGAGGAAAGACCCATCACACCAGAAGAGACTGGAGCTGAGTAAGGCAGCACGATCTTCTCCCCATGTAACAGCAGCACAACTAAGAAAAGGCAATGGGTGGAAGAAGTAGGCCACTGTCCTCTGAGACCTATGTAGGCACCCATTTGCTGACCTGACACACTCTCTAGAAACGTGTGATGCAGAGGCTCCTGTCACTGTTGTCACTGGGAAACTACTGAGCCTTGTAAAGTCCAGTCCACTTTTGCTTCTTGTGGGTGCCAGTGATACAGCCAGGAGCAGTCTGAGGTGCGTCAAGGATTACAGAGCTCTGAGAGTGATGGTAAGGGACTCTGGAGCACAGGCAGTTTTTTCATCAATCCTGCCAATCAAAGGTATTAAAGGGTCAGTCAGATCTGGAAATCGACAAAGGGTTACAGGACTGATGCAACAGCCTACTGAGATGTTTGCTTACTGAGACCATGGGAATTTCTCTGAGAAACCTGGTCACTAAGGGGACTTACAGGGTCCACCTGTCACAGAAAAGGAAGAGCATCTTGCCAAGATGATGATGAGGGTTTTAAAGAGTTAATGTGAGAGAGGAATCTCAATTAATCTCTCCCCTACCAGCCTGGAGAGGGCAGACAGGTCAGTGGTAGAGCACTTGAAGAGAAGCACTGGGCCATTTCACTATCTGCATCTACTGCAGTTTATCAACTTTGAACACCATGGTGTTTTTTTCCTTCTTGTTCTGCCCCAGACTAAGCCAATATAGAGACAGGATGTTCCTGGAGAGCAGCAGGGGCCACAGAAGCAGATGGGGACAGGCCTGTTCCCCTCTAATCCTGGTATACTCTTCACAACTATATTTCCTGAGCTTTGCCTTGTGCTGTGAAAGTTCCTGCAGGCAAGGGAGAAAGGCTTGCTTGTAAAATAAGCACAGCATGTGAGTTGTGACTTCTGTCTTTATTTCTAGTCCAGGTCTTTGAGTCATAGAATATATATTGATTGCCAAGGCAAGAAGATATTCCTCAACTGCTTCAACAGTCACACTTTTAAAAAATTAATCTTCTCTTTCTCCTGCCATCTCAAAAAAACATTCTTTCTTTAGATTATTGCATATTGTTCTTATTATTGTTCAAGCCAGCAGATTTACTGGCACCATAACCTGGAAGGCTGACAGAAAGACTCACACAGTGTATTCATTTCTTATGTCCTGCCACACCTGGGCTAGACTGACCACATACTCCCAGAAGTAAGAGCTATTTCCCTTGTTTTTGTCAGACCTTTTTCAATACATGGTTATAGAGAGTTATACACACTTCCCCAGTGAAGCAACTCTCATGAAGAAAGTCCATACTGACTACCATGGTATGCTTTCTGCAGGATTATCCAGCCAGTGCTGTTTCCACATTTCTGCAGATTTTTATTGACCATAACAGAGTGGTAAATCTATCAGAATTTCTCTCACTTCTTATTAGGAACATGGTCATTGTGTAGCCTAAGTTCTCTGGTTTTTATAAATTTGGAGACAGCCCCTTCAACTTTATTCCAAGAAATGCAACAGAAGGGAGAACACCAGATGAATTGCCAAATGGAGAGGAATTCAACTATGCCAAGTGCTAACTGGAGTTTACTCACAGACACATACACCCGTATCACAAACTGTCTTGCTGTAATATTTTTCTACTAGAACTAAAAGCAGAGCAAAGTGCATTTTTGTGCACCTCTACATGGATCACAAGGTTTCCTATATACTCCAATGTGCCCAGCTGTTTCTGAAGCACCTTGGTACATCCCAGCTTGTCTGCTCTCTGTTGGCAGTGCAAGTGTTAATGCATCAGACACAATAAAGCTTCATAAAAAATAGTATCCCACCAACTCAGATTAATTCCTTGGGAGGCAGATAATACTTTTCTTACTGTTTTGACTAAACTTCTCTGAGTTCTCTTGAAGTGCTGCTGATTTTTTTACACCACAGCCCAGCACCAGCCATTCACATGTAGTGGACATCCCTGTGTCCTGCAAACAAAAAGCTTTTGCAGGTCTGTAAGTGTATTAGAAATAGCTGGGCTTTCAAAGCTGGCCTTGTTCAAATACATAGTCCATCTTGTAATTGACTGTCAGCTTGATTTACAATGGCAGTTGTGATGTGCTTGGAGATTTCAATCCAAAAGGCTCTCTGAAATAAATGAGGACAAAAGTCAATCCAGTGAGGCAGCTCGATTTGTTAATATCATCAAAGAACAAGGAATGGTTTAGGCAACACAGCAAGCCAGAACAAAATGCACTCAAGACAGAAGCAGCCCAGACAAAGGCAGTTCACAAAACAAATCACAACTCCTGTAAAAGTTAAAGAAGCAGATAGAGGAATGAAAGTCATCAAGGGGAAATTTGAAAAATCATTCTATTCAGAAGAAAAGCAAGGAACAAGCAAGAATATTTAAGTTCTCAAGATTTTTACCCATCAGAAGCTTTATACAATTTGTTGAAAAAAGCTTCATAAGAATCTAAATTATATGTTTGGGGCCTGAATTTGTGACATTATCAACCTTCCAGTCATTTTGCTTCAGAAACTGACTGAAATAGAATATTAGAAGCTAAGAATCATGCTTGATTGTTAATATATATTTTTTTTTTTTTAATCCTGAAACTCTGGTAAAACATTAGGAAGATGGGTAAAGGGTAAGAGAGGAAAATACTGAGACGTCCATGTTCCTTGGTTGCTCTCTGGAACAACAGACCTTAGCTTCAATCCCCAGGCTCTGAACACCTTGGATTTGGCAGATATTGTCTTTCCATTTTTAAAGTGAATAAAGACACTCCAGACAAACTGAGGCTAATCAGAACTGAGGGGACTGAGGGAAACTCTATTTTTCACCTATGGCAAGAGCTTGTCAGCTCAGGACAATGTTAACACCTTGTTTTCCAGCCACAATTTTATTAAGTTTTACTCCTGTGTTTAGGCTAAATTTCTTTGCTTTGGCTGACACACCTGAGATTTTCACTGAATTAGAATCAGAAATATATTGTTCAGATATAATAAACTGCAATGAAAAGCAAAGCAAATCTGACTGCAAAATGTACGATATATTTTATACAGAAACTTATATATTAAAGCAGAGCAGTTTTTGAAGGAGACACAACAAATTAAAATATGATTTATGATCTTGATTTTTCACCTAGACCCAACTGACTGATTTGGAAAAATTATTACTTTGCCACTGGGATCCTTCCATCTCTTACTTCTGATTTCTGTGCTTTGCTGTTAGCAAACAAATAGTTAGTCAGACAATTAGCCACATCAGCAAGCAGCTGCCTGGTAATGATACTTTATACATGCTAGTATTGAACCTGACATTGCAAACCACAAGCGTTGTGGTCTGTGTCTGTGTCAATCCACTGGTTAGGCAGATTAACCCCTTTGTAATTGAAGAATGCTCAGAAAGGCTTTTGTTTCAAAACCAAAAGTTTCTCCCAAGTGAACTAGAGATAAGTCTCCCGTTATTAGCAATGTAACAAAGTCATCTCTGTCCTCTTACTGCAGAAGAACAAGGACTTTTGAACACTTGGTTGCAGTCAGCAAGAGGACCATTTACCTATGGCCAACATCCAGACCAAGGTCCTACTCCTAGTGCTCCAATTTCTTTCTTCCCTTGTATAGCTAAGGCAAACTTTTTCACTCCTTGAGAAGGTTTAATTATTTATGGATTTCAAACCATTTTTTTCTGTTGGGAAATTATATCCATACTGTTTTCAGTGACAATATTTACAGAAACTTTCTCCTTTCTTTCAGCTAAAAAGTGGTATATTTTTTTAAGAATATAATTCTGTTCCAATTTCAGTTGAAAAACATTTTACCTTGGAAAAGCTGAGGAAAACATAAATTGGTTTATGTTTAAAGTATAAGTTTCAAATAAACCAACATACAAAAGTACAGATGGTGCTTTTCATCAACCTTAATTGTCCTTCCAATACTTCATATCTTCTTGATCTCACCATTGGAAAATCTCTTACTTTTCCATTCACATGCATCTCCTAAATTCAACTTGATACCTCTTTCCTGTTTCCCTACTACTGTCAGAGTGGCTTTCAATCCTGTACAAAGCAGTGTTCTGTCTTTAAGTCTCTTTTACAGTTTCTTCACATATAACATATAGCTTCCCTGCAACACAAAGTCAGATTGATTAATCAGACAATTTCTTATGATTCCCTTGACTTAATATGATGAATTTTGACTCTGGATATTATCACTTACCTGGAAAAGAACCTGTGGGAGCTCTCTAAAATTGTGCTTTTTTGCTCTTCTCTCAGAAGAGAATGTAGGACAACGATATTAATTAAAATACAGATATATCCCAAAATCTCAAAAACATTGCCTACAAGTATTGTGCTCACAAAATTCCATCCATTCACATTCCCCAGAATGTGGATTTACATTTTGACTGGAGCCCTCTTCGGATTGTTGGTTTAAGACTCTGTCTGGAGAAAAAGAGGAAGTATTGCAGCTGTATAATTCTCCTGAGAGAAATCATTTAGCACATTTTCATATGTGGATGGCTTTATTAAAGTCATTTAATTAGGGCCAGAAATGTTGAAGTTCAAAATATCCAGAGAGTTTAAAAATAAACCAAAAATGAATATGGGACTTGACAACAGCAGTTGTCAGGGCACTATTAGAGAAAGGGACAATGCAAAAGAGATTTTAATATGGCATTTTGGTATGATGGAGAAACAATGGAAATTAGGTATGAAGAACAAGAATAGGAAAGAATATATGGCTGAAACAGAAGATTCACAAAATATTGGAAGTCTTTGAAAACAACGGCAATGAGCATGCACTAAATATCGTATCATTGGTGTGTTGTGATCAGAGAATTGACTTAAACAAGATTAAAACATAAAGAAGCAAGTGTTTCCTCCAAAGCAGCTGTTCACTGAAATGACAAAAAAAATCAATTGAGAAAGGATAAAACACTGAATAGTTGGAGTTCCCTCAAAGACGAGATGCAGCAAGTAATAGTCTCTCTGGGAAAGTTTTCCTTACAGATTTCTGAAGAGTCACTGCTTTTCAACACATAACTCTGCTCCACAGGAAACTTCAGTCCTCAGGACTGTCAAACCCACAGTCTGGGTAGCAAATGCAGTTGCTTGGAAAGTAAGTTTCACTCTGGTACCAAAAGAAGAAGCAGCAGTTGTTTCTACTTTGTCCATGCTCTGTTCAAAGATGCAAAGACAATGTCTTAGACTGAGAAAAGCTCCTGTGAAACAGTGAAGTATTTCAAAGGATCACAATGGAATACAATGTAAGAAGGAAGGGACAACCAAAGCCAGCTTTCCTCAGAGTACTGGAAGCCTTTGAAATAAACTTGGAAAAGATATTCCAAGTTCACTAACATTTGTATGCTGAGATCTGTATAGACAAAATCGTCCTTTGAGTTCTACATCTTCTTTGGATCCATCTGTTTCTTGACTATTACTTCCAAATTCTACTTTGAGTCTGGGATTTTACATGCTGAAAGAAAGATGAAAAGAGAGGTACAAACTAATGCATGCTCTCAGTAGAAAGTTCCTGTGAACATAAAGGAGGAAAGACTGAGGGCTGGAGATTTGCTCAGTGTTCAGGAACAAATCCAACATTATGTCACTGGCATCAGAACTCCTATTCAGTTTTTGCTGCTGTAACTGAGAGCAGAATCCAACTTTATTTAGCTCTGGCCAAAATTCCTTCATTATAAATGTGTGTGCCTATTTTGTGTGGTCTAGCAACTTCAGAGAGAGATTCTACCTGCACTATGGGATTCCTGTCCTTGAGATGGAAAACTAAAAATAATCTGAGGCTTCTGAAGCATTAACCTTCATATGCTATCCTGCTACAGGAGTCATTGTCCTCCAGCTGAGGTCAGACTCCTTCTTTTCACAAATAAATGTGAGCCAGCATCCTGTTTTCTCACCGTCTGCTCAATCTTCCCTCTGTTAATCTGCATAAAGTACAGTAGAAAATCCAAAATGAGAGGGCAATGCTAGAAACATACTAACAAAGCAAAGTTCTCCTGTGGAGGCTTTGAAAGTGAGCATCAGAAAACTGAGAAAGTAATAAATGTTACAATGTTCTGTCTCTAACATCAGAAGAACATGGCCACAATGCACTGCATTCCTTGCTGCAGAGCCTAATTGTCTCTTAAATACCTGTGAGAATTTGCAGTTGCACAGCAGCCAAATGTCCTGTAGCACAGCCCTTCCTTGGTCAGTGTGTGCATGCTGTTCTATGCCATCCTATTGCCTACCAGGGGACCATTCCTGTAATATTTGGGAGCGGCACACCTTGAGCATCCTTGGGATGAAGCTGTTGGAGAGAGCAGGGGAAAGACACTTGTATCTGCTACTCAGAAACAATGTACCACATGCGAGCTTGATTTCAAACCTATCTTTTTTTTTTTTTCTTAGCTGCTGAAAACATTCTTATTCTTCTTACAAAATAGAGTGGAATTTATTCAGCTCTTGTGAAAATCCATTTACTCATGTTAGAAATAAATTTGCCCCTCAGGACTCTAAAGAAAGCAGTCAGAGTATTCTGGAATGCAAAGAATCACTCCTGCTCCTAAAATCCATCCTGAGGCATAATGTATTCTCACCCACACAATGAGCAAACTCCACTGGCTAGTACTGAGTAGGAAGCAGAACAATATCTCTGCAGGCTCTCCCTTTCACTTTGCTTTTTTCCAATCACCATCCCACCTGACTGTATAGGAGCTGCCTGTCAAGTGCTGCTCAGCCCCTAGCAGACATGGAATGGAGGAAGACAATCTCCTGGGTTTTCCCCACATGCTTCTTCTTGCCTGAACAGCACCAGACTCAGTCTTAGCACCAGACTGTAAAACTGCAAAGGTTCTCTCAGCTGACAGAGTCTGTGGAAACATAACATCAATCTTAACAGCCTCCTATTGGCAGTGCCTGGGATCATCCCTGCTTGCCTGCAAGCATTTATTGAGGTCAGTAAAACCACTCTGACATTTATGTGTTGTTTGCAAAAGGAAAGGAGTGGCTAAAGACTTACATTGGAGGTTGAGTCTTCATTTTATCAGGAGCTATTTGAAGAATACCATTTGAAGAGTCAAACTAGATTTAGTGAGACAGTTCAGGAGGGATCAATGGAGCTTTATTTCATATAGTCCTAACTTGAGAGCCAGGATTCCTTTGCCTGAAATTGCTGTCAAGCTGCTGCTCAGTAGAAATGTGGGGTTTATGCAGCTTGCCACCATCTTCTCTCCTTAAAATACTTTATCTGACATATCAAAATTTCAGCCTTTGAGGATGCATTATTTGATTTTTACATAGCAACCTCTTTGATTCATCAGGATGAACAGGGAAGACTGATAGTTACACAAAAGCCCAAAGCAACAGTACGAAGTAAACTCAAAAGCCAGAGTTTTCTTTGACATATCAATAAAATCTACAAAATTTCCAGGGAGAAATTCCCATCTTTATTTACCTCCCAAGCAGCCCAGGCAATGGCAGCTTTTATCAAGTTGTCAATACCAAGAATAGCACTCTGTCATTTTGGACCATCACTGCAGAGTAGTGCAATCAGGTCAGCAGACAAGAGCATCTGGTTTCATCATTCAGCCAGGCTGCTCTGCAGCTCACTGAGGCCAAAGCACTTTGCAGAGTAAGCCCCCTCCAGACTTTTTTGTTTGTTCTTTTGAACACCTCAGAGTGGCTATGCCAGGCCAGTCCAGCCTCCTCACAGCACTGGGGAGGTTTAGTAGCTTTTCTCTGCCCAAAGCAAGGGCAAAACTGGGTCATCACAGATAAATAAAATTTTCTTCATCCTTCCTCCCAAAGTCTCAGAGTGCAGAAACTGGGATCTAAGAGCTCTCCTCTGGCTCAATATCTCTGAAAATAACAGCTGGGTTTTTATCAAGGAGCTGTTAAAGTCCTTTAACTAACATGAGGCTTAAAATATTAACTCATTGCTGAGACCAGACTGTGATTCTCCTGATTCAGCAGTACTCACTCAATGTGTCTGAAAATGCTTATAAATTTAATCACTAAGAGCCTGTGTGGATGACAGATGGAGATAGACAAAGTGGTGATGACAGGGGTGGAGGGTTGAGCACTTACTTTCCCTATTTGTTGCTTAGTCAAATAAATGGCAGCCAAATAACACTCTCCAAACTCCCCCATCTCTGCAAGTTAAGGGCAGCTACAGGATGTAGCAATGGTATGTAACTCAAGGCTCAGCTGGTATTTTTCATGTGGAATAAGGAACAAAAATATAATTGGAAAGCTTGATGGTTGTATGATGCCTATTTCTTATTTCCCTGCTTGCACCTGAGAGTTAATTGTGAAATTTTGCACTTAAAAACATGTATATGTGTTATATTAAAAAAAATGCCTGACTATAGAACTTTAGAATAAATAGAAAGCAACTAACCTTTAGTACTCACCTGTAGGAGTATTTCAAGTAGCTATTATTCTTGGCCACTTTTTCTAATAATTTTATTTTTGTACCAGAACAAGAACCTTGGAATCCAAAGTCCCCTAAACAAAGAATAACTGTAGCAAATGAAGCAGCAACACAATCTCTCTATGTTTCCTTAATATTGCTAGCCTCTTTCTCTTGTAGCCAAAGAAGAAGCAAAGCAGCCTACATCTTTTTTTGGGCTATAAATATCTTCATCCAGGTCTTTTGGTGTGGAACTAGAAATGCCAAGTTTGTTCCTAGGTTACCATTTTTTAAAGCACTGGTTTTAATCCATGGTCCAGCTTTGCTGGTCTGTTGTCCATACCTTTTTTTTTCCTCTGTGTCCAAAGCACTTGCTGTAGGGGCCCAAAATAGCTCTATATGCTTTTTGCTATTCATCTTTGTTGTTACATTCTTCCAGCTTCTCCCTCTGTATCTACACATTTATTATTATTGACCCTGTCATCTTCTACATTTCATTCACCGTGAACACATCCATCATACAGTTATGGCAATTGTGTCTCTTCATAACCAACAGCTGCATCTCACCCCAGCAATGTCTGCATTTTGCAATCTGTGTCTATGAAAATTCGGTAGTAATGGACTGGAGTAAAAATTCTGTGGCTGCACATAGTGGTCTTCATTTTCTGTCCTTCAACTGGTTTTCTGCTCCTGAAGAAATTATTTTCTTTGCCAAGTTGAAAGCTAAAACTTTGCTGGTTTTTGAAGTGTTTTTTTGCTTAGCTCAGAAATGGCGTGTTGTTATTGTCCAGACGGGAGCCCCAGGTGGGATCCAGGCCTGAGACATCAGCTGTTTAAACAAGTGGAACGGCTGCCATTAATCTCTGCTTCTGGAGCTTGTAACAGGAAAATGGACCAAGCAGGGAATTGGTTCTCAATAAAAGAAGCATCCTTCAGCTTGCACAGTTTCATGTCCAGCCACCAGTCAATATATATTGTTCCCATAGATCACAGTAGCAGCAGGTGAGAAATTGCTCGGACTAGAGGCTTGTGTAGAGTGGACATGTGAGGATTTCCCATGCACACTACAGACAAATCAATCTTCTAGAATAAGACTTCAAAGAAGGATCAAGAAAAGGCAAGAAATGATACCAAGGATGTTTGGGAACAGATCCTTTGTGGGGAATATTTAAGACAGGAAAAAAGCCTGGTTCTTGTCAAAAGGGTTTTCTTGTACTTCAAAAATCAATACAAACATGTTAGAGGTATGTCTTTGCAAAAATACTGATAGCTGAGAGCTAACTGCAGCATCATCCACCTGCACACCAGGCTTTAACTTGCTTTCCAGTACCAAAAGGAAACCTAAAAAAAGCCAGAGGCACTTTTTGAGTGTCACTACAATGTCGTGCAGTGATAGGGCAAGGGAGGATTGCTTTAAACTAAAAGAGAAAAGGTTTAGATTGGTTCTAAGGAAGAAATTATTTACTGTGAGGCTGATGAGACATTGGAACAGGGTGCCCAGAGCAGCTGCAAATGCCCCATCCCCCAAATTGTTCAAGGGCAAGCTGGATAGGGTCCTGATAAACCTGGACTAGTAGAAGGTGTCCCTTATAATGTCCAGGAGGTTGGAACTAGGTAATCTTTAAGATCTCTTCCAATTCAAACCTTTCTGTAGTTCTGTTTCTGATGCCTCATTCTCAGTATCTACATCAAAAATCTACAGCTTGAGAATGACATTTCTTATTAAAGGCTTTAACTACAAGAAAATCAGTTTTTCTTCAGAGACAGAGTAAAACATCAAAATATTTAGGTGCTGTGGTGTTCAAACCCTGTGTAAAGGCTACTATTTCATGGCCTATCACAATCTTCTCTTTTCACTGCTGGACAGTAGGTCATGCACTTGACTGGGCATCTCTGAAGAAATGCCGTATTGAGCCCAACAGCTGTCTCTTCTGTTCAGAACAGAGGGTGCCTGAAAGTGGGCCACAACGGAGAATAGAAAGGTTTTAATGGCTTGGACTTTGCTCAGTAGGTAATAGAGCCCCAATGTTTTCAGATGCCAGGCAGGTTACAGCAAGAGGCATTTCAATTCCCAGAAGGAAGAAAACACTTCTGGTTATATTACCAAGACAAATAGTGCAGTGAAATCAGTTTTGAGAGACAAAAATGGGTCCCAAAAGATTGACTGAGTAAATTTTCAGTACAATTCAATTTATATGCTCCTCTGATACTTTCTATTTTTTCCTCATAAGCAGGTGGTAGGCAGTGCAGAATGTGGCAAGATCTTTTATATGATTGATGGTGTAAACTTTTCAATTAAAAGCATGTTTGCAGGTTTGAGGAAATCTTTGGGATGAAGAAGAAGGGAGAGCTCTGTGTGAAGAAGAAAGCCTTATTTTCTCTGCCTATTAGCATCTCCATTCCTGTTTAAATTCACTCTTTTTTGACCAGGAGGACAAGACACCACAGCACATCGTTGTTGGGTGGAGGCGTGACACCCAGCTCCTCTCCAGAACAGTGTCCACAGCACCCCACCAAGGACATGGAGAAATGGAGCATGAACTGGGAGTTTTGCCATTGAGTTGTTCTTGGTCCTTTCTGTCACCCATCTCATCATTCTCTAAGGATCTGCCTAGGTAGGAATAAACTCAGGGAAGCTGTGTGTCACTACAGGTCTGATCATTTTTTAAAAAGCAAAATAGTATTTCTGCTCTGGAATATTATCATCCAGTTCCCTTTTCCTCTTTGAGAACACTGGAAATGTCACCACTGGTGTACCTCCTCTTTCAAGCTGAGGAAAGCCCTGCTTTGGTTGGCAGTTTGGGGATCACAGTCCCCCCAGTGACTGTGTCCCTGCTGACTGCCAGGGCTGAGCATGGACTGAGCAGATGCTGATGGGCTGCTTCTGCGTGCTCCCACACACTGGCTAATTTTACAGACTTTCTAATAAACACTGAGACCAGACACCTTGGATCGCTCTGCTGCCTAGCTTCTGACAGATGTTTTGAAAAAGACATTTCACCTTTTTTTTTTGCTGAATTAAAATGATTCAGTGAGGATGATATGCAATGAATATTCAGATTCCCCATGATTCTTGAGATAATTAAACTTTCTTATTCTTGTAAGTGGTAGTCTGTAACATGTCCTTAGCACATGATTTTTTGTGGGATTTAGTATTCTTGATACTCAGACATTTATTTTGCCATCTAAGAAATAAGATTTGATTGATTCATCTTATAAAAGACATTTTATTATGGTCAGAGTTGCTGAGAGTCATAACAAGCAAGTCATTTATTTTGTTTTCCCTAATTTATTGCAAATTACATGACGGAGCACCCCATCAAATGGTTGGTACCTTCACTTCCTAAACAGTCATGGGATGAAAAATGCCTGTTGTCTGCAAGCAGAGAGAAAAGCAGACTTTTGTAGCCATGTTGCCATTAGCTGTATTTTGAGCTGGGAGTTCACTGACAGTTATTTGTAAGGTACTGAAACAACATTGTAAACTGGCTTGGCTCCAGCTGTACTTTGGAAGATGTACATGAACAGTATACATCATTCAAACCCACCACATTTCAGAGAAGTGCTTTTGTTGTAAATTTGGGATACAGAGCAACTATAAGACAACTATAATGCTTCCAGACTACAGGTGCTACTTAGGTTAGTTGTCATGTTCTGTTTATCTAAGGGATGTTTCTACATAACAACCTCTCACTAACTATACCTGAGTAATCATCTGGAGGTGCATCACTTTCTTTCCCTTGATTACAGATTTTTTATACCTTGATCCCCAGTGAATTGCTTGACTTAAACTTTCCAGACTCGATAGAATAAAGCCAGTCTGTGCATCCCCACTGAAAGTCATAGAAATTTATGTAATCCTGATGTCAGAAATAAAAAGACTGTGAGACTTTTAGCATGATTGCTAAAGCAGGCAGCGTGCATCAGGCTGGATCCAAAATTTGTGATGCTGAAAATATTCTCATTGGAATAAGCTTTGTAGGGAGGTATAAATGGCACGGCCTCCCTATGTTAACTGTAAATATCTATAAAGAACAAATTGGGTGGGAAGTCCTTTGCATGGGCTTCTGTGCTACTTGGAGCAGGAAGGTGTTTTAATCAACAGAAGCTAACAGGGAGTATAAGACACCTTATTCTACCACATCCACCAACTCCCAGGCCCTTGCAGCTTGTTATTCTTCTCAGAAAGGTTTCTTTTGACCACAGACTGTGTTGTGGGATAACAAGCCTGGCCTTTCCCCCTTCTACTGTCTGCACTGACTTAGGTCTGAAATCTATATGCCCAAGCCTTACCTGAGTTTCCCTCTACGGCAGCAAGGATAAACCCTAAGACATGCAGCAAGGACATAGCATTAAATTATTTTGACAGAGCTAGGATTATTTGCCTAGAGAAAGTCAGAAGAAAGCAAGAAGACAGCATGAGAAGTACATTGAGAAGGCAGCCGAGACTGGAGTCCAGAGAAGAGTCTTTGGAGGTGAAAAGTCAGTAGACTGGGCTTAGAGCATTATAGGAGAGGCAGACCTGGTAGCAGCTGCAACACTATGCCTTGCATCCTGCAAGACTCGGAGAGCCTCTGTCATTTGAATGTCTATGGCTGTTGAAGATAAGCCTGGCATGAGCAATGGTAATTAGCATCTGCCTATCTTTTGTGTGCAGTAACTCAGTTCCCAGTGCCATGGTACTAACACCTGAAAACATTGCTGTTTAAGAATGACTAAATCAACTTTTATCTGAATTTCCATATGTTTCTTGTAAATATTCATGTATTTATTTTTGCAACACATTTATTGCTCCTTCAAAGCAGGGATTTAAGCACCTGAACAACATAAGCTGCCAGCAAAAAGGGGACACACTCTGACCCTCTGATGGTATAGGGTAATGGCCCAAAAACTCCCTCTACATGAAGGTCTACATCAACTCAGAAATGTGCACTATGGGGCTTTCACGATCTTCACTTTTTGTAATGGTTTTTAGCCAGAAAACCATTCTTTCTGTGTATTGACCTAGTATAAACTATGAGACTGCATCTTACTTTGTTTAAATAAAAAGAAGTCTTAGACTAGTGTAGCAAAGCAGCAAGTGTAAAAGTTCTACATATGCATGGCTTGAGCTCTACCTGCATAAATTCATTAAATCTTTTCCAGAAAAGGGCATGTGGGACAGATATTTGGGGTTTTATTCATATAACCTCACTCAGGAGACAATCTTTACTGCAGCCTGTGAAATTATTAGCTGCTTACAAAACTCATCATAACTTCAAGCACAGCATCTTAGCCATGACTTTGACTGTTCACTTGTAAAATCTATGTAAAGCCTTCAGTGCCTTGATAATCCAGTTTCTTTGTCCTTCTCTGAATGGATGAGGGTATGAAACTAAGGGACTATGAATATTTTTCACCTGTTCCTGAAGTTAGTATTCCAGTTCATAGCATTGCTACTAGAATAATTACTTATTAGATTTGTCATTAATTCTAGTTATTTTTAATGCATTAGCATAGAGGCTGTGAGAATCAAGGGAACAGAAACATTGGAAGCTACTTCTCACACATCAGTGAAATAATAAAACACTATGAACTCAAAGTAGAACATGATCTTAAAAGAACAAAATTGCATTTGGAAAATTTATTTATGTATCAAAACTAATTATTGCAAGTTCCACCTCAGTAGTACTTGAGGATTTCATTACAAGATCTAATTGGACTTATATGTGCTGTAATTTTTTTTTTTATCTTTTAATTGGTAGCAGAGATCAAAGTAAAGAGAATTAAAGACAAACTTGGTGTTTGTTTCATAAACTCATCTTCTGACTTCATTTGTATTTGCATGGTTCCTTGAAGCTGCTCATAGCAGCAGCTTGTATTAGCATGCCAAAAGAGAATCTGCTCCTGTTTTTTCAGTTCAGTGCTTCAGAGATTCGTCAGTCATTCAGCCAGTCAGATCTTAATTACCAAAGGATGATACTTCAAGTCAGTCCTGTGTATTCTGCCTCTCCTTATGCCTTTCTAGAACAGGTTCGGAAGAAAAGACAAGTAGGAGCTGTTGTGCCATTTTAGTCAACTTTCCACCGTGTAGCCACAAGCCTGTTTTCCCTAGGATGAGTGATTCCTTGTAATAGCTCTGAATAGTAATAGCTGCTGAATTAAATGTGTGGGGCCAGACCATAGCCCTTTTAAATTTCACCCAACCTGGTAACATGAACATTTTTGGTTGATTCTGTCATAAATGCAGTCAAGCTGAATCACCTCCTTCAGAGCTCATGGATGTAAGAATGAGAATGACTGAATTCTGTCTGCACTGCCCAATGCTGCCTTGTGCATTGACCCCCACTAATGCCAACCTGGCTGGCACCAAATCCAGAAGCAATATAGCTGTTCTGTCGTAATGTCATAAGTTAAAAATGAAACATATACAAAAATTAAATGCCACTTTTTGCAGTACCATCCAAAAGTTACTGGAGCTGAATCACTGTGAATGGTGGTGAGCAAAATATCACTTGAACTGAGGGGGACACCTTCTGGAGTCAGTGATGAAGAAGGGGCCTTAATACACTTGAGAGGTGGGCTGAGGCAAATATCATGAAGTTCAACAAAGCAAAGTGCAAGGAACTACACCTGGATAGCAGTAATCCCAGAAACATCTACAGGCTGGGTGGAGAAGTGCTTGAGAGCAGCCTTGCAAAGCACTGGGGGGCAATGCCTGATGAAAAACCCACCGTGAGCCACTCACAGTGCAGAAAGCCAAACCAATCCTGAATTTGGGCTGCATGCAAAGGAGCATGATCAGCAGGTCGAAGGAGGGGATTGTCCCCCTACCATGCTCTTGTGAGACTTCACCTGGAGTGCTGTATCCAGTTCTAATGTCCCCAGCACAAGAAGGAAATGGAACTGTTGGAGCAATTCCAGAGGACATCATTTGTTAAGAGTTGTTAAGAAGTTGAGAAGTTGTTAAGAGGGCTGGAGCACCTCCCCTATAAAGACAGGCTGAGAAAGTCAGAGTTACTCAGCCTGAAAAGAAAAGGTTGTGTGGAGACCCCATAGCAACCTTCCAGTATCTGAAGAGAGCCTACAGGGAAGCTGAAGAGGGACTATTCATCAGGAAGTCTAATGCTAGGACAAGCAGTAATGGGTGCAAATTGAAAGAGGAGAAATTTGGCTAGATGTTAGGAAGAAAGTCTTACTGTGAGACTGGTGAGACACTGGAACTGGTTACCCAAGGAGGTTGTGGCTGCCTCAATCCTGGCAGTGCTCAAAGCCAGGTTGGACAAGGCCCTGAGCAATCTGGTCTAGCAGGAGATGTCCCTACCCATGGCAGCAGAGGTGGAAATAGATGATCATTAAGGTCCCTTCCAACCCTTAACATTGTATGATTCCAAGTGGATTCTTCCAGTCCAGTGAAAAAATGTGTCTCTTAAATGTTAAATATTAAAGCTAGCAAGTTAGGAGGCAGAATGAGCAAGAGCAGCCAAAGAGACTGTAGAGTTCATTTTGTACTTACCACTCACATGTTCTTGACATTCTTTCAAGACTACAACATGATTTGTTGTATTTTTTCAAAGACTAGCTTTATTCTTTCTTTTGTTACACTTTTATTTCACAGCAAATTCAATATTTATGAGAGATATATTGCCTGTCAAAGTTTCCATTGGGAGGTATTTAATCTTCCCAATTTTTCATGTGTTTGAGCTGTGAGGGTTACATCTGTAACGCATTCCAGTCCTGGCCACCCAGCCTGGGAGAATGGTTTTATGTGTCAGAAGGATACCCCTTCCCAGTGTCTTCACTTGAAACTGTGAAAGTTGCCAGTCCAACCTTCTGGTTGTCCAGAAAGGGAAAGGCAGGTTTTCTCCTAAATTTGAAAATACAAATAACTGGCAAAACTGCACACAAACCACAGACAGAAGGGGAGAGGGTAGAGGAATGCTGCTTTCAAAGTTTCTCGACCTCCTTTCTGTGTACCTTGCTCTGTCATTTTCCAGAGCTGCACTTTGCCAGTAGAAAAAGGAAGCCACAACCTTTACACATAGATTTCCAGAGGGCAGAATGCCAAACTGTCATTGCTCAGTTGTTTTTGGAACCTTCAGAGAAAGTGACTCAGGAAAGGTAAAATGTGATGCTGACACAAATGACACCATGATTTGCTCTCTGTGATAGTCCTGGAATGTCTCCTTCACTAAAAAAAATCATGTTTCTCATGGTATTTGGACATAAGGTAAGTATCAAGGAGGATTCTTTTCAGAAAGCTGCTTTACTTCTTTTTCTCCAGCTAATTCTAACTCTCACCCTCTCCTTGAGCTGGCCCAAGGGCTTCAGTAGTAGATCTTTCCCTTTCTTTTCCAGATATTAATTAAAGAGCTCAATCCTCAATGCATTTATTATAATAAAAGAGCTATGCAGTGCAAAGCAATCTAATTTTCCCTACCTCACAGAGGCCAACAAAATGCCCATTTTGGGGCCTTAATAAAATAAAAGAGCTGCAGAGTTATTTAGAGCCAAGCTGAAGATTCACGTGTTTGAGTGGGTCATGGGTGCTTTATTATATGCTTGTCATTATAAGAAAAAATGCTTATTCTGTAATGAGTTCCAGGGTGACAGAAAGCAGGCAGAGGCTCTTGTAGGAGCAGCCAATATCCCACAGAAAGTATGTGCAGCCCTGCCTCTGAATTATTATCTTCTTACAGCTAAACAGCTGCAGAACTGGATGCGGCCCATGGCACAGATGGGCTGCAGAGCAGCACATTTCTTCCTGAATCTACCACTAGTGCACTGTACCAGGTCATACAAATGGACAGACGGGAGGAAAGGCTCCAGCTTCTCTGGCCCTAGTGACAATGCTGGGAAGTAAGTCTTGCTCTTACCTTATATTCTTTATGTCTCAGAAAATGAAGATTTTTGAGATTTGATCATCTTCACTCAGCATTAGAATTCTGTTGAATAAACTTATCTGAAATGCCTCACCTACAGTGGGTACACTACAGGATACAGGGAAATCCAACCACAATATACAAACCCATAGAAAATCAGACTTCATTAGTTCATTTGGGCTCAGAACTACATGTTTATATATGATGGTAATTCTCTTTCAAAGAAGCCTTTCATTGTATGAAAGTTCTCCTGCATTCATAATCCTCTGCCTGGAACATCCTAATCCTTTGTTTGCACAGGCATGTCTATACTTTGAAGTGTTAAATCACTGAAAAAAGTTCACAGACCAACAGTACAAGAACGGCTTTGGAGTATTGGTATAGGAAATATACATGGGGAGGGTGATCTCCCCCTGCCTAGGTAATCATTTTACATCTGTGTAAAATGAACTTTAAGCCTTTCCAGTCTGATTCAGATGAATTCTGACATGCTTTATGGGTTAGTTTAAATGACAGCATAAGCAGCAAGACAACAGAAAATCAAGCACTGTGATTTGGATATGCTAGCTCCAAATGGATAAAGCAATAATAAAAAAGATTAGCATTGTGGCTTTCATGCCAGCAGTTCTAACATCATTTACGTCATCTACAGGAAAATAGGAACATAGGATTGGCAAAGTCTGCCTGGGTCATTGAGTCTGGTCCTCTGCTATCACATGCAACAATATCATCTAATCCCTTTCATAACTACTGTGACTTGCCAATAAAACACAGGAAACACATGGGAGAACACTGCAGATGTTCAGAAGAGCACAGAAAAATCCACAGCCTCTTTACAATTTAAAATATGATTGAAGTTATATAGGCTTTAATGGGGATGAATCAAAAAGTTTGGATTAGTTCAGCTCTATTCCAACATCTTCTGGTGTGCAAGTGGGAAAGGATCATATGTGAATATCTCATTCAAGAGATGCACATACCTCTTTCATATATAAAGAGGTACTTTGAGATCTGAGTTTTGATTTGAGCACCAGCATCATCAAAAATTGCCTATGGATCTTGAATAATCAAGACTGGTTCAAAATTCCCCTTCATCTATCACTTGACATATATTCATGATGACATTTGGGTGGGTTGCCTGTTGACTCCAGGAACAGACAAATAAATCCAGGAGAGAACAGCCCAACCTAATTCCTCTTTTGCATGGGATATCAGAGTCACTTATCTCAGAACATGGAGAGTTCTGAGAAAACAACTGGTGTTTCCAAGAAATTTGTCCCTGTTCCATTTGTGATTCAGACATTTAATTTTGTCTTGCTCCTTGGTAAGTTTCATATAAATAATCAATTGCTAGTTGAGTTGGCTGCCCAAAGGGACAAATTCAGTGGTAAGAGAAAGGGAGTAGTTGGAATGACTCACTGGGACCAATAAGGCTAATGAGGAAACAGTTCATCTTGTAAACTTCTAAAGCGTGTATATCCAGAAGGTTAACCTTTCGCTGTTTCCTTGACAGTGGCTGATATTTCTGTCTGTATCTTAATAGGGGAATCATAGGTCTCTCTTTCAGAGCTCTTCATGCTGCAGGCTGTATTATTAGCTAAACTATAAGCAGTAAATAATCAAGGAATTAAAACCTATGCCAGAAGAGAAAGTCCAGACTGTCTCTTAAGCTAAAGAGAAACAGACTGTTCTCTGCCTGTCCCCTACAGGAGACAGTTCTCAGTGCTGCATCAATCAAAGCAGGAAAGACTATATAGCTGCAGAGGATCTTCTTACCAAGTTTGTTCAGTTTGGACTGGAAAATAGATGGTTTGGGCAATACTAGGTCAAAGCTGAGAAGGTGTTTCAGTGGTCTCCTGCTGTCACAAATTCAGAATGGAAAGAGGAGTGAGATGGTAAGGGAGAAAGTTTAGCCAATCCACAAACTGCCACAAACTCTGCTGACCCTCACATATCTTCACTAGTCATTGTTTCACACCATTTTAGAAAATACAAATTGAGGCCAAGTCTATGCCTCTTCCAAACTGTTTTGAGATGATATGATGTCTGCAACATCATTCTAGAGTGAATTTGTTTTTCACTCTTACTATATATTATACTCAGCTTTCCATAGTATATGGAAGATTGTATTGCAACTGCAGATTTACATCATGAAAGGATATAGTTATACTAGACAACCCTTTGCTTGGGATTGTCTAAATGATGCAGAGATTAAAGAGGCACTGAATCAAAGTGTTGGTCCTCATTTGGAATATATTACAGATGAGATGTTGGGAGAGAGGAAAATGGCCAGTTTATAGAGTTGAGGGACAATTTGTAAGAAAATAACAAGATGTACATAATAAACACATCTGGCTTCAGAGCCTGGGAAAAGAGATTTTCTGTGGTTTAACCACAGTGAGAATTTTGTGGTTTAACCACAGCTAGCAGCCGAGCCCCACACACCTGCTCACTCACTGCCCACTACAAGATTGGGGACAGAATCAGAAGGATAAAAGTGAGAAACCCATGGGTTGAGATAAAGACTGTTTAAAAGTTAAAGCAAGAGCCATGCATGTAAGCAGAAAACAGCAAGGAATTCACTAACTGCCTCCCATGGGCAGGCAGGTGTTCAGCCATCTCCAGGAATGCAGGATGCCATCACACCCTGGTTACTTGGGTAAAAAAACACCATCACTCTGAACATCCCTCTCCTTCCTCCATCTTCTTCCCCCAGGTTTATAAGCTGAGCATGTTGCCATAAGGTATGGAATGTCCCTTTGGTCACCTGGGGTCAGGTGTGCTGACTGCATCCCTGCCCAATTCCTTGTGCACCCAGCTTCCCCATGGGTGTGGTGAGGAGCAAAGGCTTTGAGCATTGCTCAGCAGAGCACTGTTGATACTTCCCAATTATCAACACTCTTCCCAACACAAACACAAGACACAACCACATGCTAGCTTTAGTTCTACAATGTTAAAATTACTTTCTTAGAAGTTTTGGTTTTTTATTATAAGGTTCTTTTGTTTCTCTGCTACTATTAGAAATTAAGACATCTCCTTGTCTTCACTGAAGTGTATTCATCACATACCCCCAAAAAAGTACTTTCACTCCCTGACACACAGGATATGCATATTCTCTGTCAGTTGCTAAGGTGCATATTTTAATTAGTTTTCTCTTTAAAAAAGCAGAAAAACTCAGCTAGGTACAGTATTCATAACACTGTTACAAAATCTTCACACTTTCAGCACAGCAGGTACAACTAGTGAAATGAGTGTCCTAGAACTTCCATGTCTTCACAGAAAACCCCTGAAAATACCAGATGCTGCTGGTCTTCACTTTGATAAAGGAATTTTTACACTCCTCTTTCCAGTAGGTGCTGTACTGATTCTCCTGACTGTTGCCAATACTATCAACCTCTGCTGCCAAAAATGGAAAATGAAGGTGAAGAAATAAGTGCTATGGACCTGAGGCAGCACTGCTCATCCCAGGGTCTGTTCTGAGCTGAGCAGGCACTGAGCAGCTGGTCAGGTGAGCTGAGAGGCACTGGTTTGAGGAGTTCCTGTAGTCCCAGGGATACACAGACAGATGTGAAAGAGCATTTCTGTCTCTAGCATAGGGCTTCAAATGCTAGAGAGAGGCAGGTAACCTACACAGCACATACATATGAACACAGGGATGGGCCACTCCATAGACTGGGCAAAATGATATGGCATAGCCCCGCCAAGACATGGTATTTCCTGAGATCAGAGGCAAGAAAATGATCATTCCTAACAAGAGCAAAAACAAGAAAAAAAAGAAAGTGAGAATGGAAAGAAAAAACAGGACAAGGTGAGGTGGTCATGTAAAGAAGGTCCAAGCCAATGTAAGCAAACCAAAGCATGAAGAAAAGGACCAGGTACACTCACCTTTATGCAAAAAACAAGGAAAAATGGTCGATGCTGCCACATGTTGGAGGGTAGGAGAATAAATTAACACATTAATAAAGGGCAAAATAAACAGTAGCTAATTATGGTGTAATTCAAGCCTCTCTTCGAGTAGTTAGCAACTGCAGCAGCAAGTAAGTTTCTGCTCTTCCTCTGTTAGGAGAGAGAAATACTGCCAAAATGCACTCAGGTAGTGAAGGGTCTCCAATGCATTTCCTGCAGACTAGCACTCTCTATCCATGTAAAAACACCTCCCACATCAGTGCGACCAAAGACACATTGAGTTGCTCCTGAGGGAATGAGATGTCACTTTGGCCTCTGGCCATTCAGTTATCCACTTCCCTGCTCTCCTATGTGAACTGGGGGATAGTAATAGGTAGGGACTGAGGAGAGAAAATACTTGTTCCTTCCCCAACTTTGAGCCTGTGCAGCAACACTCAACTCTGCACACAATGCATAAACACAGCAGGCTGGTGGTTGTCTCAAGTCTACCTCCTGATGGGCAAAGTTCATTTCTATCTGAAGTACAAGAGCAGAGAGACTATGGAAATGTCACCAAATTACAGCAAGGTATTCACACGGGGAAAAAAAAGACATGCTAGCCAGCAAGTGTTTTCAAGGCATGTTAACAAATCCAGTTTATCTCACATGCCAGCTCTCCCCCACCTCATTCCCATTCCCACTGAATAGATACTAATTGAAAATTATGTTTTCATGTGAAGGCTTTTTCTAATTTGGTCTTGTTCAAAAGCATTTAGGGATCTTATTGTTTGTTGTGTTTCAAAGTGATTTGCATGAACTCCCCAGGGAAGCCAACAAAGGGCACTACCAACATTTTGCTGGCAGACAGCAAGGGTTTCTACTCAGCACAGAATATTCATGTGCTCCAAGAAACACAGATTCTTGAGGTAGAGGAATCAGCTGAAGAGCTCCAGTGCAAAATATCTAGGAAACTGTTGTAATATCTATTCCCGTTCGGCATTTTTAGCAACCATGGTAAACACAGAGCTCAACTGAAAATATAAATATTTTTTAAATATTTTTCATGGGAAAGGTAGAATTGCCTATGCAATATAAACATGCTTAAAAAGATGCTTTCCAGGCTTTAAGTCTCATGTATGCATCACACTGCACAATCTAAAATCTCTTCATTGAATTCTATAGACTCCCACACATTTATGACAAATGAGCATACAAAGTGTAAAACATTTTGTATTTACCCAACAAAATATGTAATCATGCATTCAGGCATGCACTACACACACACTTATATATTTGAACATGCATGATGCCAGACATTGTGCATATGCACATATTTGTGCATATGAGTGTCTTTGCAGCTCACACAAAGCACAGGAACAGCCTGCACCTTACAAGACACCTGCAGGACCTGCACCTTACAACACAACCTTGCAGGACCTGCACACAGCCAGACATGCCAGTAAAGTTCACATTACTTATATGTCTGTTCATTAACAAAACCTGTGTTTATAGGTTTTGTTAATGAACAGACATATAAGTAATGTGAATAATTTGTAAATATGCAATACACGTCTGTACATTCATTTATTTAAGGAAGTATGGTATTGAGGAGAAAAAAAAAAACATTAAGGCACACAATAAAGTCTTCAAAAGAGACTTTGTTATACAGAAAGCCCAGTTCCTATTATTATGAGTTTTCAGATTGGTGTAAGACCTGGTCTGCATGCGAAAGCTTAGTTGGCACAGGTAGGTTAAGAACATAAAAAACAACCCCATTAATTGACATCCCCATGACAACAGAAGTCTTAGAGCTATGCCAGAAAAAAACCTCTTTGGCAGTCTAATTTCTCTAGTTCAAGAAATGGGAGAAGGAAAAAGAATATTTTGCTTCTTTTTTCAGAGTAATTAGAGTTTCAACTTGCCATCAATTTCTTTCCATTATAACAAAGGCCTGCATCTACTTAGGATGATTTTTCACATTAAAGTGGCTCAAAGTGCTGGAGGAATACTATTTCATTCTAATTTAGCCAAGTTCCAAGTTGCAAAAAATCATTCGGTTTAGAGATCCTATTTCAACTATGACTTGGACAACAGCAAGTACTGCAGGCTGTGGTTTCCACAGCCATGTTTACACAGCTTGCTACAGCCCACAGTGTGTCATCCAGGTGGCACAGACCATTATTAAGTGCTACTTGAGCATATATTCCAAGTGTTCCAGGTATTTCATCCACACTGCTGGGATTTTTCTGAAGTATGTCTGGATAACATCGCCAGAATCAACTAAAAACAAATCTCAGTTCTCAAAATTCTTCTGTCTCTTTTGTCACCATCTAGCTCCTTCTGTGTAGCCACTGTCATTTTCATATTCTTATCAGCCAGCACAGATGTAAAAGTGCTCCATGCCATTGCAAATGCCACTGCAAATACACAGAAGCTGTGGGAAAGTTTTCACAGCTTGCTGCCATGTGGCTTTAGCACTTCCAATCTGTCACTGTGCTGCAGAGCAGCTCTCACGTGTTTTCAGAAGCAGTGGCAGCAGCTGTCTCACCAGCAGCAGTCTCAGGAGCAGTGGAAGGTACAGGATGTCAAGCTGCTCATTGTGGGAGCTGGGTCAGCATCCATGGCTGAATTCATCAAGCAAGAGGCAAGTGGTGGGGAATTTCATAGAGCCATAGAATGGGTTGGGTGACCTTGAAAATCATCCAGTTCCAATCCCCCTGCTATGGGCAGGGACACATTTAAGCAGACCACATTGCACAAAGCCCCATCCAACCTGGCCTTGAACACCTCCAGGGATGGGGGATCAACATCCCTGAGCAGCCTGCTCCAGTACCTGACCACCCTCACAGTTAAGGATTTTTTCCTAATATCTAATCAAAACTTATACTCTTTCGATTTGAACTCTGTTCACCTTTGTGTTGTCACTACATACTCTTGTAAACTCTTGCCCCATCTTTCCTGTAAGTTCCCTTCAAGTACTCTAAGGCTGCAGTTATCTCACCCCAAAGCTTTTCTTTTCCATGCTGAACAATCACAGCTCTCTCAGTCTTCCCTTACAAGAAACAAAATTCTGACCAACTTGGTAACTCTCCTCTGGACTCACTCCAATAAGACAATATCCTTCCTGTGTTGAGGACCCCAGAGTTCCAGGTAAGGTCTCACCAGAGCAGAGCAGAGCAGAGCAGCAGAATCCCTTCCCTGGCTCTGCTGGCCAGACTGCTTTGGATGCAGCCCAGCACGCATTTGGCTTTCTGGGCTGCAAGTGCACGTGGGTGGGTCATGTCCATCTTCCTATCCCCAGCACCCCCAAGGCCTTCTCAGCAGGGCTGCTCTCGATCTGTCCATCCCCCAGCCTGTATTGATACTGTGCATTGCCCCAGACTAGGTGCAGCACCTTGCACTTGGTCTTATTAAACCTCATTATATTCCCCTGAGCCCACATCTCAAGTGGGCTCAGGGGAAGCTCAAGTTTGTCCAGCTTCCTTTGGATGGCATCCTGCCCTTCATGTGTGTCAGCTGCACCACTTGGCTTGATGTCATCTGCTGAGGGTGCTCTTGATCCCATCTTCTGTGTCATTAATGAAGATAATAAGTAACACTCAGCCTAATACAGACCCCTGAGGAACACTACTCATCACTGATGCCCATTGGGACTCTGAGCCATTGACTACTCTGGAGGCAATCATCCAAGCAACTCCCAATCCATCTAACAGTCCACCCATCAAATCCATCACTCTCCAGTCCGAAGAGAAGGATGTTGTGGGGAACCGTGAATGGGCAGCGTGAAAATGCAAAAGCTTGGAGGCAAAATTCAGAGATAAACTTGTTCTGAGCGAGCCCAGAAGCAACAGACTCACATTGCAATGTCCCAAGAGGTAGGAATCATGGCATGGCAAATCAGTGGTGATCATCATAGCAAAGAGGCACAATGCATCCAAACTTCAGCCTGTAGAAAAGTAACATCACAATCATTTTATGTCTTTTCAATGAAGGATGGAGTACCTGTTATCTGTCCTATTAATTTGTCCTAACCAACATTGTACACATTGCGGAACTTTTCAACAAAAGTAGCATAAACTCAGTATAAACTAGTCAGCTGTTCCTCTTTCACAGATGCTCTTCGAGCTAAAAAATTCGTGGATGCTATGTTGCTTTTAACTCTTCTTGCCAAATATCATATTTCACAGTCCCATTTTCTAATTCTTCAAGATGTTTTGTCTCTAATATTGCTGTATGAATGTTCCACACAAACAAGACAATCAAAGACTCTGAAGAGGGCTGAGTTTTCAATCTTTAGCCAGCCTTGCCCATGGGGAAAGTACATGCAGCATTTTGGTCTGCAAACGAGAGTGCTGATTGAGCGCAGTTAATGGGGGGGCTGTGGGAGCTTCTGGATTGTAGAAGACAGGAGTATTACAAACACATTCATAAAGCATTTAAAAGGATGTTCTACATTTCCTACACACTGTGGCAGGGTAAACAGTGAGGGGTACAAGCAGACTGTGTACAAAGGCAGCAACCTGGAAAAAAAAAATACAGAGAGAAAGAAAAAGCCGGCTCTATTTCTCTAATCCCCTTTTTCGGCTGAATTTGGAGAGGCGAGTTGGAGCAGACTCGGCGTTTTTCCCGAGGGAGCAGCGGCACCGGGCCGGGAGCGGCTCCTCCGCGGGGCCCGAGCGCCGCCTGCCGGCACCGCCGCGAGCGCCAGCCGCAGGGACCGCCGCCCCCGCGGGAGAAATCCTGCCTTGCCAAGGGGGAAACTTGGCAAGAAAACCCCATCGCACGAGAAGGAATTCGTGGAAAACCTGCGTTTGTCTGAAGACAGCAGCTAGGTGCTTGTAGCCAGGCAGGATACCTTCAGTGTGTGCCAATGAAAGGCTTTACTTCTACAAACACAGTTATGCACTCATTGTATTCCCCTGTGATGTCTGATCACCCTTTTCTGAAAAGCTCGCCACAGATTTTTAATTGCTGTACCCCTTCACGTGTAAAACCTCTGTTAGTGACTCAAGCCCAATTCTAAAAGGTGAGATTAAAAGAATTCAGGAGCAATTGCTCATGCAGAATAAGCCAACAAGTGGACTCTATTTCAGTCACTTTATTATTCACAGAAACCTTCCAGGTTTGGTTCATAGGATTAGACCACTGTTCCAGTGTGAAGTTTTCATTAAGCATGTCTTCTCCTTCTGTCATAATAGAAGTCTTTTCTTGCCCCATCTATGTTTTTGTCTGAAGCTGGTCCTCCACCAAAGACCGGAGCACTTATGGGATAGGAATAATAATTTTTTTCCTCTGAGAAAAACAGAAAAGTTCATTAATTTCACTAGTAAATTATTTTTCCTCTGGAGAACCTGCAGTGATTCCAGAATACTTGATTTATGGGCAGTGCACAGGAATGGGAGTCAAATGTATAATGACACCACTTCATTATCAAATTTACCACAGGGTTATCACCACATGCTTGGGTTTGCAGAGATTGAGAAGAAAAAAGAGAGAAAAATCCTGACTCATGGCCAGATTAACCCTGTTTTGTGAAACTATGAGACTTGCACTGCAGAGTCTGAAAAAGCTGTGTGTCATTTTCAAATGTGCATTTCAAGCTTCCGAGTTCCTAAAAATGCATTTTCAAAAATATCACAAATTTAATAGAGATCCGTTACTGACTGAAAAATAATTTCAAACAATTTCTGCAAAACATGTAAGAGTATCAGCTTCTCATTTATCTTCCTTTCATATAAAAGCTAAAGACTAAAGGTGATTAATTTTAAAGAGGTTCATTATAAAAAATGTTATATAAATTTCATAAATAGGTGAAAACTAAAGACTAGAAAATGGAAATTGTTGTCAGGCGAGAAAAAAAGAAATTAATAATGTAAAGAAACAAGGAAGTAATTGAGGAAATAAATTTCCAGGATGAAAGGATGGAAACAGAACAAACCTCAGAGAAAACAATTTTTTAATGCGACTCTGAATACCCCTTTTCATTTTGTGTGTTCTCTGTTAGAAAGACAATGAGAACAGCTGAATGTATTACTGCTACAGAAGGTAGAAAAGTATAATTCCAAGGCCTCTAATAGATGTTATAAAAATGTGATTAAAACAGTTAGTTGTAACAAAATACATAATGCTATCATAGTTTTTTGAAGTTGCTTACCATTCCACCCTACCAGTCAATCTCCCTGCCATGCAGCCAAAGTCCATTGGATTCATCTCCCATCTGAAGCATCCCTTCTGCTCTGCTACAGAATGCAGAGCCGGCCTTTCCCAGAAGGTACACAGCCCCTCTCACAACCATTTTCTTTCACGCTTGCTTCTTTTTTCTCCACAACTGCCATAGATAGAACAATGCATAAATGCTACATGTTTATCCATGCTTGCTATGGAATGTAATCAGAGTTTGATAGAGCATTCTTGATTGAAAAAAAGGCAAGAAAATGAGATAACAAGGCAGCTCCATCTATTTAACACTTCAGCAGGGGACAGTAAAAGGCAGTTTAATGAAATGTACATCTTTCCTCCTGTCTGGCCAAGTTGTAAAAGTTTGCCGTGGTAGTGCTGATAAAGATGATTATAGTGAATTCTAAAATCTGCATTCAGATGCAATGCTGCCTGGAAACTGCTGGAGGGCAAGAGATTGACATCTCTTAATATCCACCAGGCTGCCTGAGGAAGCCCTCCCTCCCTGGAAAATGAGAGGTTCTCCTAAGCATGCAGCTCTTCTGTTACATTAAAAATATTTCTTCTCTCATGTCACATTTTGTTCCCACTACTAAGATTACCCAGCATATTCTTTTTAGATGACTTTGGGTGAATGTGATGGCCACAAGCACATCGAGGGGCAGGATGTGGTTAGAGCTCTCTGGGATCTGACAGCAGCCACAAGCTTCCACACTCTCAGACCCCATCAGGGTGTGCAGGAATGACGTGAATCCACTGGTGGACAGGTAAAGGCACTGGATCTCAATTCAAGGAAGGGCAGAAAGGTGACTGATGCTGTCACTACTGCCACTGGCTAAAACACTGAATAGACAAAAAATGGAAGAAGGTAAATGATTGATGCTGCTGTACATCCCTGCTGCATGCGGACTACTGGCATGGACTCTGGAGACAGGCTGGAGCTTCCGATGCCTCCAACAGCATCCTTCATGCTGCTGGGAAGGATATTCAAGACAGGTCCAGTGCTTTGTGTAGCTCAGCCTCAGAGTCACATAAGCGGAATCCTCTTTCATTTTAAATGCCTGTGAAATGTGTAGGAGGCTAAAGCATATTGATATATGAGATGACACTGCTATGGCCTTAAAACCTTTGCCACAATTTCTATTTGGCAATTAAAGCCTAAAGAACACATGCTGCCTTCCTTGGCATGAGCTGCAGATACTTCAGTTTCTGGAATTAAGGAGCATCTTCCTCTGCAAGAAAAGATGCAAGCCACCAAATCACAGGAAAGCAGTCTCCGTCTCGTACTAGGAGCTCAGCGTGCAACAGGCACTTCCCGAGCACCTTCCAACGTGGTTGTATAGGACAGACAAAAAGGGATGCAGAAACGAGGCGCTGGGGAAAGGCATCAATCAAGGGAGGGAGAAGGAGGAGTGTGAAGAAAGACCCGGGGAGAGGTAGGGGGCGAACAAAAAAACTTCAAGAGCTGAAGGCCGTGGAGCATCTGTGAGCGCAGGAACGCAGCCCGTAGCGCGGCCCCGGCCCGAGCCTGCGGCGGGGCGGACAACGCAGGGCTCGGTGAGCAGCCTAAGGCCGGGCGCTGCGGGAGCGCGGCCCCTCGGGCACTCCCCGGGCGCTGGCCGGGCGCGGTGCCGGTGCCGGTGCCGGTGCCGGTGCCGGTGCCGCCCCGTTGCGGCCGCTCCGGGACTGGCGTCTCGCTGGTGCTGACGACGCGGCCCGAGCGGGAGCAGCGGCCGGAGCGGCGGCGGCGTCGTCGTCAGTGGCGGGTTCGGTGTTTCGGTGGCTCTGCCCCTTCCCCGCCGCGCCATGCCCACCGTGGAGGAGCTCTACCGCAACTACGGCATCCTGGCGGACGCCACGGAGACGGCGGGCCAGGTGCGGTGTGGCTGCGGCCTGCAAGGCCTCGCTAGGCCTCGGGCTTGCGTAGCGCCGCGGCGGGGAGTTCCGGGCCGAGGGGGGCGGACGGGCGGGCCGGAGAGCCGTCAGAAGGGCTGCTCGCCTCGCCGCACAGCCGGAGAGCCCCCGGGGCTGTGCTCGGCGTGGGTTTCCTCAGGCCGGCGGCGGCGGAGGGCGCGTAGAAATGGGCAGCGCGCCCGTGGATCTGCAGGGACCGCAGTAGCTCCCGTCGTTTTTCCAGCATCCGCGTCGTGTCGGCAGCTCTCCTTTAAATGCGGCGTCTCGGATATTAACCGCGTCTTAGCTAGAGTCAGGCTGTTTTTTCCAAGGGGGCGGGGAGTTTGGCCTGGCGAATTCGGGCCTTGAAGTCTTTGACACCGCACTTGCAGATCCAGCGCACTTGCAGGTCTGGAGGGCGCCTGGCAGGCTGCCTTGCTGAAAGACTTGCTGAGGGAAGGTGAGGTCTGTTATGGTTTGAAAGCTGCCCGTAGCCCTTTGGTTTTTTCTTCCTTGAGGCAAGAGCATAAGGGTGACCCTCAAGACTGAAAAATATTTTTTCTGTAAAATTTTGGCAAGATCTGCCATTTGTTTATATCGTTACTGAACTATTTTAGAAAATAAGATGACTTGGAATATTACCAATAGAAAATATTATGGCTAGTTACAACTACTTTTGGAATTGCATTAGTTCCTCATTTTCCCGAATGGCCCCCTGAAAACGCAGAAGATACTTTTTTTTTTCCTTTTGGTTCTAATGTCAGTAAGTAGGAAAGTAGTTTTGCCATGTCTGTATCTAACCGTGGATTTTAAACTAAACGAGAACGCTGCTATACAATGTCACTTAAAAAGTTCTTTAAGAGAACAAATATTTTGGTGGTTGTTTGGGAGGGCAGGGGGATGTTGAAGTTTGGGGTTTTTTTGTTTTAATTCAGGTCCCTTCACTTTGCTTGTGTGGTTATGCCCTAGTGAAACAAAGTATCCTTGCAGACAGTCCAACAAAAACATCACCTCAGAGCCAAAAACAAAGTGCAAATAAAATGTAGGGAGCTGCGGGGAGAGGTGCAGAGTAAAACATGCTGTTACCTTGCCACTTCAGAAATGCAAAGTTCATCTCACTTTGCTTCTTGTGAGTAGCTTTTGTGAGGAAGGAATGGCCATCTTAGGCAGAGCAAACTCCAGCATGGTGAGAAATGCAGCCTGTGACAGGGTAGGTGTGTAAGAACCTCTGAGGGTAAGTATAGAGTGGGGATTCCTAAAACACTCTCCAGCTTTGCCCCTCTCCAGCTTTTGGGTTCCCAGAGCCAAAGGAAGTGTCTCTATAACGAGCATAGCTTGTGAGGTTATTCTTCAGTGAACTGTCCTGATGCTTTGTTGAACTGGGTGTGCTTTTGGCATATAAAAGTTCTGTGCAAAAACATTTGTCATTGTTTTGTTAACCTTTGTGACAGTTACCTCTTTATATTTGTCATTTTGCCTGGCGACTCCAATTTCTGCATTCTGAGAAGCCATGACTAATTGCTCCTTGTTCATCAGTTTTATCCCTTAGTGCTTTATTATCTCTTAACAACATCGTGAACATGATCTCTTACTGCAAAACGTCATGATCACCCTGTTTGATACAAAAAAACATTGAGCATGGGCATGGGGGCTGCCAGAAGTTATGGCATCAAGAGAAGCACTGGGCTTGTAAAAAAGTGTTTCAGTTGAGAAAGGGGCTCAGGTATGAGGTGTCCACAAGTGGACAGGTGCTGTCACAAGTGGAATGAAGGTGAGAAGTTGAAAAAAACTGTTAGGAAGCTGGCTGAAAATAAAGAGGAAGACAAACATTTCTTCATAACGCATTGTGCAACTTGGGACAGGGCACTGCAGGGCATGAATTGACTCAAGAACTAACCTAGAGGAGTTAATGGATGATTGGGCAATTAACAGTAATTGAAAACAAAGGTCTGGACACCGTCTGCAGCTTAGGACATTCCTTTGTTACGGATGGGAAGGGAATGCACAAAAGGATCACACTGCTTCTGTAATTGCCTGTGGTTTTTCTAGAGCATTCCCAGCTTAGGACATTCCTTTGTAACTGATGGGAAGGGAATGCACAAAACAGAAGGATCACACTGCTTCTGTAATTGCCTGTGGTTTTTCTAGAGCATTCCATGCTGCCAGGTGCAGATAAAACAAACTCCTGCCTGAACTGTGTTTTGCCTACAGGGCAGGAGTAATTAGCATACAGGAACACAAATGCAGGGAACACAGGCTACTCTGTTCCATTGCTACGTGAATGCTTTTTCATGTGTGTTAAGTTTTGTGTTGTACAACAGAACTTGTTCTTAACATGCACCCATGTCTGTTCTGATGAGTGTTTTCATGGCCAGTTTGTGCTGGCTCGTTCCTGCCTTTGCTGCTGCGTGCACTGCATTGGCCCAGCTACAGAGGGAACTGGGTGGTGATGTGGTTTAGCTGAGAGGCAGCTGATTCTTTCACTTCTTGTTTTTCATCCAGATCTGTATCCCACTCCAGATTCTGGCAACAAGCTGTAGGGAGTGCTTCAGGAGCATGGGCACTAAATTGTAAAATGCAGCTTTCTTTAGAATGCAGTGTACTGCTTTGTAAACTAGTATCTGTGTTTGCTATGGGACAACTTTCATATGGAGTAGTGGTGATGAGATATATGGCTCTGGGAAATTTAATGTAAATAAAGCAAAGAAAGTGTCCTGTGCTGTCAGGGTTGTTGGTGTTCAAAGAATAAGCTGTTTTAAGCATTCCTTTTCACAACCATGAGGACAATTAATCTTAGAAGGTTCCAATTCCCAATAGTATCCTAATAATGCTGACTTCTATTTCACAAACACACAGCTAGACAACAAAGACTTCAATTAATTTAAAGTTTCAGTCCTGCAGGCACAGAATCAGAAGCATCTGTGTGATTCTGGTTGGAGCAGCTAGAGAAAATTTTACTGTTGTTGAAGTGTTTATTCCTGTATTTGGAATAAATGTATATTTCTATATTTAAAACTGAAGGTTTCTGGGATTTAAGTTTAGTTTCCCTTAACAGTTCTTCCAAGCACTGTATTTCATGCCAGATTAGCTACCTGAATAGATAGCAGAGATTCCAGGTGAAGTTAACTACCTGAATAGATGCCAAGGATACTTTAGCACCATATATGTTAATAAGAACTCGTGATCCACTGCAGTGGCACAGTTACTGGGAAAGGTAATCTCTACTTCAGAGACATGAAGTAGCGAATCCTGAGCATACAAAAGGCAGAAACTCCTTGAAAAACTGGTCAAGTTCAGTGGCAGGGATCATAGAATTTCTTGCACTAATCTAATCACATTGTGCAAGAGGTGTTACCCTTAGGGCCGGCAGCTGGAGCGGTACACGCTTGAACTGACAGAATAGCAGTAAAAGCCAGGCAACAGAGACAAATATTACCAAATTGGCGTGGTTATATCAGTCTAGGAGAAAAATATATTCCTTTGTAAGAAGCTTGTATAATATGGTTCTGTTAAATAGTTTCAGAGAATGGGAGAAAAAAGTCCTTCCTTGTCTTGAGAATAAGCCAGGATTTTTCCATTTATGTATTCTGGTTTTGTTTTTTTAGCATAAGGATGCCTACCAGGTGATCTTGGATGGAGTGAAAGGAGGTACCAAGGAGAAGAGACTTGCAGCCCAGTTTATTCCTAAGTTCTTCAAGCATTTTCCTGAGCTAGCTGACTCAGCTATCAACGCCCAGTTGGACCTCTGTGAGGATGAAGATGTTTCTGTAAGAATAAGAATCTTGTAGCAAGTTGATACTTTGAATTTATATTTTGCTGTTGTTTTCTCTTTTTGTTTAATGGGCTGTGTCTTTTGGGAGGGTTGGTCTTTGGAAAATATAAATTTAATTGTATTTTTGCATTTAATTCATTGTGTGATGGTTTGGGAAGATGCATTTTTCATTTATCTTTTTTAGCTCTCACCAGTGATCAAAAGAATAGCTCTGTAGAAAGAAACTTACAGTTTATTTGAATAGCATTTACATGGTTTCCTATCAAAGGGCACTTTGTGGTAATTGATTCTGAAAAATACTCCTGGGAGACAGAATCTTGTTTGCACATGAGAACGACAGGGATGTGATTCTAACTGTTGTGCTTCTTGAGATACTTCATGCTGCTTCTGTGGTGCTGGTAGAAGCTGTACCTTTGGAGCATCTCCATTTATCATGTTTTAAGGGATTTGGACAGATCATTCAAGGATTTTACTCAGTGCTGGGAACAAACCCTAGAGTTTATCCCTGCCATATGCACAACTGTAGAACTGTCCTTCCTGTCAGCAAATAAAACTCCTTAGTAACACACATTCCAGCCTTTATTTTGTTGATCATATGAATTATTTTGTGAATAGAAGTGCTGTTTGAATTTAATTTTTCTCTAGTGCTGCCTAGCTCTAAGAAAAATATATTATTTTCTTCATAAATATGTCAAAATAAGGGAATTTGGAGTGTTATGTAATTTCTGAAATTTTAAATTTTTTTAAATTTCTGCATTATTGACAATTTCAACAGATCCGGCGACAAGCGATCAAGGAATTGCCTCAGTTTGCCACGGGAGATAATCTTCCTCGGGTAGCAGACATACTGACCCAGCTTCTGCAGTCAGGTAGGAGACACGTCCTGGCTGATCTCAAGGCACACCTAAATATGTACACAATTTTGCTTCTGTAGAACATTTTTCATTGATAAATAATTTATCCCAGTGCTGTTGATGTACTTCTTGTGTTTTCTCCTGCTTTATATTTGCTGTATGGTTAGGCTGAAAGAGCACTAATTATTCTAATCCAAACCAAAAATTTTTCTTTTAGATAGAACAATTTTTTTTCATTCAAGCATCTGTAAAAAAGGGCAAGGGGGAGGGAACCTTCCAGTTGTGGACTGCAGCAAATTGCTTTCTGAAAAAGAGTTACTGAATTTCTCATCCCATTTCTAGAACCTGAAAAGGCCTGAGGGCATTTTGTTCCATACAGGTGCATTTTTGGTGCAAAATAAATATTTTGGAGGTAAATTGAGAAATTAATGTACATTTAATCTCAGTAAGTTATAAAGTACTAAATATTAGGTGTTCAAACTTCTGTTAAAACTGCATGGTTAAGACTGGGCTTCTCAAGATGGTAGATTTTGGTTTGGGTTTTTTGAGATTTATGCGTTTCTTCATTTAGTTTAAGAGAGAAATAGTTGCTGCCACACAGAAATACTGTAGATTAATAAAGAGTTTAAAAGTAAATAACTATGTACTTTATATTAATTAAGTGAAAGTTAGCTTGTTTATTAAAATAACTAAATATATAGATTAATAACTTCCCTTCAAATTTTCAGTCCTGTCAAGTTTTAAGGTTTAGTTTTGGTAGGGAGGCTAAAGTGACAAATAGCTTTTTTTTTTTTTACTTCCATAATCATGGCTTTGAACTTCCTCAGTCTAATAGTTTTTTTAAAAATACAGGTTATGTTGTTTATAGTTAAATGCTGAGGACAGAATTCTTCTTGTGCAGTATTAGCCATTTTGGTTTTCTGCTCTTACCTTTCCATTTCAAGTGTATATGAATTTTTTTCTCTCTCCAGATGATTCTGCAGAATTCAACTTGGTGAACAATGCCTTGCTCAGTATATTTAAGATGGATGCTAAAGGTAAAGGACACCTTTTTCTATACATGGCTTTTTTTAATACTTTCCAGTCTGCAGTAAGATGAGAACACGACTCAATTTTGTGTCTTCTTGGTGCAGTGCAAAACTGAGACACACACTAATAGTTTGGTTTTGCAAACAGTACTGAACTTAATAATCATGGAGCTGAATTATGCAGACTAATAAAAGAGTGTGGATTTTTATGTCAAGATACATGAAAATTGTAATGTTTTTTAAAAGTTAGTATAGCAGTTATTTTAAAATGTGTCATGGAATCTTAAAAGAGGGAACTTCTTCCATCTGCATAAAATTTGGTCCAGGTCATAACTTCTAAAATAATTTGTGTTACCCAATTTATTCTCCATTCAGGGACTTTGGGAGGTTTATTCAGTCAAATTCTTCAGGGAGAGGATATTGTGAGAGAGAGAGCCATTAAGTTCCTTTCTACAAAACTGAAAACCTTACCAGAGGAAGTGATGACAAAGGAGGTGGAGGAGTTCATATTGACTGAATCAAAGAAGGTGAGTGTCTGAGTTCAGTTCAAACTCAAGTATTGTTCAACCATCCCTTATCATTGGTGTTGCTTTGGAGGTCTGTTTGAGCATTGTACAAACATCATCTTGTACTTAATCATTCTGATACACTTCAAAGTTTGCAGCATTTTTTTGTGCTAATGTTAAAACCATGGCTCTTCTAATTTTGTTAGAGTGACTTTGATTAGAATTGGACACAATCATTCACATTGGAAAGGGTCTTTGAGAGATTGTTCAGCTCAGTGAATCATGCTCATCTGAAATCTGATCAGACTTAGTGCTTTTTCCAGTTGGGTTTTGAAAAGCTCTAACGATGGAGAGTTCCTGTACTCTATGGGCAACCAGCTTCAATGTTCAGTTGTCCTTGGGAGATGTTTTTCTTTCCCTCTATCCAGTTGAAACCTCGCATTTTAGTTTTGTGTCATTGTTTCATTCTGACCATGTCCACCTCATCAAAGAACCTGGCTGCTATGGGCAGTGTCTTGTTCTCAAGTGTTGGAAGATTAGTTAGTTTGCCCCACCCACATACAGCTCTCTTCCTTTAGGCTGGAAAAGGCTGATTGCTTTATGTTCTCCTCACAGCTCGTGTGCTCTAGACACAGATCACCTTGTTGATTTGCCTTCTTAAAGCTTATCAAGCACCTCCTCATAGAGGAGAACCCAACACTAGGTGCAGTATTCCACATTTGGTCAGATGAGGGCCCAGCCAAGGAGCTGTCAGTCCTCTGTCCCTTTGTTTCCTTGTGCTCTTGTCCTTAGCCCAGAACACTGCTTGTCAGCCAGGGTATGGTGCTGTCACACTTGTTTGTGTGTTGTTTAGCCTGCTGTCCCCCAGAACCCTCAGTCTTCTCAGCAGAGCAGCTCCCCAGACAGTCAGACCCCTACATGTGCTGATGCAGGGAAGTTGCTTCATCCCAGGTGCAGGACTTGGCATTTGTCTTTGTGGAATCTTAGGAGATTTCCATGCATTCCCTAAGTTGAGAAAGATGCCAAAGCTTTTAAAACAAGGAGTAATGATTAGATACTTGTTTAAAATTTATTCTGCCTGAAGCATTTTTTTTTTGTTAGATAGGAGTTTGTTCTCAATTTAGAGTTTAAAAAACTTTCTTGTGCACAACTTGATGCCAGTTGCTTTGGTTTGTAGGTACATTCAATTATACTGAATGTTTTCATGTGTTTCATCAAACTTGTGTTTTTAAATAACTACATGCTAAATTTAAATGCTAAATATTTGCATACTTTACCTTTTCAAATTTGGTAGGTATGACTTGGAGGTTTACAAATTGTTACCACAAAAATATGTTTTCTTTTTTTTTTTTTTGTTAAGGTTCTGGAAGATGTAACAGGCGAGGAATTTGTTCTGTTTATGAAAATATTGTCTGGATTAAAAAGCTTGCAGACAGTCAGTGGGAGGCAGCAGCTGGTGGAGCTGGTAGCTGAACAGGCTGACCTGGAGCAAACGTTCAACCCCTCGGACACGGACTGCGTGGACAGGCTGCTGCAGTGCACGCGGCAGGCAGTGCCCTTGTTCTCTGTGCGTACTGACTCGCTGTGCCCGAGGACTGGGGAGGAAAGCTAATGGCTGGAGCTTGGCTTTGGTGTTCCCAATGATTGTGTTTGAAAGACCACAAATTAGTACTACTGCACTTTTAACCTCTAATGTATCCAGATGTTGGAAAACATCCTTAAAACCCCCAAACACAAAGATACCTTGTGTTTTTCTCTTCTCTTTTCAAATTTAAGCTGTTACGGTGAATTATGACAAGATTCTCACATTATTTTGTATGAATTTGATTATTTCAAGTCTAGTGCCAGGCAGTTGCAGAGCTTAAGGGCCTATTCTTGGGTTGCAAGCAATCTTTTCAGCTGCTGTTGTGGTCATCCTCTGAATTTAGGCTACCTGCAAGGAAGTCTGTGTCTTAGGAATAAGAGGGAAGTTTATAAAGCTTTAAGGTACAGCTGTGGGCAGGCATTTATAAGGGTGGAGGGTTGATGGGAGAAAAAAATTAGCTCCTTCAGGGTCAAGAGTAACATGAATAATGTGTGATGGTTTGTTTGTGGTTTTCTTTTTTTTTTCAGAAAAATGTTCATTCCACAAAATTTGTTACTTACTTCTGTGAGCATGTTCTGCCAAACCTCAGCTCTTTGACTACTCTAGTGGAGGGTCTTGATATCCAATTAGAGGTAAGCCAAAGCTAAAATGTCTTCCAAATAGTTAAAAGTAACCATCCTAGATAAAGACAGCTATTTTAAAAATCACAAGCTCTTTCCTCAAGTAGTTTTCATTTCTTGGCTTGTAGGAAAAGTAGCTGCACTAGAAAAAACATTTGATCTATTGAGGCATGACTGAGCATTGCCTTTTAAAGCGTGTGTCATCTGTCCCAAGCTTTTGAAGCAAGGTAGAATAATAGATCAGTGTAATCATTTTTATATTACTCTCAGTTTTTTTTAAGCACATAGCATTTACTGAAATGATGGTTGCATAGTTTGGGCTAATTTAACCTCCTAAGGGAGTGGCTTAATGTCTGTAATTTGTTTACATTAATCAGTGCTACGACTTCAGTTAGATCTCTGTGGCTCTCACTTGAAGGTGAGATGTGCTGCAGATGTGGGAGATTAAGTTTTGTTTACTTGTTGACTAATGCTTGTTGGGATTACACGCACAAACCTGTGTTTCTCTTTACAGACAGGAAAAACAAATTAGGCATGTTCTTCCTTGAATTGCTTCCTGCTGTTTTGGGAGGGGTTTAGTTGTAATAGCTGGCCTCTACTGTGTCAGCCATAGTGATGTGATAATTGATTTTAAGTTGAATGTTAAGCTTTTCAGTTAACACACAAAAACCTGGCTATCCTTATGTGTAGGTTTTGAAGCTTCTTGCTGAAATGAGTTCATTTTGTGGTGATATGGAAAAGCTTGAATCAAATTTGAAGAAGCTGTTTGATAAATTACTGGTAAGACTAATTCAGTTTTTATTCATATAAAACACTAAGAAATTAAGTTTTCATCAAAACAAGTTATTTTTATGTATTCATCTCTTTATCCTTTTTCTGAAGTGGCTATTTCAGAGCTAGTCCTGTCCACTGATAGAAGGTTGAACATAATTTTTCCATTTAAAGCCTTTGTAGATAGAGATCTGTTATCTGAATAATGTTTTTAAGCCAATAAACTCACGTGTGTTTCTTCTTTTTAAATTTCATAGTCATGAGAGACTCATGTTAATGTCATTAAACACTGTATCTGCACTGACAATTCTAAGCATATTCAGCACTCTTTCAGAAGCATTGGTGCAGTACATTATTGCTTCCTGTGGTAGTTGTGCCACCATAGTGTGTCCTCTGAGTCAAGTCACAGAAGTGTAGGTAAGCCACCTGCACCAGGACTTTATTCAGTACTTCATCCATTAGTATAGAGATGGTGGATACTTCTTAAATTGTCAGTACAGATAAACCATCCAGTTCAGACACTGTGAAAGAGCTGTCATTCAGCATAAATGTGTCTCATGCATTTGTTTTCCTTTCTGTTCTTCAGGAGTATATGCCACTCCCACCAGAGGAAGCAGAAAATGGGGAAAATGCTGGCAGTGAAGAGCCCAAGTTGCAATTCAGTTATGTGGAGTGTTTGTTGTACAGCTTCCATCAGCTAGGTCGCAAACTTCCAGACTTCCTCACATCCAAGCTGAATGCAGAGAAATTGAAAGACTTCAAAATCAGGTAATGATTTAGAGGCAAGCGTTAATGTTCTTTTACCAGGTGTTTGTTAAAAAATGTTAGTGGAGTGCCCTGGGGCTCAGTACTGGGGCCCATCTTATTCAACATCTTTATCAATTACTTGAATGAGGAGATTGGCTGTATCCTCAGTAAGTTTGTGGGCAACACCAAGATGAGTGGGAGTGTTGATCAGCTGGAAGGTAGGAAGGCTCTGCAGAGGGTTTTGGACACGTTGAATCAATGGGCTGAGGACAACTACATGAGATGTAATAAGGTGGACTGCTGTGTGCTGCAGCTGGGTCACAACAACCCCATGTAGCACTGCAGCCCTGGGCTGGAGTGGCTTGAGAGCTGATCAGCAGAAAGGGGCTTGGAGGTGTTGGTTGACAGCCAGCTGGGTATGAGCCAGCAGTATGCCCAGGTGGCTGAGAAGGCCAGTGACATCCAGACCTTGTTATCAAGAATAACATGGCCAGCAGGACCAGGAGAGTGATTGTCCCCCTGCACTCAACACTGGTGATGCCTCACCTCAAATGCAATATCCAGTTTTGGGACCGTTGCTTCAGAAAGGACATGGAGGTGCTGGAGTGTGTCCAGAGAAGGGCAGTGGAGCTGGGGAAGGGTCTGAGCACAAGTCTCCTGAGGAATGGCTGGGGTAGTAGGAGCTGTTCAGTCTGGAGAAAAGGAAGCTCAGGGGCGACCTCATTGCCTGACTGGAGGTTGTAGTGAGGTAGGAGTCGGTCTCTTCTGCCATGTCTCAGCTGAAAGGATGAGGAAATGGCCTTATATTGCACCAGGAAAGGGTCAGATTAGATACTAGAGAAAAATATTTTACTGGAAGAGTGGTTGGGCACTGGAATAAGTTGCCCTGGGAGGTAGTAAAATCACTGTCTCAGGAAGTGTTCAAGAGGCATCTAGATGTTGCACTTGGGGGTATGGTTTAGGTGTGACAGTTGGATTAGCTGATCCTGTAGGTCTCTTCTAACCTTTATAATTCCCTGACTCTATGAAAAGTGTGAATTACTGTCTGGATGCTAAAGAAATACAAACCAGATTGATGGAAGACATACTTTGAGCATTTTTCTTAAAGGGGAAGAAGCAAGATTACCGTTTTCCTTTGCTTATGCTTTTATTTCTATAGGACTGTGTAAATTTTACTAAGGGATTGCTTTTAAATGTTGTAGGCTGCAGTATTTTGCTCGAGGGTTGCAGGTGTATATTCGACAGCTTCGTCTGGCACTTCAAGGAAAAACAGGAGAAGCTTTGAAAACAGAGGAGGTAAGAATTGTTCAGGAATTCGTATTTTTCTAATTGAGCCTATGGAAAGAACCACTGGCACATCTTAATAGGCTGCACTCAGTTTTAAGTATGCAAATAGATTAAGGGAATAATTGTGCTAACGTTATTGCAAGTTCATGTTACCTTATGCTACATTTTGCAAGTGAAGATGATCTCGTTTTGGCTTTCAGCTGCTTGCTTGCTGCAGCCATATTTGGTTTCATTGTGCTCTGTGTTTCGTTTTGAAGGGGAAATTTTCATATGTTGAGCAAAATGAAACACAGTGGGAACTACACTGGAACATTAAAAGCAACTAGTTAGTGTGAAACTACAAGAATCTTAAAAGCAGGTGTGATAAAAACTTGAAAGTGTCACACGTTTCACTATCAGTGTTACTATAGCAATTCACTAGGAAGAACAGTGAATTTAATGTTAGAGCTTCATGTAATGAGGTTGGCATAAAGCTACTAGGTGCTCATTGGTGTCTGTTTTTTTTTTACAGAACAAGATTAAAGTGGTTGCCTTGAAAATAACCAATAACATTAATGTTTTAATCAAGGTAAGTCCTCACATAATGAAGGACTAAATTCCCACGGCAGAGTAACCTATGCAGAAGAAAGGAATAGCTTTGAACCAAGTCGTTTTGTGTAATTGTGTATTGTGTTAGTTGGAGGTAGCCAGCTCAGAGTTGGTGCTACTTTACTTTCTCTGAAGAGAGGTGGATCTTGCTGATCCTACCAGCAGCTTAGCTTTTGCTGCTAATTGTCTTGGGATAGGGTGTGGATACACCTTTGTGCAGCACTAGTTGTCCCCAGAAAACGACACCTTGCTTCTTTGGGGGTCTCTGGATTTTCTTCTCATTTCCCTTTCCTGCAGTGTCAGTGAGGAGTACAGAATAGTTCAAAGAGATACAAGGAGATATAAAGGAAGGAGGAAGGCAAAGCAAGCTGCTGTACAGAACCTGTTTCTCCAAAAAGCCCAGAAGAGATGGGCTGCAAGAAAGAGACTTTCATCTGGAGCCCATGAAACCATTCTGATTTCTTCTAACCCTCTTTTCCTCTCTTTCTTCACTCTCACTTCCAACTATGAACCAAAAACTTGGCCCACCATATTGAGAAGCCTGTCTTGTACATCGTAGGGATATCAGATGTCTTCCATCTGGAAGGAGCCACTGTAGTTCATTGTAAGATGCTTGATGTGCACAAGATAGGAGAGAAAGCCTGGGCTTTCTCTGTAGATTCCTTGAAACATTCAAGGCTGGATGAGATGGGGGTCTGAGCATGGAATATGTCCCTGCTCATTGCAGGGTCATTGAAGTAGATGGTATTTAAACATCCCTTCCAACCCAAACTAGTCTATGATTCTGTATTTGGTCAGTGTAAGACACTATTCTGCTAAGATTAAATCCTACTTGAATTTCCTAGTGAAGGCAGCCAAATAAGGCAGTATTCTACTGCCTTCTCTCTCTGCCATGGGACTAAAGGATTTACAATTATTGGAAAGTAGTGGTTATTCTGGAGTCTCAGTAAGTAGCTAAAATTTTGAAGTGCAATTGACATAAATTTAACTGTAGAATAAACTATCCAATTCTGCATCCATAGGATCTCTTCCACATTCCTCCTTCTTACAAAAGTACAGTTACATTGTCCTGGAAACCAGTACAGAAGGCAGATGCAAGGTAAGAGTTCTTCATACAATAAAAGAAAACAGTGGGGTTTATTTTGTAAGCACTAAAAATTAACCTCCCAAACTGTGTCTGTACAATACAGACAGCATGAGAGTGAAAAGTTTCATATCAAAAATAACACCCATGCTGTGGCTGTGGTGAGATGCTCTTAGTCTTGCTTTAGGGATACTAAAGACAATCAACTGGAGGCTGTTGTGAGATACTATTATTCAGGGCATCATCATTGGCTGCTGCTGGCTTCCAGTGGGTAATCTTTGTGGCTGAGCTAGTATTACTGTACTTCTCACCATAGGGGTGTAATGATATGTTTTTGTTTTCTTCTGTCAGTCAAAAAAGAACAAGTGAAGACACAACCTCAAGTTCACCTCCAAAGAAAGCTTCAGCAGGACCAAAAAGGGATGCCAGGCAAATATATAATCCTCCCAGTGGAAAATACAGCAGTAACCTGGGTAGTTTTTCTTACGGTAAGTTAGGCAGCTTGGAAAAACTTTGTCTAGTGACAGTTGTGTCTTAGGGTGGGGCAATAAATATCACATTCATAGAAGATCAAGTTTTACTGTCATGAATTTTTGTTTGTGATGGTCTCTTCCAGCTGTTGATGTATTGCAGTGTTTGAATGTTACCAGCCTATGACTTAGGTCATTTGCAAGTTAGTTTTAGTAGTGTTTTCATACCTAGAGTTAGTAATTGAGCTGTTGTGTTCTCTGTTACAACACACAGTGCACGAGTTTCCCATTCAACAGGCCATTTGCAGCAAATGCAGAGCTGGGTCACCTCCTGTCATACGACTGGACCTGTGCTGCATTCCTATTGCAGCCACTGCTGATGTTGCAGACCTGCTCCAGAAGTTCTGGGAATTGCCATTTCACTGTGCATACACACAGTTATGTCCTCGTGCTGCCAGTCACATGGAATCTGCCTTTCTGCGAGTCATGTTTTTGGGTGAAGCACAAGAGCAGTCGCAGACTGAATGAGCAGGACCAGCAGTGGCAGCAGCCCATTCCTGTCTTTCCTGTAGGCCCATTGGTCCTACCTCTGGCAAGTAAAGAGTGCTATGACAAATTGTCACCCACACCCACAGGTTGAAAAACTATAATAAAGCTTTGGCAGATATATAAAGAAAAGAGAAGAGATAACACCATGTGCAAATTTCTTATTCTCATTCTTATTCAGGCGACCCACCTGTGTCTTTTAAGATAAGCTTGTAATCCTGCAGGTCTAAAGATTGGGAAACATTCAACCAGGAATGTTTTATTGCTTGCTACTGTTTCTTGTTAGTGAGATGCTTTATCCTTATCAGTCAGCATGCAGTTCTCTCTGTAGGTTAATATAAACTGTATTTTAAGACTATACATTAAGAGAAATCATGAAAGGGAAATGAGAGTTTGGTACACCTTCAAACAAATCCAAAGAAACTATATAAACTTATTAGGGTTTATGTTGTTGGGGATTTTTTTGCTGTGATCAGATATATTCTTAACAAAGAGAAAGGAAAAACTTTCTACAGTATACAAATAGTTTGTGTGGTATCCATCTTTAGCTAGGATTTGTAACTGAATGATGATATCAGCCCCAGAAAAAATAATATACTGGTGGTAACTTAATGTTAAGGGTAGGAAAGGACAGACAGAAAGACAGTTCTGGTTTTCCATAGTTTTATAAAATCACTAGTAGCAAGTCAGACTGACACCTCAAGGTTAATATTGTGTTATTGAACAGGAGGAAGAGCTAGGCAGCCAGTTTTCAATTCTGTGGTGATGTATTGGCCCAAATATGGTCCTAAATTACAGGGACAGTTATGTATCACAGTATTAGTATGCAGAAAGGCTGCACTTAATTTGGATGGGCTCATTCTCCTGACCTCCTTTTAAAATTAGTGGGGTCCATTTTCCATCAGAAAATAATTCAGCAATCTCATGGTCCATAAGGAGGCATAGCCTTAGAGACTGAAGTTACCCTTCAGTACCTCCAGATCCTGCTATTCAGTTTGGATCTGTATAGAGCATAAAACCTGCCTGAAAAGTTTCACCTCTTATTTCAGAGCAAAGAGGTGGTTTCCGAGGTGGACGAGGACGAGGCTGGGGAGGACGTGGCAATCGCAGCCGAGGAAGAATCTACTGAGAAGACTGCTAAATCTTCCATGCCCCTGAAGGGCTAGAGTGAAAGTGCTACTCAGCAAGTTTGCTTGGAGCATTGTTTTCTTCAAGGACTGCCTTCCATTGAGACTGACTTAAATGTTCTTTATACCTTTGTATGTATGATCTACTTTTCTAACGGACTACGACTTGTCCATAGTGAAACTACAACTGTATTTTTGGATGCTTACAGTCAGCAGTTTTGGGTTCTTTCTTTTGAAGTGTCTTCAAGATTCAAAATTGGAAAAGAGCATAGATGTTTCATCAAAAGCTGCATCTTGACAGTTTGTATATTAACCTAAAAGTCAGCTACTGCATAACTGAAATATATAATTGAGTTTATGTATTAAGTAATGGACAGGAAAGGCATGACAACAGAGATATGTGTTAGATAAGCTTAGCAGCTGAAGTAATCCTTTCCTCATCTGTAACCATATTTTGCAATATGTGGAGAAGAGTACCATTGTTAAATTTGCTTTGATTTACTTTCTTTAATTGAATTGAATGAAATACATGCTGGTTTTTTAAAATTTGCAACATGGCTGGAAATCTGTTCTGCTTGTAGCATGAAGCAGTCTACTTTCTTAGAGATGTGGAGAATGTGGCATTTTTTGGTTTGCACATCTTACTCTTCTCCGTGCATTGTAATACAGAAGTGATGTTTTGAAAATTAATTTTTAATGTTTAATATGAATATGTGCATATAGTTATGCCGTGAAATCTCAGTAAATGAATAGCATAAAAAACCAAAACAATAAATGATTAATCATTTCAGGAATGGGTAAAGACTGATGCAGTGATTAAGCTTCAGAGACTGGAGCTGGACCATAGGTGTTTCTGGCTCTTTTCTGTTTTATGCAGATTTCTGGATTAGTTGGCACTGGAGGGTGGACTGGTTGGTTGGTTTTTCTTGTTTTGTGATTTTTGTGTGTGTGTGTTTTGGTTCTTTTTTTTAACCAATAGTTGCATTTAAAAATATATAAATAAAATTGTATTTTGGGTAACATTGAAAAATTCCAGCTATGTAGTTCAATTCAGGTGGAAAAGTTAACAATTCCATGCTATTTTTTTCCATAGCAACTTGAGATTTTTATTTACTGGTGTGCACCCAGAAAATACAATGTAAGAGCACAATGCTTTTTTTTTTTATTCTCACCACTCAAAATTTTAACTTCTCAGGTCATTCAGCATTGTAAAGGAATTAGTATATAGTAAAAAAGAAGTCAAAACAGGAAAAGAATTTTAATTAAGTGTTCCGGAGCATGTTGATGTAAAATAACTTAGTCTTTAGAAGAGTGAATAATACTTCTTATCCTCCTTTATTTTGCCCAGTGATATCCACAGAAGGTGATGTCTCCCCACCCTAGTTCCATTTGTATTTGCTTGTATATCTGATTCAGGTGTTTTCATTAACACTCTTTGATATTTATCACTACAATCAGAAGGCCACAATACCAAAATTATGTCAAAGTTCAAAACATAGTTGGAGATACTAAATTCAAAGTCTTGTTTTTGCTTAACTCTGAACAGTAAGTAGGAAACTTTGGACATTCCAGGACCTGTGAGCTGACTTTGTATTTCTCATTACGTGCCAGCTGCTAGATTCTGATTTGGCTTTAAAACCATGAAACTTGGCTAAAAGCTTTGAAGAAATTTGTGAGGTCAAAATGTCACTCTGAAAATAGGCACTAGATATGTAATAAGCTTCTATTGGGAGGGGAAAAAAAGGAAAAAGACATTTTGCACTTGTGGCTATGACTGGTATTTTGAGGGGATTTAATAATGTAATCCCAAAGCCTAAACATAGCTTGTATTTAGACTAGTAACTAGGTACTAGCAGCTTCTTTTCTCACTGAATTTTGGGTGAGTTTTCTTTGTGTGACTCCTGTATTTCAGAGGTGATGTGCAAAGCTCTTGTGGCCTCAGAAGTAGATTATTTTTCCCCAGTTTCCTATCTAATTTTAACATAGTGAGTTCTTGTGAAAACACCTGTTTACCATCTTGTTAAATTGTAAATGTTCCCTTACAGCTTTGGAATAAATTCATTTTGTAATTTTGTTTGGCTCATTGTTTCACAGTTACTCTGCAGTATTGTGTCACCTTAGTAAAAGAAGTTCTGTGGTACCTTTTTGTTGTAGTTCAGTTACTCCTTAAGTTGCTGTAGATACAGAAAGCTGTTTACCACTAAGGAATGGATCATAATAAGACTGCATTAACTGTTTCAAGTTCAAAGTAATTCAACTTTCAAATGCAGAATTTTGAGGGGGAATTTAAATATTTGGCAAAGGCTGCATGTTTGTATCTTGGAAATTTGATGAAAAGGAATCAGTCATTGTCTTCCTCAAACTCCTCGATGTTGACTGTGATACAGTTTGTTAGTACCTTATGAGAGGAAAGCTAATGTCTGCAAACAATTTGATGGATGAAGATGTGGGTGTTAACGTCTTTGAAATGGCTCGCAATGTCTCTCCTACCTTTGGGCAGCAGGTTTGTTGCAGAGCCCGGACAGCTTGGCTCCTGAAAGAGACCAGGGTGTGCACAAACCTGAGTTTCTGAACTTTGGAGTAAAATGGTAGGTTTAAGGGAGGAATATGTGGAAGGCAGTTCAGGAAGGCTGTACCTTCCTGGTACCTCAGCCAGTGGGGAAAGGAAGAGGGCAACGTGCAGCCAGTTTAGGATAAAAGGAGGCTGCGCCCTGCAAAACCCATAGAGAGAAAAAACCCCATGGCTCTGTGCCTCAGTGGACTCCCTCCTTTTACTGGAATAAAGCTGCAGGACTCCTGTCTCCTTTTTGGACATAAACGTCTGGCGTTTGTGGATTTTCCTGACACTTACCATAGAGCAAGAGCCACTTGGAAGGGCAGCCTAGGGTTTTTTGTGGAATCTAATACGCCTGATTTGAAAACTCTGGCAGCAGTAAGGAACTATCATACTTGTGCAGTATTTTCTCTAGGCTGATACAAACCAAATCTGTTGAACTACTGCCACCATTTTGTAAAGTTGTTCTTGTTTCTACTTAATGAGTTTGAGGTGCAAACAAACGTTGCTGTTTAATAGGTGCTGGGAAGTTTGATGTTCCCAAGAAGCTGGACTGCAGAAAGATGGAACAGAACAACATTTGAATGTGGCAGCCTTTAGATTTCTCTTGGTACTGGGGAAACAGGCTCCCACTGCTGGGTTGGTATTTACTGTCAACTGGAGCAGGGAAAGAAAAGTTCAGGTTTTGCTGTGTAACCGAAAAGCATTAGAAGGGATGTGGCCTTCAGAGCTCTCTTCAGGCAGGTCGTGGGAAGGCTGGCATTAACTGTGTGTGCGTGGCCGCACTGTATGTGCACCGCTTGCTTTGCGCGGGACACAAAGTCGTTCCCTCGACCGGTCCTGGCAAATGTTCCAGTGCCCCGGACAAAAATCACCTCTTTTAAATTGAAGCGTTCAGCGTGTCGCCACACGGCGCGTGTTGGCCTTTAACGCCGGCCGTGTGCTCGGGACAGCAGCTCGGCCGTTACCGGCGGCTGCCAGGGCTGCGGAAGCCGCCGTTGGCCGGACCCGGTCCCCGCGCGGGGCAGCGGGTGCGCGGTGCTGTAACGGTGCTCTAGGGCCGCGCTCCCGCTGCTGTGCCGCCCCTCAGCCGGCGGCCGCTGCAGGACAGCAAGCTCTCGGGCCGGGTGCTCCCGGCGTGGCCTCGGGCACCGACCCGCCTCCGCTCCCGCTCCGCCCCCGGCGCGGCCGCACCGGGCCGAGAGCGCGGCACCGCCCGCTCCCAAAATGGCGGCGGCGGCCGTTCCGCTTCCGGGGGGTGCGAGCAGGCCGGGATTGGGGAAGATGGCGGCGGCTGGAGCGTCCGGGCGGGGCGGGCTGGGACGGGTATGGGTCTTCTCCGGCTGGGCCCTGGGCCTGTGCTCGCTGCTGGCCTCGGGGACGCGGCCCGCTGCTGCTACCACCCACTGGGTGGTCACCGAGGACGGGAAGATCCAGCAGCAGGTGAGCGGCCCGAGGGACGCGGGGCGCTGCCCACCCGGCTGCGGAGGCACGGAGAGCCCCCGTCCGCGGCGTCACTCACCCACAGCCCCGGTCTGCCCCGAGCTGTGCGGCGCGGGGCACGGCGCTGCTCGGCCCGGTGCGAAGCGCTGCCTGTTCCCGCAGCCGCTGCAGCAGCCGGGCGCCGGTGCCGATCGCTCCCGCGGCCCCGGCACGGGGGTCTCCTGCAGCGAGCTGGCGTCGCTTGTGAGACGTGGCTTGAACCCGCCGGAGCCCCGGGGCGAGGCAACGAGGAGGGGCGGTCGGTGGGTCGGGGAGAGCCGAGGATGGATCTGGGCTGGAACTCTGTTCGGAGCAGCGGCGGTTCCTGCCCGGGGCCGCTCCCGGGGAGCCCCCGGCACGAGGCCGGGTCCCGCTTTGGTGGCGAAGCAGCGGTACCGTGGCCCCGGCTCCAAGCGGGAGCCGGCCCGGGCACCCCCGGGCTCCTCGCCGCGGGGATGAGATGTCAGTGAGTTTGCGATTTTTCACATCCAGCCGCAGCCGACCCGGCCGCTTTTCCTTCCTGCTGGAAGTAGGAAAGAAGCGGTGGCGTGTGTGCTCGGTGCAGGAGCACACGCACGCCATGTGGGTTTAGTCAAAATGTCTTATTTTAGTGCGCTGTGCCTCATGTTCACTAAGCGGCTTGAAAGAGTCGATCTGTATCTCGTATTTAGGCATTTTCTTAGTTGCTTGCTTTCCTCTTTGTTGTAAAGGAAGCAGTACTAGAAATTTACTTTGGTGTCAGATCTGTCCCTTTCCCCCTGGAGTGGAAGAGTTGGTCGCTGTAGCAAGCAATGTGGCCTCCCCCCTGTACGAAAGATTGGAGCCGTGAATGTCCATTGTCAGCTTCCGTTTGTGAGGATTTTTAGTCGGGTTTTCCTGTCAAAACGCACTGAGGTCCTCAGACAGGTGGAGCAGACTTTTCTCTGCAGGAAACTCCTGCTGTCTTTATGACTCGGGCACTTCGGCTGTCTGGGTGGAACCAGGCACTCTAACACCCTCGTTAATAATAAATTAATTAATGACACCACTTCCAGTGCTATCTCATCACTTTTCCCCACTTAACATAATGGGGAAGTGGTGCAAGTATATGATAATGGTCTGGAAGCATCTGTGTGTGTATACTGAGTGTATATTATAAAATTTGGGCCAGCTGTTGATTTTGATTATTGCAAGAAAAGCAGCTGTGACTTGGAAAAAATCCAATTAGGTAAAAAGACTTGAAAATCTTATTAGCTAAATTCATTACTTATTTTAAGGAATGGCATTTCATTATGTCAGCTAACTGATGGAACAGGTAGAAGCTTCCACTATACCACTGCTATGCATTAGTCTTTTCTATTACACTTCCAAATGCCTTGTAAGCAGGGGCATTCGCATGTTCCCTCTGTGAAGTTCTCAAAGCCTGTAGGTGAGGTGAGAAAACAGTGTCTGTGGAATAACTTCTCTTACTTGCATGGTCAAAATTAATTCACCCATTTCCAGCAAGGAAATTCTAATTATAAATGTGTTATTACTTGGACTGTGAAGGAACCAGACTCTTCAGTACCTGGAATGTAGTGCTGCAAATTGTCCAGTGAGTTTTTTGTAATTAGATGCATTTTGGCATCTGTTACTGTCGTGTCCCTGGCTCTCATGAAAATTGTATTTAAATTTGTGGTTATTGCTATTGCCAGCTCTGCATGGCACCTCTGAATTTCGTTTTTTCCACTTGTGTTTTGGGGAATCACTGGACAAGTTTTTTAGTGAACTCCAATGTTGTTTTAAGTGCCAAAATGTAGCAGTGGTTCCGTAATTAACAGGAAAAGTGACAGTCTCCACCTGTCCAGCAACAGGCAGGAATTGTTGCAGTCACACCTTGAGTGCTGCATGCAGTTTTGGGTGCCTGGGGATAAGGACATCACACTCTTAGGCTGTGTGCTCTCCCAGAGGAGAGCAAGCAGGAGGATGGAAGCTCTCAAGGGTAAGACTGACGAGAAGCAGCTGAGGTCACTCAGCTCATTCAGCCTAGTTCTGAGGAGACCTCATCCAAGCCTACTGCTTCCTCAAGCAAGGCAGTGGAGGGGCAGGTGCTGAGCTCCTCTCTCTGGTGACTGGTGAGAGGACATGAGGAAAAGGAATGAAGCTGTGCCAGGGCAAGTTCAAACTGGACATTAGGAAAAGGTTCTTCGCAGACAGGGTGGTCGGTCACTAGAACAGGCTCCCCAGGGAAGTGGTCACAGCACCAAATGTGTTCAAGCAGCATATTCTTCGCAGACAAGGTGGTCGGTCACTAGAACAGGGAAGTGGTCACAGCACCAAATGTGTTCAAGCAGCATCTCAGCAGAACCTGGAGGATTCATAAGAGATTTATCAGTTAATTGGTAGAACCACAATATTCCAAAATATTTAAGCTCTCCTCCTAATACCAACAACTTATTAACAGGATAAAAGCCTCCAATTTCACTGCAGAGCATTCCTTTGCTTTAATTTTTCAGAATATTCTTCATTAAGTTGTTCTGTGTCATGAGAACTCATGGGTCCATTCCAACCTGAGATACTCTGATTCATTGGCAGTGGAAACCTCTGCATGTTATGTGCTCCAGGGCCCTCACCACCTCGCATGGGCTTTGCTGTCCCTCAAAGTCAGGACAGGGAGCTGAAGCAGGCGCCTTCCCGTGGGTGCCTGCTGGAGGGGCACGATCACGCCCCTTGCCCAGTGGGCTCCAGCCTTGCCTCTGCAGCCCGGGGTGCAGTTGGCTGCCTCAGCTGCCCCACCACCAGCTTTCTCCCCTCCAGAGCCCAAGTGCCATTTCTGGAAAGTTGTTTTTCTTTCAGCCCCAGCCTTTCATGCTGCATGGGGCTATTTCATCCCATGGGCTTGTGGCTGCTGTTGATGACTTCATGAGATAGGTCCCTGTCAGCCCATTCTCCTCCACCTTGTCTTGCTGCAGCCCTGCAATGACCACGCTTCCCCACACTTGCAGAGAACACCAAACTTGTGGTTCTTTTTTATCGCTGTCAGTAGCAAGGAGTTGTGTTAGTAACGATTGTATTGATCCCTGAGCGATGTGCTGGTGGTCAGCCGTTGTTGGACCTTGCACTGCTCATTGCAATGTTTCCAGCACAGCAGTCTCTGACTGGAAGTGGCTGCTGGTGGCAGAGAGTGGTGATATTAATCAGCATTTATATGATTTCATTTTGGAAATACTACCATGCCTAAAGTCTGAAACACATCTTCAAAGATTGCCAGCTTTTTAGAGGGACACAGGCTTGATCTTCACTTGAACTACTTCAGTTTATCTGAATGGAGCCTGTATAATTAAGAGGTAGGCAAAACTTGATTGATAGTAAGACCCAGACATTCCCACTGCTAAATGAGCCACTATCAGTGGAAATGCAGATGAGCACCAGTGACAAGTGACTTCCTTGTAGCTTTGAGTTTGCTGCTGTGAGCTTTGTTTTGCTTGTTACCAAAGTGTGGGACTTGTGGATGAGGAGCTGGCAGCAGGAGTCACAGATCCTGACCGAAATACAAAATATAGTTGCTGGAATGTGTTTGAGGGAAGAAAGGTGAGATTATTATACATTATTGACCTAAAATCTCTCTTAGCTGTTTCTCCTTACAGTGCAGCACAGTGCAAGCATTTAATATGAGACTATATTCAAGCATTCGAGTGAGATTGACTTTTCTGTGACCCAAGGCCACATGAATACCCTGGCTCAGCCTTGATTTCCTAGTGGTACAAAAACCTGACAGCAGTGGCAAAATTAACACAGACCAAACAATTTTCCATATATCATCAAGATCTCATCTAGTAAACAGGAGTACTTGCTAAGTAGGCACTGTTCAAGTTTCTAGTGAGCATTTCTAAATGACAAAACAAATTACTAGCAGTGCATATAGTATTTCAGAGTCTCAGCCATCAAGAAAAAAGCCATCAAGCTGTATCTGTTGCTATAGTAGCTGGTTTTCAGATCAAAGATATCATTCTCTGGATCAGTTCATGTTCTTCTTTTAGTCTTTTAGTCTGAGAGTCTTCTTCAAGTGTGTGCTCTTGCAAAGCCAGAGACTGACTAATCGTCTCTCTTTAATGAGATTGTATCTGCTCAGTGCAGATGTCTGTAAGCCATTTCACAACTCACAGTATAAAGTTCAGGCTAATATATAACTGATTTTTGACAGTGTTTGTCTGCCAGTAGGGACGCGAGTCACTCTACAGAAGTACTAGTGTACTTCCAGAGAAGAGAGAAACTCAGTGTGAAGAGAGGACAGACAATTGTCACATGAAATGTAATGCAGAATACAGTCATTCATGGCTTTAATGGTGGGGACCAGCTGCTACCCTGGCTCAAAGACCTGACATATGAGAGCAGAGGTAGGGTCTTTCTAGAGATGCCTTGATGGAGGTGATGAAAACTGAGCAAGTAGTGGGGACACAAAGAGCTGCCTTTTTGTGGACTGCTGTGAACTCTGAAGACGTTAGATCAGAATAATTAAACAAAGCACAGAAAATTTCCAGGCAGATGATCCAAAGCAGGATTGGGAAAGTGTTGTCAGGAACAAAGAGGCCCTGGCAAGAAATCTGAATTGGCAAAAAGTTGTTTTAGTTTAATGTGTTGTCATGTATTTTGAAGTTCATGAGAGATGATCTGGAGAGGAGAGTCAAAGAGCATTGCTGGCTAACTTATTTGGAACTAAGACAACCAGCTGCTCAATGAATGTGACATCTGAATTTCCTGCAGTGCTGTAGTGTGCTTCACTCTGGCTCAGTCCAGTAGAGAGGAGAGACAGCACCTATCAGTTGGTCATTTGGTTGCAGATTTGAGTGCAAGTGCTCCTCAGGCAGCAGCAAGGCAAGTTGATTCATGGATGGCTTTAGAGTTAGTTAATGCATTACCCTGTCTGGCACCTGAGTGCACATGTATGCTAACAGGTTGAGATGAGAGCAGTGGTCCATGTGCTCAAGAATGCAGGAAAAGCACCCATCCAAACCAAGGAAAGCTGAGATTCTAGTGCAGCCAAATAAAAAGCTATTTGCTGCTTACAAAAGCATCTTCTGTGATACATGGAGTAGTCGCTCAGTCCTGTCTTGAAAATGACAGGTGAATGTTTGCTTTGCTCTTACTCTAAAGGTTAGTTTGCTTGGTTGTATGAACTCCTTCTTGACTGAGTTTCTTATCCTTCCAAGTCTATTGTATGCTAAACAACAACACACAAACAAAAAAATAACAACCAAAAACCCAACAAAAACAAGGAAACAAAAACCTACACACGCATACACAAAAAAATGTTCATTTTTACTGAAGTGTCTGAGGTGGAGTTATGCCTTCCCCAAAACAGTTGTCAGTCCCTCCTTATGAGGGTGTGCAAAACACCTGGGCTGGTTGGTTTGAATGTTCTGTAGTTTATTAGATGTTATCCTATCCCTAGGATGAACTGAAGCAGAATGGTTTTGAGGCATAGGTAAGGTTTTCTTTAAGAAAAGAAAAAATTGTTCTGATTTAGAACTTCTCTCTTGATCATCAGAGGACCATAGGCCTTCATGTGCTATGAAAAATAGTAGTTAAAAATATTTCTTAAAATTTTCTGCCTTTACATAAGTGTATAAGAAGTTTTTTAACCTGTGAATGGCTGAGTTGCTTAATGTCCTTGTCCCAGGTAGGCATTTAGAACTGCACTTCACCTACAGGGTGAAACTTCCCTGGGGAGCACAGCCTGTGTGTGTCTGTGTCACTGTGAACCTCACGACTAGATTCAAATTTATAAAAATAGGCCTTGTAGTAGCCTGTATGTGGCATGAGAAATGCAAATGTTTCATTCAGTGGAGCCATGGTAGAGAAGAAGCTTCCACTGCTCTCAACTCAGCAGTCAGAGATTTGCATCTGAGGTGGATGAGCTAAGAGGCAGATCCCAAGGGCTGCTGAGCTGCAGCTGTTGGTGGCTGTGCCCCTCGCAGCTGCCACAGTCCAGCAGGTAATCTTATGCCAGGTTTTGAGTGCTGACAGAAAAGCTTTAGAGCAGAGATGTCTGGATTTAGCTGGGCCTGAACACCAAGGCAGTTCAGGCTGTGAGTCCAGAATGCTGTAGCAGTGGCTCTGACCACATTAGGCATGTCCTGCTCATTCCTCAGCTCCTAGTTTTCATACAGCCTTTGTCCTCTGGACACTGTGTGTTCCCAGGTCCCGTTTCTCTTAGGATCCTCACACTCTGATTTCCTGTTTTCTGTCACCTTTAAAATAAGGGTTGGACAATCTGAAAAGATGATACAAATCAACTGTTTAAAACTGGCTATTCTGTGGTGAGAGTTACACTTCATGCCTGGAATGCCTTCCCTGTGTTGTGAGCTTCACAGCTGAAGGGTAGCCTTGGAATTGGCCCAAAAACGTGTTTGCATGAAGACCCCACCAAAGCCCAAAAGAGCAAACTCAGCAAGACTTTGAAATCCGTTGTTGTTACATGTACCTGCCTGCTTTAAAAATACACTGCTGGATAAAGTAATTTCCCTCAGAGTTTAACAGAAAAAATTAATAGGCTTTGTGTTGTTCACTTGCTGAAAGTTACTGCTCAGGGTTAATCTTTTTTAGATACCTTCTAAGTCTAATAATTAGTCTTCCTGTCTGTATTTTCAATATTAGAATACTTGAAATTTTTAGGATTTGACAGTGAGCAGACATCAAGAACCGGTCTGTTTTTATGAAAAAAAGTACTTGCTCATTACAGATGTAGTCTGAATGATCTCTCCATCTCTTGTTTTGATTCAGCTGAGCATATGGCTACTGAAGAATATAAGACCTAGAATACACAGGTTGGAAATTTGTACCCTTAAACATGACTAGCAACACATTGGACACACGGTGTTCCAAGTAAAGTCTTGTTTCCCTTTGAGGTATTTAGATCTGTTACCTAGGATATTCATAGCTTGTGTGATCTCAGTTGAGCAGAGCTATTCGGTAATACTGCAACTTTGTTAGGTTTTATTTCTGAAGTGCTACAAGTGTTTAAAATTTGTGTTTTCCCTGTAGCACAGCTAGTGTTAATGATATCAAAATATCTAGTGCTGTTTGTTAACAGGTTCTGCAGCAGTAAGCTTTTAAATGGCTCAATACTTATAAAAACCCATTTCAACATCATTTTTCTGTGTGAATTTTTTCAGTGACAATCTTGGAACAAGTGTCTTCTGACACTGCCTACTCATCATCTGCATGAGTCAAAGAATTTATTTTCCAGTTTTGTAATTTGTCTTGCACTGAAACCTGTACAGATTTTTTTGTGGCTTTCTCAGAAATGCCATGTAGCATCATGTTGGAATGTAAAGTATCTCAGGACAGCAAGAATATACCAAAAGACAAGCACCAGTTTTCAGATCCTTGGCTCCCCCTCAAGACTGCAAGTTCCACCCTGTTGGAGGGGGAATTGCCTTTATTTTGTACAGTGACAAAACATCCACTGCCTGTAAAACAAATATGGGGAGCCCATATTTCTGTATGCCATCATTTGGTACAGTGTGTTTTCAGCTTTTTCTCCAATAATCTGCCTTCTGCATTTACTAAATGCCTATAGGATGTGCAGAGGCACTAACAGCAATTCTGGTTTTGATGTGCCTGCGCCTCAGTTAACAGCAGGGTTTCCACAGTACTTTTAAAAAAAGTCTTACTTAAAAATAGTTGACTGAGGCATTCATTCACCCTCATTTTTAAAAAAAGTACTTCCTGGTGCAGTGTAACTGGATTGTTAGGAAAAATATGCTGGAAGGTTTGGCAAAACTTGCAGGTCTAATTGCTGAGAGACTTTGATATATGGAGGTAACATAGGAGACTCTAAAACTTCAGGGTTTGATTCAACTCGATGTCTTTTTTCATTACACAAATTCTGTGTGTTTCTTGCTGAATCAGGTTCTTGGTGTACTTTGTGACAGTGAATAAATTTGAACTGTGCTTTATACAGAAACTTTCACCTTTGGGCAAAGTTGAACAGAGAACAGTTCTTCTAAAAGTGTTTTACTGGCAGGCTTTCTGCAGTGTAACTACAGTAGCTGTCAAAGGTTCAAAGAAAGCTTTTCAGCACAACTTTTTTTCCCTGTTTACTGTGTTGGAATTGAAGTCAAATTCTTGCATTTCAAGCACTTCATCTTGCATGTCACAGTTTCAGCACTTTGGAGGAAGAGTAAATGAATGTGGTGCTGTGCCATCAGCGAAACACTTTGAGTTAAAAATGAGTGAGTTGGACAAAGATCTGTTCTGGAGCAGGAGTCTCCACTCTCGGCACCATGAAGCTGTGTTTGCTGTGCATGTTGATGTCTGTTCTGTTTGATCCCAGAGAAGCCTTACGGAGAGTTGCTCACATTTTGAAAAACGTCCAAGTCACAACATCTGAGTATTTTTCACCCGTCTGACTCCTGAATCAGGTGACAAGGCACAGCAGACTTTGCATGAAGGGGTGAAGGTGGCAAGTGTTGGTCGGTAAGAGCACAAGACATGAATCTGAGTGAAACCAGTATCCTCTGAAATCTACCTGGAGTCTTGTTGTGGGAAGGAAGGGGCATAATCCAGAACAGTCTCTAGGTATCCATAAAATGTCTTTTATTTGGACTATTATATTTCTGACTGAAGAATTGTTTGACAGGTCTTCTCTTTGAATTTTAATAAGCAGCATCCCACAAGAAAATTCTGATTATTTTGTGGTTTCATTCAGAGTGTAATTTTCCTGGTTTGGGGACGTGGTTGCACAGGAAAACAGGAACATACCTGGTAGACTTTGAGCACAAGCAGCATGAGGGAAGTGTGAGAATCCATGTGACAAGCCCTGCAGGGCTTCAAGTGTGTCTTCCTGATTTCAGCACATCCTGCTTCCCACTTATCTTTATCGCTGCTGCTACTCATATCTGCGCTGTGCAAGTTATGCAGATGCAAACCTTTGTTTGCAACTTACTGTATTCTTCATGAGGTGTCACTACTGCCCTCAATGGCAAACACAGTGTTGGTGCTCTTCACAGCTCAGTATGTCAGCTTTGTCTTTTTCCAACCGTAGAAATCTCTGGCAACATGAAGAAAATGTGTTTGATGTAGAGATGGGTGTTGTAAAAAGCTGGATAATGAACTGTAAGTCTTCACAGTGTTGCTGACTGGATCTGAGATTAATAAATTTCAGTTTAAAAGCCATCTGTCTGTCACTACAGAAAAGGGAGTAATGAAGAGCTTACCAGGTGCCCACCAAAGTTGCTTCATCACTCCTCTCATCAGCTGCACAGGGGAGAGAAAACGCAAGAGAAAGTTCAAGAGTTTGGATAAGGACTGGGAGAGGTCACTCACTAGTTACCACCACAGGCAGAATAGACTTAGCTTGAGGAAATTAGTTAATTTATTACAAATCAGATCAGGGTAGGGTAATGAGAAATACAAGCAGATCTTAAAAATACCTTCCCCCAACCCATCTTTTTCTTCCTGGACTTAATTTCTGATTTCCTACCCCCTCCTCCCTGGGTGGTACAGGAGGATGAAGAATGGGCGTTCTGGTCAGTTCATCACAGAGTGATTTTACCACAGCTTCCTCCAAGAAGTACTCCTTCTCCTCCAAGGAAGAACTCTTTCCTGTGCTGCAGTGTCTTGTCCCTTCCACAGGAGAAAGTCCTGCATGAACTCCTCCAGTGTTCCTCCAGTTCCTTCTCATGGGCTGTCACAAACCGTTCCAGCTCAGGGTCCCTCCCACAAGATGCCATCCTTCAGGAACAGGCTGCTCCAGTGTGGATCCCCTGGAGGGCCACAGGTCCTGCCAAAAATCCTGCTCTAGTGTGGGCTTCTCACAGGTTCACAGCCTCCTTTGGGTATGCACCTGCTGTGGTGTGAGGTCCCCCATAGGCTGCACATGGATCTCTGCTCCCTGATGGGCTGCAGGGGACAGCCTGCCTCATCGTGGTCTTCACAACAGGCTGCTGGGAAATCTCTGCTCTGGCACCTGGAGCACCTTCTCCACTCCTTCTCTGCTGACCTTGATATATACAGAGCCGCTTCTCTTGCATGTTCTTACTTTTTTTCTGGCCTCAATAACTTCTTTTCTCTTCTTAATGTGTTATCACAGCAGTGCTGCCACAGTCACTGATGGGTTCGGCCTTGGCAGTGAATCTGTCTCAGAGCCAGCTGAAGTCTTCTCTGTCAGACTTAGGGGAAGCTTCTGGCAGCTTCTCACAGAAGGCACCCCTTGCCAAGCAAACACAATGCAGCTACTAAAATTCTGTGGTAGGAGCTTTGTGTTTACACACTGGTAAGGTTAACTTTCTACTAAGCTGAAGGATTCTGCTGTTATTAAAAAGTACTTATTTGCTGGTGACCAGCTGAGTCAGATGTGGAAGGGAAAATCTGGAGACTACAAGAAAAATATCCTTAACTGGGATGATTTCCTGGTGGATTGCTGTAACTTCATGAATTAATTCATTGTTGTTGCAGTTTTGTTGTTGAAACTTTGGTTTCTGCTGCCAGATAATAGTTGTTGGGAGTGTAGAGTTGCTTTCCTGTCAACCCACGCACACTGGGTTGGTAACTCCAAACTCTGCAATACTAAATTCAGACTTCTCATGAGACTGTCTTACCAAAAGTTAAAAACAGAAGGCGACCCTGAATATCATTCTGTTTCTGAATGAATGATAAGCCAGGATCCTTCATCTTTCAGAACAAGGTTTTCTAATTGGTGATGCCTGCATAACTTACTCCAAAAATTCCCAGATGCTGTTTGTCACTGAAAGTGGAGCTGATAGTTGACTTTTCCCTCAGTGACTGTGTAGAATCATGCAAGCAGCCTTTAGATGTCAGATGAGCAGTGCTATTTTGAAATGGGTAATGAAGTGCTTTAAACACAGTGAAACTTATTTTCTTTGCAAATTAATCTCTCATTCATTTGCACATACCGTGGTAGTTTCTTTAGCAAGTGAGGCATAACCCAGTGCTACATTCAGTGCATAACTCTGTCTTTGTGTGCAACCAGTTCAGAGTGAGGTGGGGCCCATAGGAGGAAATATGACCATCTATAAAATGCTGTAGACTTTAATACTTCAACTAACAAGATCATTTGACTTTTTTGAAATTCTATTTTCTCTGCTTCTCTGCATCATGGTGGATACTTGGTCATCCTTTATCTGCAGCAGTTGAATCCAGAATCTCCAAATTCACAGTGTAAAAATGGATTAGTGTCAGTAGCACCCATTATTTTCTATTCATCTGGTGATATGAGAGAATTAATTTGCTAAGGAGGAAACTGAGGTTTTTGTGTAACTGTTTGGACTGTGTAGGCAGCCACCCATCAAAATGGCTCCATACTAAAAGAAACACTGCAGCTTTTGCTTTGGAAAGGAATACTTAGCCAAATTTAGCCAAAACCATGCTTAGGGTTTAGTAAAAGGAACAGGTGTTTATATCTCAGAGGACAAGGTCCTCACTCAGTCAAGAATCTTGCAACAAACGTAGACTTCACAGTCAGTAGTCCAGAGAAAGTAGATTTGAGCTGCTTATCTGACTCACAACAGAGTACAGCCTAAGGTGTAACCTGTTGACAGGACACATTAAGATCACCAGAAAATATGCTGGAGATGCAGTTCTCTGCAGTAAGAGAGTGTAACAGAAATTTGTCCAAGCTATTTGGAAAGGTGACAAAAAAAGAAGAACTTGAGCTCAGGAGGTTCTCCTGCATCTGTATATACGGCAGACTTTTCCATTAAATGGTAATGTCATCAAGTTTGCACAGATGTCACGGGCATGGACAGCCCATTTATCAGTGCTAACAAATAGGTAAGTCCTCACATCTCCATGCAGCAGCTGGTTCTGTATCCCGAAAACTTGAATGGAAACTGAGCAGATCCAGGAAAAACATCTTGATGTAGACCATATAACAGTCACATTAAAAGTGTGAGATGTTGCTGTCATTGTCACCTTGTCTTTTCATCCTGTCATCACATAGTCCTATTTCCTTGTTTCTGTTCTCATGTTCACTGTATCCTTCATGAACTAATTTAGTTTACTAGTTCACACAAAACAACCAGGAGGGAGTTATGTTCTGTTCAGCTTCTGAGTTTGGGTTGGTTTCCAAGAGATCCTGGTGGTTACCACAGCTGGTGTGCAGCCAAGTGTACTGCTCTCACTGACACCTGGGAGGAAACAGGGCTGCAAGCCTGGAAGTGAGCTTTGCATCAGCTCAGCTGCTGCTGCACCACCTTCTCCACTGTAGGGACTTTCCCCCACCCTGTGAGACGGCAGAGTTTGGCATGAGGACAAGGCTGGGGTGTTTCAGCTGTGGGGTGAGTGCCGTAGTTAACTGAGCCCAGCTAGGGGCTGATGTGTACCTGCTCTATCTGTGACTTGCTTTCATGGAGCTGTGAGCTCCTGTGCATAGCTATGCAAGCTGTAGCATGGTCTTCTGTAACAGAGTTTTCGGTCTTCCCCTGCTTCCCTCTTGATTTTGTTACTTTACTTATTAATCCTGAAGGCAGTAGATCCTAATGGTAGGCCAGTGTGTTAAATTAGTTGCAGAGAGGAGTTGAAGCTGAGCTACTTCATGCCTTTTGAGGGACGTGGTGGAGGAATTTTAAAGTTGCAAAATGAAATAAGTTTTTGTGATTGCAGTTTAAGATACCTAGTATTTCAGCAGTAAGTACTCTTAGTAATGTTTGTTGTGGAAATTTATTTGCTCTTATGCTTAGAACTTGAGTGCCTGATTTAAATGAAGCATGGGTTGAATTGGATTCTCAAATGCAATGTTGTTTGAAGTATGGATTTTTAAATGGACATGTTATGAATGTTGACTGGACAGAAAACCTCCTAACAGACAAACTGTGATTGAATTAACATAATTGCCTTCTTTTAAAATCACTGTAATTAGGTGAATGTGTTACATTGATGGACTGTTAAAATGTCTTGCAGGTGGATTCACCAATGAATTTGAGAAACCCACATGATTTGGTAATACTAATGAGACAAGAAACAACAGTTAACTACCTCAAAGAACTGGAGGTAAAGCATAACATTTAAGTACTAACTAATTCTGAAAATACAGATTTTTTTTTCATAGACTTTATAGTGATAGTTTTAGATGGCGAAAATAATTTATTGTTGGCAAAGTTCTCCTTCAATGAAAGGATGAAAAATTTTTCAGATCTCGAGAATTTTTTGCCTCAAGTTTGCCTAACTGGTGTCCAGTTTTATCATTCCCTGTTGTTAGCCATAAATCTTAACGTTTTTAGATATATTTTGGAAGAACACAGAGCAAATAATCTGTTTTTCTTCAAGCCCATTTATTATTGAAAAGGGGTCTGAGACCACCCTTTTGAAAAGGGCTTTAATGAACTTTGAACTGATAAACTGATGTTCAAATATAATAGGGGTTAGGTAAGCAAACAGCTCACAGCCCTTCTGGCCATGTACCCCTTTCTTGTGCCAGCTTTGGTTTTATCAGATTGGGATAACTAACTAAGATTGGGATAACACACACCAGAGGTAGCTTTAGGTGAATGGGTGAAGTAGGAGAAAGGAAAATAAGCAGGACTGCCCCTGTGTTCAGCCAGTCTTTTTCATCAGAGTGTAGTCTTTTTTGTGATGATAGACATTTTGGCTGTGGATAGAATAATACTTGCAAGCTTTTTGGGGCATGGGTTGTGGGTGTGGAAATCACTAATGTCCAACTTCTGGTACACAAATGACTTTCAGCAGAAGTTACCTATTATAACTTGAAAAATACTTGTACAAATTGCCACTAGTATATGTATCTCTATTGTTTCACAGTAGCATGTAATCAAGTGTCTATGGCTTTAATTAAAAATGCAGGTTTTCTCATTTCACAGGTATTCATGTACAGTACTATTTACATGTACTCCTGTTCAGTTGTACTTAGCACACTGACTGGCTAAGATAATGATGATGATTTGTTGCGATGTCTCATATTATTTCCACAAGGTCTTATAGTGGAAAAAAAGGGGGCCAAATGTGAAAAAAATTTATTTACTTGTATCAACCATTTCTTCTTTTCCTAAATCGCCTACCATGGATTTGGAATGCTATTGGTCCACTTTTTAGGCAAACAGGAGAAATAAGGGCTCATTCAAGTTGTATTATCTCTAAAGAAAGCATTTATATGCCATCCAAATCCTAAAAAGTCCTACAGGTGTTATAAAAGATACAAAAGTATTCCCAAAATTCAATGAGAATTTTTAAGATTTTTTTCAGATGAACTTTGTTTTAAGGAAAAAGTGGGACTGTTGAATTGTAACAACTGTAGCATTTGCTTTCATTGGTGTTATATGATTCTGTTTCCTTTTTTTCCTACAGAAACAGTTAGTTGCTCAAAAGATTCATATAGAGGAAAATGAGGACAGAGACACAGGGCTGGAACAAAGGCATAATAAAGAAGATCCAGACTGCATTAAAGCAAAGGTGCCCCTGGGGGACCTAGATCTGTATGATGGCACATACATCACCTTAGAGAGCAAAGATATCCGGTAATAAGATGCTTTAATAATGTACTTTATATTCTGAGATTTTTACTGAATGAAAAAAAAATCAACACTACCTAAAGAAAAGTGAAAAATGACCAGCACTGACTTTCTTTAGATGACAGTTTTTGTTTTGTGTTACTGTGGGATAAAATTGAAACAACATCTGCTACTAGTTTTGAGCAGGTACAACATAAAAAAGCCATTTCCCCCAAACTGTCTATGCTAGCCATGCCCTGAAACTTTTCCTTTCTTCCCAGTTCTACCACTGTTTCTTTATACTGATATGCCCAGACGTGAATTGAAGTGAAATATGTCATGTAGTAGGGGGTTGAATTTGCTTGAGTGTGCTTTCAGTGTTTTGAGCTAGATATTTATTTTAGTGGAAACTGTCTTGACTCAAATGTGAATGAAATTCCATTGATTACCAAGCTGTTGAACTTTCTGGTCATATTTTGTCTCATGTTTACAAAGTGAAGGATGAGCAGCCAGTATCCTTGACATTCAGCTTCATTGGTAATTCATCTTCAGGAATGACTGTTTTGTTTTAGTTGTTTTTTTTATCATAATCACATGAGTACTTGAAGTGGGAAAAGATCAATTTTATCGTCATACACCTTCGTTTGGACTTCTCATCACCCATATTTGGGATTGGCTTGTTTGTTTCAGTTGAAGAGTCTGCATGCATTGCCATTTGCCTGGCAGATACATCATTAATCATAGCAGTGATACACTAGGTTGACCCTGATACATTTTGGAGGCTATCCAAGTGTTGATATTTTCTGTAAAGCAGACAAATTTATTTACTTTATCCTATAGTCGTGACATCTGAATAAAACAGAAATGGGCTAATGTGCCCGAACAGGGGATTTCTGTAATGATCAGAGTACTCTCTGTATCAGCTACCATACTGTCTCTTAGGAGCATGTGCCCAAACAGGGGATTTCTGTAATGATTAAATCAGAGTACTCTCTCTATCAGCTACCATACTGTCTCTTAGGAGCTCCAGCAGTATGTTAATCTGCAGTCTGCTATGTTATGTTATTACGTCCTCAGCCCTGAAGACTATATAGACACAAAGTCCCCAGTGCCTCCAGACCTGCAGCAGCCAGACTGTACAAAAGTTCTAGATCTTCCATACAGTATTCATGCTTTTCAGCACTTACGGGTAAGTGAGCAAATGCAAGTAAGTATTTTTCCCCATTAGGAAGAGGAATAGAAAACTCCTACTGGCAGTTCTCACTCAAGGTTGAAAGGTATTGTAATCTTCCAAGACTGCTTCACACTTTTTTAAAACAACAGTTGTTGGGCCCTGATTAAAGTACCTGCATATCGGAGGTTATACCTGTTCCATCAGGTATACAGTTTCTGTTTTGTTATTTTCTCCCTTATTTTAGAGGACATTTTTAGGAAAATGGAGTCTTTTGTTTTCATAACACATTAGCAAATTGGTAGCTTTCATTGGAACTGCTACCACTAGCTTGTGAATTATCTCAGTTGAAATATGGAGAGTGCTGAAGAGGGTCATTAAAATGTATGAAGATTCAGAATCAAAAAATTGTTTGTAGTTTTGTTGGTAGCTCCTAACATGAATGTCTGTTTGGTATCTGAATGCCAAGCCCTAACCAAGAGGATGAAATAGCTGTTACCTACTAGTGCAAAGTCAGCTGCTTTAGAAAAGTTACAGCAGAAGAGTGGTAGGAAAACTGGTTTTGTCAACAACATTATATGAGCACATTTTCTAATGTGAATGCAGCTTTAGTGCTTTTATCTTGATATTTATTTTATTGCAAGTCTTTTCATTAACAAATAAGGACTTTCTTACAGCTAAACACTAAGTGGAGTTGTTTTACCTCTGTTCCTGGGTCTGGATGTATTTTTGAAAGAAGTATGTTTGTGCTTGGGGAAGGAAGAAAGAGAAGAGGTGCAGGGATACTTCCACTGTCTGAATGTAACCTTACAATCCTGACTTTAGTGCTTCAGTGGTCTTTGGTGATATCAGTAGCTGCCAGATACGCAGTGCTACCAGAACTGAATACTTCCCCTGTAGAACTCACAGGCAGAGGCTGCTTTTGGCTGCTTCTATTGTTTTCCCTCCTGCAATAATATATATTATTATCTGTCAGAGGTGAAATTGTTCTATCAATTCCCAGAGATCTTGAAAGGAAGATAAGATTGTAAAATAACCAAGCCACATGTTTTCATAGAGTCATGCTTTTGTTTCTCTACTCTTAAGTGTCAGCAAATACCTGTATTCAATTTTTATTTCAGGGTGTCCAAGAAAGGGTTAATCTTTCTGCACCCCTGTTACCTAAAGAAGATCCAATCTTCACATACTTATCACGGAGACTGGGAAGAAGTATAGAGGAAATAGGTCACCGTATTTATGAGGGGCTTATGAAGGTATGAAACTGTAATCTTACCGGGTGCACAAAAAAGAGCACTGGAAAGGTCTCACAAGTTGAGATGCACCTCGTACAAGCAGTCAGATCCAGTTTTGCACATGTATTTTTGGTTTACAGTTCAGTTTCAAAACGCAAACTGAGACCATTTTCTTACAGGCAAGTAGAAGCAGGAGAAGGCATCAGCAAAGCCAGTAAATAGATAGTTTCTGTCATCTTTAAGGATGTATGTAGTTATGTTGTCTAGCAAGCCACATTCATTGCTTTGTCAAGGTAATCAGAGTTTTAAAACAAAAAATACAGGTACTTAAAGAGCAAAGAAGAAATAACCATACTGAAGTGTGTATATTTTCGTTAAATGTCTTCCTGTAAAATCTAGGAACCCTCAAATGAACTCCAGCTAAGATGCTGATGCTTAAAATACTGTCACCTCTCATTTCACCTCATTTTGTATTTTTACTTGCTTGAAATGCAGAAATTCTGTTTCTTTAATACATTAGCATGCTGCTTCAGTGTTCCTAAACATTGACAACTGTTGCCAAATGGCAGCTTTCCAGTGGAGGAGGATAGCTTAGAGCAGCTGAGCACCAACTTTGGTGCTCAGCTTTTCATCCTGTAGTAATTAAAGCCCTGATTAACCTTTTAGTTCATGTGTTAGTAGTTAGTACAGTTCATGTGTTTCTCTTTACTGCAGAACTCTTCTTCCTGGGTGCTCTATAACATGGCTTCTTTTTACTGGCGAATAAAGAATGAGCCATACCAAGTAGTAGAATGTGCCATGCGTGCCCTTCATTTTTCTTCAAGGTAAGACTTGCTAATAAGGATTTCTTCTCAGACTGCTTTTCTAGTTACCCTGGTTAGTAAACAGGTTTTGGTTTCTAAGACAGTATGCTAAGGAATAATCTGTGTTATTTGTTCTTGGTCTCTTGGTCTTTTTTCTGTTGTTTCTATGTGCTATACTATGTATATAAATAGTCAAGACATTTTTCTAGCAAGTGATATGTTTTAATGTGTGACTGGCAAATTAATGTGTCCTTGTGCATGATTCTTACACAGTCTTACATTCCTTTAATGTTAGTTTTTAATTTTTTCCTATTTATTTTATTTTACTCTTTTAGGCAAAATAAAGACATTGCACTGGTCAATTTGGCAAATATTTTGCACCGGGCTCACTTCTCTGCAGATGCAGCTATTGTGGTTCATGCAGCTCTGGATTACAGTGACTTCTTCACCAGCTATTACACTTTAGGAAATATATATGCGGTAAATACAATCTTTATTTTCCAAGACTTGAAGAAAATTAAATATTACTTAATCTTTTGAGGTTGATTTGTAATGGTTTACTCTTTTAGTGTGTCTTGTGGTCCACATGCATCCCATGCTTAAAGCTTAAGATTATGTCAAGATACTTTTATTCAAAAGTCTGTCTATTAGCAAAGGCTTTTCTCTGCACCTGGAAATAAATTCCAGTAAAATTCTTCTGCAGCCTTTCTTTAATAGATGTAGTAGCTTGAGAGTCAGAAATGACAGGCTGCTTGTTACCATAAATTAAAATTTCAGTTAATGGCTTCCTTTAAAACTGAGTATTGTTTGTTATATATTACTGCACAATGGCTAATTCTCTCTCTCGGTCGTTCTTCAGATGCTTGGAGAGTACAACCACTCAGTCCTGTGTTATGATCATGCTCTACAGGCCAAACCAGGGTTTGAGCAGGCTGTAAAAAGGAAGCATGCTGTGCTATGTCAGCAAAAGCTTGAGCAGAAATTGGAAGCCCAGCATAGGTAACTAAAATACCCCAGTGGCAATGCAGTCTAACTTCTGTAGTTCTGTTGCAGCAGTTATTTACCTTTCAAGAAGAATTGTTTTTAAATTTCTGTATTTCTTTGATTATACGATAGAATGAAGCATAAGAAAATTTTAAGAAACCTAGTGCAAGAGTGTAGGAAAAGGTGATATTCTAGAAAGCATTCAAAGTAAATCTTCTCTGTTTAATTTCCAAGATCACTTCAGCGAACGTTAAATGAATTAAAGGAATATCAAAAGCAGCATGACCATTACCTTAGGCAACAAGATGTTTTAGACAAGTACAAGCTCATCCAGGAGGAACAAATCTTGAGGAACATCATTCATGAGACACAGATGGCAAAAGAAGCTCAATTAGGTACAACTTTTTAGTGTTCATGCTCATTAAAACAATGAAATATGGCACATATTCTCATAAGTGTGAGGATATAACTTCTTCATATATTAAGATGGCCCTGAGTGGCTCTTGTGTTTTGCTTATTAAACCAAGAGATTGCAGTATGTTCTTGAACAGGGATTTCTTTGAGTCTTTTGAGGCTGGAGTTTCCTTTGGGCTGATGGAGTAAATAAAAAGGATTGACCAAAATGGGGACAAGAGAGGTTGACTGTGTGCTGTCTTTTGTCTTCTTGGAAACCACACTTCTCTAGTATAAGAGAATATTTTCTGCTCTGCAGGGAACCACCAGATTTGCAGATTGGGCAACCAACAGCATAGCTTGCACTGTCAGTGGGATCAGCCTGTTCGTTACCACCGCGGAGAGATTTTTGAAAATGTGGAATATGTTCAGGTTTGTCTGATTCAGGTTACATCCCATTTGCTTTATTAGCAAAATAATTTCAATTTTTTTCAGAGTTGACAAAAGGATTACATTTTGGGTGTGGTAATTATGGTAAAAAAATCTTAGTCTTTCTTTCCTAGAGTGCAAAGTATTTTAATGCATATTTCTTTCTATAGTAGTACAAGCTGAGAGACTCTGAACTATAGAAATAGAGAGGATTTATTGTGAAAGGCTTTGTTTTACCTAGAAAAGAGAATTACTTGAAATCAAAAACTTCATTTTAGTCCAAAGCCTTAGTTTCCTATGATTGCACCAAGAAAAATTGGTACAACAGTACTAAGAAGTTTGGAAGCAAGGTGTGTACTAATAGTGAAAATCCAGAATGACAGGCACCTTAGCAACACCTCTGCTGTGTTAGGACTGCAGATAAGGATTATGATTTTAGTTATTTTGCAATGTGGAGTATGTTCTGAAGTTTCCCCTTAACTAGTTTAAGAAATAGGAATAATTATTTTTAATTTTGCTGTTGTCTTTTGTTTTTCCTATTAGAAATTCAGATTATTGAGATAATTCCAAAAGCCGTGAGTCTTAGCATTTCTGACTTGATTTTGAGCTGTGCAACCTACATAAGTAGATTTTATTTGTGGCCTATTACAAGTATCTGCTGATAGCATTTTTCCTTGATTTGCACTTGTGTTTTCATTGTTGACTTTTTTGCAATATGAATATTACTCTTTCATGGTCTGAGTGGACCAAGAGGATGTTTTTTTTGGTGTCGTTTGTTTTTTTTGTTTGTTTTTTTTTTTTCCTACCAACATTTCAGCTTATCAGTGAGGCTTAACTACATAAGTGAGATGGGGAAATATCATGGAGAAATTCAACAAGGAATTTACCATCTTCTTTATTAAAATGTGTCTTTCTGTTGTTTCTAGTTTGGTGAAGACTCTTCAACTTCTAGTATGACATCCATGAATTTGGATCTTCATGCAAACCAAAGTGTTCACAGCCAGTCCTTGCAGTCTTCCCCTGTGGCTCGTTCTGTTGTTTCAGTATGGAGTGTGGAACCTAGCAGAGTGAGTGAAGAGGATGAGCTTTGCCCTTTCACAGAGGAGGGGTGAAAGTGAATCCTCTCCTTGTTTGTGTGACACTTCTTAGTGTTTGGGCCACAGTTTTGATGTGTGACAGCACTGGAGAATATAGCATTCTGTATTTCTTCAGTATACAAGAAACTGTGTCTAGGTTCTCTGTACTGGTTTCCCATCCTTTGAAACTTCTGGAGCACAGAAGGAGTTGTTCTTTAAACATCTGCTGCAAGTAAAGCAGTACAGCTAAAGACAGAAATTTCAACTGCTGATGTTAAAAAAAAGATGGAAAATAATAGCTATAAAGATCTCAGTTTTGTTTTGTTTTCTTCAGGCTATCCTTTAATATCCCTTTTATTATCTCATTCATTAGAATATTAAAAATGTTGAGAAAATATTAAAAAACAATTCCTTTCCCCCTTAGGACAAACAGCATATTCTTTGGCCTCAGCGGTCAGAATGCATGAAATCTTTCCCCAGAATTCCTGACCCAGAAGAACTGCCAACTTATTTCTTGCCTCCAGAAAACAGAGGATTCAGGCAAGTGTTGATTTTTAAAAGCTGTATTTGTAAATCTTCGTTTTATGAGTGAAGAGTATTTTCTTTCTGGAGAGGATGGATGCAATTAGTAATCAACAAAGAGGTGTTCAAACCTCTTTCTCTGGCCTTTCCACAGAAGGAAGGCATTTTCCTTGATTGTTGTCTTTGCTGTAAGTATAACAGCCGGGCCCGATTTCAGGGTGATTCTTCCCTGACTGTTGGTCCAGGGTGAGCACATTAAACACAGACAGAAGAGGATTTAAGCACAAGTCTGAATGTCTTGTGAACTATATTAACAAAAAAGAAATACCTTGAGAGAGAATGAGGTGAACATCTATTTAATAACTACAGTTAACTGTTGTGCATTACATACATCCTGTTAGCTTTAGTTATGATGAGAGAAAATGATGAAGACCAGAAAACAGTAAGAAAGGATTAGGGGTGGAAAACTCCAGCTCGTTCCTTTGGGACAGAGGTAGAAAATCAGCTTAGTCATAGAAGAGTCAATAATATTTGTTATTATATAGGATAAAATAAATGTGTCTGTACTGCAGTAGCTAACTTACATAGATCAATGCAGTGCTGTAATACCCTAGTCACTTAAATTATGACAGTGGTAGTAAAAAAGCTGGTTCGTTCTACATAGTCATTATAATACTAGTATTGAGCTTGTGTTAAAGGTTCCTATCTAAAAAACATCCAGCAACTTCCTTTGGAAAAAAACAGTTTTCATCTTAGAATGTTCTTTATACATAATTTGGCTACCTCTTGATGTTTTTGAAATCAAGTTCTTGTGTAGAAGTTCAACTGTTCTTTATCACACGTTTAGTCCTAAAGGTCACAGAATCCTTATTACCATAATATGAGAACCTTCTCTTACCTCTACTGCACTGTTCATTGTCTTGTTATTCTCTGCTCAAAAATGGAAAGTAAAGACCTTATAAATTACTTTTCAAGGGAAGGGTGGTCCTTGAGTTCTTCATGTTTGTAGTTCATATCTCATAGGAGTCTGCAGTATGAGGCTTAGCAGATTGTTGTATTTCTACATGATGACATGCAGCACATGCTGTTAATTTGTCTTGGTTCTCCTTATTGCTAGAATTCAGCCAATACTGACTATCCCAGGAGATACTGTTGACCATGGAGAAGCACAGGCACCAGATTGTTCTTCCATTACTGATGCTCGTAATAATGAATCTCTAAATATACTGGTCAAGGAACTAGACACTAATCTAGATTTGAAATTCAGGATGCCAGACAATCAAGCAAGACAAGTAAGAGTTGTTTTCTTGTTGGTTCTCTTCTGAATTAAAATCCTCCTTTTTATTGCATTAAAAATGTTATTCAGATCATGAAAGATTTTGATATTTCAAGCTAATGAGTATCTCTGAAAAATGTGGGCAAATTCTTTCTAATAGTATTGGAGAAAGGGTTAACTTGTCTGACTTCTTTCAGATGGTGGCCAAAAGCACACAAAATTGGAAATTTAATTTACTCTTTGAAATCACATATTTATTTTAAATCTAGCAGTCACTTGATACTATTCATTTCCAAGAGCTACTGCATTCTCCTAAGCTGCTAACTTCGTAGTGCATTCTGGAGATTGGTTGCTTTAATGTTATGTGTTCACATCATCTTCTTAGTACAATATATTTATCTTCGCTTTGCTAAAGAGACCATTTTAGGAAGCAAGTGTTGAATGGCCCTTGTAGATCTTGACTGTAAAATTTATTCAGTAGTTTGTGGAAAAACAAATCTTTGTCTTCCAGGTTTTGCATTCTCGTATCAACAATGAAACTATTACACTGGAGAAGATAGGAGTGTTTCTAGATCATGCCATGAAAAAGGTATGTCCTTCTGTCACATGAGATGAATTCAGAATTCTTACTCGAGATTTGTTTTTATACTTCTAAAGTAGTCAGTGACACACTAGAAAGGAGTTTATTTGCTGCCTGTAACTGAGATGAAACTAACTTTAAAAGCCATCTTTACAAGTAAAGCAGAAATACGTAGAGAAGTATCTTATTTAGCTTAATGTGTACCAAACAACCTGTAGTTGCTTGTTCATGTTGCAAGGATATGGAGCAGCAATATATTAGCTAATTCTGGGAGCCATTTGCTTAATTGGGGGAAGTAGCTTGAAACTACTCCTCCGTCTGCCACTCCTTCCTGCACGCCTGCCTTGTGCTTTTCCTCCTCCTTCCCACTGCCTTGCTTTTCCCCCTACTCTCCCTCCAAGGAAACCAACCCTCTGTCAATCTTCTGTCAGGATAATTAGCACTCTGGGGCAAAGAATGTACCTCTGTATAGAACCCAGTGGAATGCCACCTCCATCTTGCGTGGGGCCTTTTTTGAGTCAAATGACAGGAAGCATTGAGAGAGACGTTGACTCTTTTTGACATGTCAAGTTGATATTTCTCAGTTTAACTTTCTTGTAGAAGTTGTGTCAAGGTATTATATGTAGGTACTTTTTTAGTCTACAATCAGTACCATTTACTATATGCATTTGTTTTAATCAGGAGAAAAAATGAGCAGTAGGAGTTGATTCCTATTATTGTGTTGTTCAGAACAGTCCTATACACGTCTAATGTCTTACTGTGCAGTGCATCAGTATTTTAGTTTTAACTGTAGTATTCTAAATGCTAGAAGCCTTAACTTTTCTGCCTGCTGATGTAAGAACAGTCTAGTGTTTTACCTGTTCTGCTAATGATGAACTACTTAGAGCAGGAATGCCACAGTTAGTATCTTTGTATTGGGAAAGAGAGAATGCTAATACTTGCTGAGGATTTAGTTAGGGAGGTCATTGAGACCTGTGAATGGAGAGTAATTCAGTGAGGAGTTTGGAATGAAGAACATGCAAGTAATGTTATGTATGTGCATTGCAAAACAGGCGTCATTAATCATCTTGAAATCATAGATTATGAAAGATACTCCAAACAAAGAATATTGTATCACATTGATATCTTTCAGTTCATCTAGAACCATAGTTATAACTCTTCTGTGGGAGGGTTTTTTTAAAATCTGGAACAAAAATGTTCTTACTAACTCAATATAGTATCTCTGTTTTGCTTTCTTAATCCTAGCTGTATGTTTCCTACTCAGGCATGCATTTGGGCTTCAGACATGTAGGTAGGACTGAACATCCATTTCTGGTGTTGGTTTTATGCTGTAAATGTTTTGTAGAATTGGGTGATACAGAATGATGAAAATATTAAAACCTACTAGAACATACTTCTAAATTTCAAAGTGCATCTGAAAGTGGATGTTTTACCTACCTCTGTCAACCTATTAGTATTTTTAAATTCTGCTATTTCTCCTCTAGGTTGAGTGCTTCTTTTTGCTATTACAGGTTAAAGAGGAGGAAGGAACATTCAAGGTGTATTTGACACTTCCTCCATTCTTTCACCTGCTCTCACTTATTGCTTACTATTTTATAATCTTTAAACAGTATCTGATGCATGCCAGTTGTCAACTTTCATAAGACAAATAGATAACTAAGAAAAAACAACTCTGAAACCTTAAATTTATAGGGAAAGGTAATGTTAGAGGACCTGGAAGCACATCTAACTGTAATTTAATAGCTGCCTGACTTTCAAATTCTAGCATTTTACACTGATCTGATTTTGTATAATTTTAAGACTCTGAAGTGGCCCTCAAGCATTGCTTCCTGTAGTGAACTAACCATTATCACTTGTACATTTTAAGGGATTTTTTGGTCATGATACAGAGCATTCATACGAGTAGAGTGTGAGCAACAACTGCTACTAAATTGCAGTTCAGCCTGTAAATCATGCCCATTTGAGTAGAATGGAGCAGATTGAGTAATCTGCTAATAGTTACAGCAAAGTCTAATTTTTATCCATTTAATGATGTAGTATGCAATGTTTGCTTCTTATTAAAGAGCAGACATTTCTGTCTTCCTGAGACACCTCTTTGTGGGTGTTTTTATCCTTTTCCCTGACTCTCCTATAGCCAGAAGATCCTCTATGGCTTGTGCTTAATGAAGCTGGATTGTACTGGCGTGCAGTTGGAAATAGCACCTTTGCTATCACCTGTTTGCAAAAAGCATATAATTTGGCTCCACATGAGTATCAGGACATCCCTCTGGTCAACCTTGCTAACCTCTTGTTTCATTATGGTCTTCATTCGGATGCCAGCAGGCTCCTGCTGAAGGCTTTGGCCATCAATGCCTCTGAGGTAAGCTGAATGGGGGTTTGTGTTTGCCCAGCAGTGATGTCTTTTCCCTCATTATTTTCTAAGTACATGTTACTTGTGTTTACCTGCCGTCTTCCAGCTTGTGATTTGCAATGGATGTTAATTTCCATATAAATTCTTGACTGCACCAGGGTTGATGCTGATTGTTGAGAGTATAAACATCTAGAGAAGTTCTTGTAAATCAATGACAGTCTTCCAGCCTTGAAAACTTGTATTATCAACAGAACCTCCAAGGAATTTAATCCTGGTGTTTGGCAAGATTTTAACCTAAAACAGAGATCTGTCAAGCTGTCAGCATTGTATCTTGATTTCTAAAACCCTTAAAGTATTGTGTATGCCACCAAGACTTTTATAGACATCTTTCTGTGACACTTGATTTTTATCTGTACAGTTTTATTTGTCCCTAGGTTTTGTCTATATGCATGAAGGAAAACATGTTCTAGTTGTTTGGTGGCTTTTTTTCCAACTATAGATTCAAACCAGTTTTTTGTATTTCTGAACAGTAGCATGATAAACATTCAGTAGGTTGTCACCTATGTCATACAGGCAGTTTCTGTGTAAGCTGTTTGAACTACTGGACTGGCCAGAACAATTATGGAAAGAAAGAAGGAGGGAATGGCATTGCAGGGAGCACCTTTTTTCTAGCAGATAATTTTGGTCTCGCATCACAGACGCTTCAGTAAGAAGTTTGGCTTCTCTCCTGTGCTCTCTAATTAGATTAACAGCATTTAAACCTGCCAGGCCATCAGTCACCTAGCACATACAAAAGTTAAAAACAGGATAAGTTTATTCAGTGTAGCATGCAGAAATAAATTTTCAAGTGTTGGAAAGGAATATAGTCCATTTGGGTGGCAGGAAAGAGTGCAAAAAGGAGCTACAGAAAGAACTATGCTTGAATGATGTGCCTTAAGAAGAACATATGAAAACACAGCCTTGGAGGGGAGGAGCCTAGGAATCCTTAGGACCATGCTATGTGAGTAGGGCTTCTCTTGAAAAATACTTGCAAATGCTGCCTCATTACAGTAATGCCTGCTTGTATTTCTTTCAGATGTACTCAGTCCTGTAATACCTATTGTACCAGAAAAACTAGCAGGAGGCATTGTACTTGAATGGTATTTGCTGGAATATAATGGAAAGTAAATAAAAGTTAAAATTAATTACAGCTACTGGGAATAAAAGATGTGGTCCATCAACAAAAGCTGTTAAAAAGAAAAAAAATCCTGTTGCTCAGCTTGCACAGTTGTCTGAATGCTGTTCAGTAATTCAAGCTGAGTTGGAAAAATCTTCAGCTACTGCTCAGTCTTTGCATTTTTAGAGAATGAATGTAAAAAACTGTTTCAATGGGGAAAATGGCTGCTTAAATTAAAATACTATTGGCTTTTCTTTATCAGCATATTGGTAATTGCAACAAATTATTTTGTCCAAGTGAAAAACTTTTCAGTCAACCAATAAATGTAATACTTTACTGTATTAAAGTGTTGAGTTCTACCCAGAGGAAAAAGTTTTTATAATCTTTACTTTTCAAAAAAATACTTATTTTAGGGGTGGTAGCCAAAAGCAGTAACAAAAATATTGTTTTACAAAGAATCGAAAGGCATAAATAGCCCCAGACTAGTGTGACATTGGTGTTTTTGGTAACCTAGCTTTTCTAAGGAAAATCTGAACACTCTTGGCAAATGCAGTGCATCTGTCCTGCTAAAACACTAGTGATATTTTTATTTTTTGTGGACTTTTAATGATTCTAAATTGCCTTTACGCATCTCAGTTTAGTCCTGTGGCATTCTCTGCAGTAAACATTATGTTTCTTATGGTTAATGTTTCATTTCATTTTGTGTGTATTTAACAACTGTTTTTTTATTGTAGAAAGATGGAACTCCTAACACAACCCTATGGCAAAACAGCTTTTGGTTGCCACCAATGCATCAAGCTGTTAGTTTTCCATTTTAAGAATAGGCAGTGCCTGTTTAGGAAGTTTTCTAAATTCTTTCCCACCAAATTTATGAGCGTGTGACTTGACAAGGGTATTTCCTAGTTGGCTTCATTCTTAAAACAGTGAACATACTTATGCTGCAGTGTGTTGCTTTTGTGTTCACAGCCCCTGACTTTTCTGAGCCTAGGAAATGCATACCTGGCTCAGAACAACATCAGTGGAGCACTGCAGGCCTTCAGACATGCACTGGATTTGACAGCCAAGTGCTTGGAGTGTGAAAGCAGCCTGAAGATGATCCGCTGTCTGCAGTTTTATCCTTTCCTGTACAACATCACCTCTTCCGTGTGCAGTGGTAAGCAACTGCTGAAAGATGGACCACAAGTGAAATAATGTCTGTTTGCCTCGTGTATTTGAGATTATTTTTTTCTGAGTTTCCACCCTTCTGCTTCACAGTGCTTTCTACCTGTAAGGATCAAGGTTGAGATGTTGCTTTTAATGGAAAAGTTACAGTCCATTAAATAATTGCTTGAGGATAACTTCTTGAATATCTAGAGGGCTTCCACTGAGTGTAAATTAGTTCCTGACTGTCAGTAATACCTTAACAGCACCAATATCTCCTATTGGTTAACAAGGATTGCTGGATTCAGTATTTATGAAAGGGCACATCTACTGCTAGACTGCTCAACAGGGCCTTTGTAATCCCTTCAGGTTTTACAGTCAGCTGGATTTGTTTCTTTAAAGCTGAAGAATTTGATGAAGAGCAGTTTAGTTTTAATTCATATCCTTTCATTGTGTTCAGTACTTTGGTTGCAATTTTCTAGAGTTCAGTCTTTAAGGAACAGCCTGTCTTATGTCAGCATTATATGATTTGTATGGGGCCTGCAATCATTGCTCTTAACACTCCAAAAATTTGTAAGAATAACTTAGAATCCAATCTCTCTCCCAAAAAAAAAGTTGTAAATATTTTCAACAGAATGATTTATTGTCATTAATGGCTATTTATATTTTTTTAAAAATAATTGTTTTCGGAGGGGGATTCTTTCATTTTATTCAGTCCTACTGAATTTTTTCAGTACTTTTTCTGTACTTGAATATGGCCAATATGATACTCATGAGCAATCTTGAAGACAATTTATTAATGTATTTTCTAATCCCTTTTGTCTCAAATTGTTACTAAGGTATCTTTCCATCTAATATTTTCTTTATTTTCAATGTAAACCTTGCCAGAGAAGTGCTTGTGATTTTCAGCATTGGTAGGACTTCCCCAGAGGTTTTTTTAAATTCCCTCTTCAGTGGAGAGACATGGAGAAACCTCCTCTGATTTAGCATCTAGAATTGTGCTGTCTAAACACAGACTAGAGGCCATCCTATCTCCGGGTACAATATGGATGATGCCATCGTAGGTGAAATTCCAGGACTGTGCCATCAAAATATCAAAATAGTAGTACTTTATATGGCCCTGTGCATTTTGCAGTGATTGAGAGCCCATCAGCTGTGCAGAGAAATGAATGCTGCTTGGCTGAGTGAGCTGTAGTAAATGGTGTAGCAGCCCAGCTGGTGGGTCTCTTGCTGGTATGTCAACTCTTATGCTGGTACCTCACAATGAATCTCTTAACTTCAGATTGCCCTTAAAAAATCCTAGGAGATACTGTAAGCAGTAATGGAACTTCCACATTTCATCACAAGAGACACATTCATCTAAAAAGAAAAAACAAAACACTTATTTACTTTTAATTAAGATCTTTTAAAAGTCTGTAACTCGCAAGGTTAAAGTTATTCCAGTCAAACCTTAGTCATAGCTACTCTATTTTGCAGTCAAGCAGAAAGCAATATAAAAGTATATTCACAGAATTTAAACAGTAACAAGCAGTGGTTGTATCTGAACTCCAAAGTTATCTTTGACATCTTTTGCTTTATATGCTTTTCTTCCTTTAACTTGTCATAATGTAGTTTGGTTGATTCTTGGCTTCTGCTTGCATTGGTTCCTGATCCAGGGTGTTCATTCTGAGATCAGCTGTTGCAGCATATGCTGTTTAGGAGGTTTGTGTTTCTTGAATGTGAGGGAAAACCCATCTCAAAAGTGCTTAAGAGAAAAAGTGTTATCTTGCCTTTTTTTGCCAGCTTGGCCACTGCTTAGCAAAGTCAGTATAAATATATTCATGTGGTACATTGGAGTTGGGTTTTGGTCAATAAGGAATTCGTGAAGCTGCTAAATCAAGAGGGAGCAGAATATGCCTTAGCATGTTAATGTTCTCATTAAATTTCAGTATTCCATTATTTACGTATTTTACTCTGTATTTATATTATTTGCCTTTTTATAGGACTTTTCTTAATTTTTATTTTTTATTTTTATTTATAATATCATTTAGGTCATTTTTTGTTTTAGTGCAAGAAACCTGAAAATATAAAGCTGACAAATAGTGTAAATATTCTTTGTGCATTCTTGAGCAGAGTGTAAAATGAACATACTGGTTAACTCAGCCTTGATGATGATTTGTGATTTAAGTCCAAACTCAAAATTTAAAAATTGAAAAGTAGTTTTACCTATCTTATTTGCATAAGGTTTGGGTAAATATTTTTCCCCCACTGTAAACTTCAACTGACTCAAGAGGAACTTTGACAGGCTATATGAGGTAAAGTCTCCAAAACCAGAATGATTTCAAGAATGTGTACTCAGAAATCATACTTTACACTTAAAAGTATCCTGAAACTTTGGGAGCCTTCTGTTGCTCCTTCAGTCCAAGGAAAACAGTTGAAAAGAGATTGTTATTATTCACTTGATGGCATGTCATAAAGTATTTGTATCCTTTAAGATCGATATCTTATGCTGAAAACTGTACCAAGAATTTGGAATGACACATGTTTCTCTGGTTTAATATCTTGCTTTGATGAGCATTCCTTCAGTATTTCTGAAAGTAACAGCAGTAGGCTTCCTGTGCTTTGGGTTGTAGGCCCATGTGGTAGCTGTGTTTTTGCTTCGCCTGTCAAAAGCCTCTGTTCATGAAAACTGAACTGAGTAGCGAGACATGGAATTCCTTGCTCTGCTGCCGTGAGCCATCGGCAGAATCCAGCAAATGGTCAGTGGGAATTATATGCTAGCATGAGATGGAATATGGGATCAAAAATCTGAATTCATGGCCTGATTTTTGATTACAGTATGTGCTTGGTGTTTATTTCAAATAAGTGAAATAGGCATTATCTCAAGCATGTTGGGACGTTTGCTGTTAGCACAGGACATTGGAAGTGTGACAGACTAACACTGACTTTTTGGATGCTTGCTTATATTTTCCTGTCTGTACTGCTGCCTGGTACTGTTTTTTAGTAACTTATTTCTGGTATAGATAATTTATATTTCAAACGCAAGTCTCTTCATGCACATGAGAATGAGAATTAAAAATCTCAGACCAACACTTTTCTATTTAACTTTTGCCTCCTGTAGTCAAGTTTATATAAATGTTTGTTTTCATTGTAAAAGAATTTCTAAATCTGCAGAGGTTTTTGGTGGGGTTTTTTCTTATTTTGTCCAAAGTTATTCCAACCCTATCAACTGTGACATGTATTTTAGACAGCTGCAGGAGTTCAGGCAGTTGTATCTAATATAGATGATATATACAGCAAGAACCCACACAGTACCTTATTCCCAAATACCTGAGAAAATGGTTGGAAAACTTCATTCTTCCAGCATTATCCTGTGGTGATCCTTCTAGAGGTGACTTGGCAGTGTTAAAGGTGTTGCTACATCAGCTCTTAGGTTACTGTTGAGTAAGTTCCTGAAGCAGGTTAAGAAACTTCATGTTGCTTGACAGATAACTTCAGCACCCGTGTCTGACACACAGGTAACAGGACCAAGACGTGTGTGTTAACAAGCTTAATGTGAAAAACAGGGACACTCCCAAAGGTACAGAAATGAAATATTTGGACTGCTTATTAAGCTAGTAGAGAAAGCCAGGATCATTTTTGTCTGATACTAAATGGTGCATTGCTGAGATTTGTCTTGCACACTTTATGGCTTAAAGTATTGCGAGTAGCTTTTATCAGGTATTAAGGTTTGTAGAGGACTATCTAGCTGTGGGATTGTTCCTGTGGTACTTCACTGGCTGATGTAAACATTCAGATGTTGCCAAGCCTTATTACAAAGGTTACAGAATACGAGAACCATATTTTTAGTGTGATGGCCAGCTGGCCATTGAAACATACTGATTTGTTAGTTGCTGTTGGATAAGACTTTTCTTTCTATGTGTAAACAGAATTGTTGCCTGGGCAAACAGAAGTCATTTGTACTCAAAATAATTTTTATCAGACTAAGCATCTATCTCTGACTCACAGTTTGATTTGGTTATGAGCTCATGCACTTCACATCCTTTCAGACAAGACCAAAATTCAAAGTCTTATTAATAGACTGATGATATTCAGAAAGTTTCAATTTTCTTGAATTGAAACAACATGACTTGTTTCAAGCTTCAAGTCTCACTGTCTTTCATGCGTGGCAGGATAGTGCTTTTACAAAAGGCTTTGTGCTGCTCTGTGCACAGTCGAGGGAGTGTGAGTTCATTAGGAATGTATGTGTACACCACCGAAAAACCTGAATCCTTGTATGTGTTGAAACATGACTTGTTTCAAGCTTCAAGTCTCACTGTCTTTCATCCGTGGCAGGATAGTGCTTTTACAAAAGGCTTTGTGCTGCTCTGTGCACAGTCGAGGGAGTGTGAGTTCATTAGGAATGTATGTGTACACCACCGAAAAACCTGAATCCTTGTATGTGGAGGGAGTATTTGTGAGAGCAGTTCATCCTTCCTCAGAGAGAGTTCTGTAATGGGGATCCGCTTTAGGCGTGGCTTCAGTGCCCTCTTGTGGTACCAGTGCTCTGTGCAACACGAAATCAAAACTCCTGCTTTATTCTGTCTATTTCCCCTTAAAATAAAACATGGAAAAGATGCTTCAGCTTAAATGTATGTGGATTTCCTTTATCCCTCAGCACTTAGGTTCTTACAATTTAAAGTAAGTTAAAGTTAATAAGCTTATACCTTTAAGCAAATTGACCTGAAGGGGAGAGGTTGACCTGAAAGGAGAATCTCTACTTAAAACTCTAATAGTAAGCTTATGACAGATTAAATAACTTACTTAAATCAACATCCCAGTTTAAGCAAGCCCCTGACACTAGTTTGACAGCTGCAATCATCTCAAGTCCCTTTAGTAATATGAGATACACAAACATTAAGTAAAAGCATAACATAATTTTCTTCTCAGTAGTATGTTAAGACACAGGAATGTGAAATACTTTTGATTTTTAAATGCACCTCTCACTTAACTTAGTTATTCCCTACTAGTCATGAATGACTTGATAGTCCCAGCAATGGACAGCTACGTTTTTATTCCATTTCCTATGGATTGAGGTCCTCTTAGACATTTTTATTGTAAAAGTAGTTTTCTCCTTCTCAAACTGCTGTATCTTGTTTATCCAAGGAATGCTTATCACAGTGTGAATGGTGTTATATTAATGTTAACGGAATAAACATCCCCTAAGATGTTTACTTGTGGAACAAAGGGTATTGAGCTTCGCTCAGAATTTAATTGTGTTTTAGTTGAAGCAGAAGGCCAGAATCTATACCAATTATATGGGATTCTGAACTGAGCATTTCTGTACATTTAAAATTCAGCTTTTTCTCACCTTGATTTTCAGATTAGAAGGCAAAATTCATGAGTGCTCCTGAACCTTATTGAGAATACTGCATGTAATGGTACTCTTATTTATCTTAGGGTTTACAGAAGAAGTGGGATCTGTTACCATTTGTTTCTCTGTTGCTTTTACTCTCTCTCTTTTGCTTTGTGATAAAGTTCATCTGTATGAACAGAAGAGTCAACACCAGTAGGGTTTTTAAACAACAAGCAGAATTCTATGAAGCACAAGAACAGCTTGTCAGAGCTCTCAGAAACACATCATGGCAATCATTTGCCTTGGTCATGTAGCAGTAGCATGGAGAAGGCGGCTTCTGTGTGAAACAGTGGCAGTTTAAGATCATTGTTATCCTTTGAAGTTAAATACTCAGTTGTTTATTGGTGCCCCAGGCATGCGCAGGAGTGCACCCACATGCCTGTTGTTCACCCTGCAAGTTCTACTTGGAATCTGAAAATCAAGCTGGATTCTTTATACCTCTGGCAGCCAAGCATCTCTATCACTGAGGATCGTACAGTGACCATCTGAAAGATCTGGTGGGTGCCACACAGGTGGACTCTAGGTCACCATATTTGGGCTCTTTAGTGCTAAAGGAGTAAGAGGAGTATAACTTGTACTTGTGTAGAGTTAAAACATTTTGCAGAGTACAGGCAGGTGTGTGATATGAAGAATGATGTGTGCTTTTTGTCCCGGTGGAAGCCAACATCCCCAACATCCCTGGAGAGTGAGGGTGTTGGGAAACGTCCCATCAGGTCTTCCACTCAGATGTGCTTTTGAGTGGAAGATCTTAGAGAAATCAGCCTGGGAATGTGCTCTGTGAGAATAATGTGACCCAGTTATTTTGGATTTGTGCTACTGTTTCTGCACCACCGGCCCAGTAAGGGAAGAAGCAGTTCCCACAGTCCACTTTTGCTTCTGTAATCTTAGAATATTAAGAATATTGATGTGATCTTGAAGATAGTTGACAAGATGCAGGCTTCTTGGTACTTTTCATTCCTTGGAGCCTGATTTATAAAGCATACTTTTCCCTGAAAAGTCTTCATTTAGTGTCTCTAGAGTGGCTGAAGGAAGTTGAAGGTGAATGCCCTAATGCTGCTATGCCAAGCTCATTGAAACCTGTCTTCTCTTTCCATGTATTTTTCTTGTCAAAGCTATATAAAGGATATATAGATAGAGATTCTTAAATTGAAAAATGAAAGAATGTAGTACTATGTTAAACATGGCATTTTTAGCTACCCCAGTATCCAAAGGCTGTGTACCCACTGCTTGTGCACATTGCTTCCAAGCTGCTGCTAGCTGGAAAGCTTAGATTTAGAATCTTAAAGGTTTAAGATTGAGAATCTTAAAGGTTTCTGTAAACAATGCATGATTCTTTAAGTATATCTGTGTTGCTCAAATGTCATTCTCTTTTGCATGCATTTAATATGCTAATGAGTGAATTTGTTCTGCAGCTTCTTTTATCATGCAGAGTATGTCTTGCTATCCTACACACATGGCCTGCTTATTTCCTGCATGGCAGTGTACCTGACAGCTTCTCCCAACAGTCATTGGTCTCACTTTGCATCATGCTCTGTTAAGAATGGTATACCTGCCATATTTAGTGTTCTGTATCCATTCTGTCTTTTCCCAAGATCAGAAGGCCATTGGCTAGCAGAGGAGAGAGGAGAAAATTATGGCCTCAGCTGCTGTAGTAATTTCCCTGTGGAAGGGAGTTTAGAACTGTAGGAGAATTCAGTGGGAGTTCACTGATGCAAAACCATTCAATATGAAGAAAAAGCAGTGCACTATTAAACTAAATATAATATGATATTTCCCATTTTTATCTGCCTTTACAGTGCAAAAGACTATTCTTCATATGTTACCTGGATCTTTCCTTTGCTTGAGCAATGGCTACAGGTTCATGTAGGAAGAGGAGAAACATCAGGCATTGCTTAAAGGGAAAAGATTCCCTCTCCAGCTAAGTTTTAAAAAGTTGATACCTTCAGTTGTCAGATGTATTACCATTTTTTCTGCAGTGTGTGTGGTGCTTTTCTGTGACAAGAATGTAGAGAAAATGAGAAATTTGTGACTGTGTCTTCCTCTGTGAGAGGCTTTCTTTGCCAGTGGCAGTTACTTACGTGTAGCTGCTAAAATTTCTTACTGAACCTTAACTGGATGCACCACCTAGAGCTGGACTGACAAAGAGTTCCAACAACTGCATATGTTCAACAGCCTTTTAGGAGGAGCAGTAATTCCCCAGCTACATTTGCAGGGAGATTTGGTTTCACAAACGTGTTTATAGTTGAGCTGTACGCACTGAATTAGTGAGTTTATTAAAGCGTGTTTGGAAGGGAAAAGAGCCACATGTGGAAAAGTGACAATATGTAGTTTAGTGTCCTTAGCAGCTGGCCGACACCTTGAAGGCTGTATTCACTTGGTCTAAATCTGAGAACTTGTAAAGTGGTGATGTGTGGCCTCAGCCTGGAATGAGTCATGTGGAGGTTGTCTGGAAGCAGCATGCAATGCCATGTGCTCGGATTAAAATGAGCATTGCACGCTGAGCCACAGAGTGCCAGGCACTTAACTACCCCTGATCTGTCTGCTTTATTGATTTGTTTTTTCCTTTTAAGGTTGGTTGCCTGGTTCATGTGAGTTTGTGTTGTGCTCTGACTGTCCGCAAAGCTTTAAATCTATCATCTGTTCTGGCTACTAGAGACTGAAACTAGGACAGTTCAGCATTTCCCTAGAGGAAGAATTTGAAGCTTCTTGAATGTAACCATTTTGAGGAGAAGGGAATTCTTGCAAAAATTTTTAGTCTTTCTGCAGTAACTATTCTATGGCTTTGTACTGTTCTGGCAGTGTTAGGAGTGTTTTCTTGTTGAATTCTAAAGTGGTTGGCAGTATTCTTGTCACACATAACCTTCTGCAGGTACTCCTTACTTAAGGCTAATCTTGGTCATCACAGCCGTCAACACCAGGATTTTTTTTATCCTATTCACAGCAACAGTTCTGCCTTTTAATGGATTTGTGTAGAATGTGCCCTGTCAGGCAAACTGCCAAGCACTTAAAAGCTCTCTTAGATTAGACCTGACCAGTTAACACTGGTCTGCTGTTTGGGTGTGTCAGTACCTCTGCTTTGGTGTCCAGTTAGGAGGAGCAGTTGCATGGATATCTATTCCAAACAAATGTATAAATTGTCATGGATCAAGTCTGACTATGAATCTGCTCTTGCTGAACAGTATAACCTAGTGAAGAGATATACAGATAAACTTAAATACAGCCTATCAAAATAGTTTCTCAGAATAAAAAACATGTAATTGGGTCCCTGTGGTGTATTGTTTAAATCCCAGTATATAGTGCAAATCTCACAGACAAAGTGGTTATCAAGACATAGGCATTCAGAGAAGTGGGAAGCTAACAGTAACCCATGGTGGAGTTACTAACTCTCATAGAGTTCAACTGTGTGATACCATTTCTCAGTAGAAGGTTACTGTTGTACTTAAAGTCCTTTTTAGATGTGAGTTCATAGATACTTAGGATCTGACAGGATCTACAAAACAGGTGATGCCTAGTGTAACAGATATGTGGAAAAGAGGAAAGGTTTGAAAGCTCAAAAAAAAGCAGGCCACTGTAGGCCACTTTGCTTATGCTAGTGATTCTTAAACTAAGAATTGTCTTTTGCTTTATCATAAACTGATTTCAGAATTGTGCTGTGTGTAATGTAATGTAATATTCACAGCAAGCCTTATATTGGCATCTACTGCAGGTGAGTAACAGGCATGTAAATATTAGTAATGTAATATTCACAGCAAGCCTTATATTGGCATCTACTGCAGGTGAGTATTTCTTGTCAAGAAATTAATAAGTAACTATTTTCTTACCTACAGTAAAAAAATCTGGCCCAGGGAGAAGTCACTGAGGACAAGCCCTTTGTCTTCAGAACTTTTATGTGCTTATTTCTCTTGGGTTTTTTTCTCTCTTTCCACAAAACAAACAGAAAAAATCATTACCCTTGAGGCTCAGACTGAAATTCAGACTGGAGGGCTACTCACCTTTCTGCTGTATACATAGGAACAGGGTCCTCTGAAAGAGACATTTTCCAGTCTTCTTTTATTCACTGACAGGATTGGGGGGAAGGGGTCTACATATAGATGTTTAGATGTTTCCATGTTTTGTGCCCTATTCCTGACATCATAGAGTAAGTTTCTGCTTGTAGATGTGCATCATGAAAAAAATAAGTTTCTATTTTAGTGGGTGGAGAGTGAAGGCTTTAGGTAATCAGTCTCTTTGATTTTCCCCTCTGTGATGCTAGGAGGAAGATTGATATTTTCTACTCTGTTATGGAGTAGCCTGCTGAATTCTTCAGGATGTTTTGCATGTATGTCCCTTATTAAACTGCATTGTGTTCTATTTTAATTTCTCTTTAAATTTTCCCATGTTTTATTTATCACTTCTTTATCTTTCATGAGGAAAATTTTTGTTCATCAGGGACTGGTCTGTTACGCAGTGGTGAGATATTTCTCTCAATATGATCAAGAAATCTGGTTATGTGTTGTTGGCATTTGTATGTTTTGAAAGGTTTAATCAGAAATGCTGTGATGAGGCAAAGAGATAACCTTTATAGCTAAGCCAGTTTAGAAGCAGCTATTTTGCTACAAATCAGATTTTAAAACTTCCTACGAGTGAGAACAGTTTTACCATATAAACCTCTTAACTGGAAAACTGTTGATGGGATAAATAATAAAAAAAGAAAGAACTTCTCTATGCTTCATTTTGTGTGCTTTGGTCTACATTTTGATGGCATAAATTATCATCTTGTTTTTTGGTATGCATCAAATGAAAGCTTTTTATGTAGTGTTTTCTTTGACTATTCCTTTATGAGCACACCTCTCATCATCTTTGAAGAAGGGCCACTGGCTATCAGAGGGAGGAATTTATGAAAGTCAGCTTTTAAAATACTTCATTTTGCTTTTCATTATTTGTTTTCGAGACTTCACTTTTTCAATCAGCAGTTCGTCCTGTCCTTTGAAAATGTTTATTTTTGTCCTGTAAATTCTGGCTTTTCAAAGGAGGATTTATATTAAAGGAAAAAGCTAAAAATTAACAAAGGTAAAAATTAACAAAGCTAAAAATTAGTGTCTGTGTGTAGGGAGAAAACACATTAAAACTTGGTTCAGAACTTGGGCACTACACTCCTCATTCTTTTCCAGTACCCATATGGATATTTAACTCCATCAGAGTGAGAACTTAGTGCCATCTGTGTTTTGTTATCCAGAATAGAATCTATGATGATATGTGGGTAGTAGATACATCTTTTTAGTGGTTTATCCAGTGTGTTACAACTGTAAAAGGCATTGGAGGTCCTCTGGTGTTACTGTTCTGGAGCTGAGTCATGCGTGGCTGAAATCACAGTGATTTGTGTAGTAGACCTGGTGTATTTCTCTAGAACTAAATACAGACCTAGCAAACATTCACAAATCAGTATTGCACAGCCAGCTAATTCTAATTGGAACTTCTAGTTTTCTTTTCTTTTTGCTTACCTGCTCTTATCATTTGGTGATCATTTTTCACTAAAAATTAAGTGAATATTCTTTTAGTTGTATTTTTTATGCTTATGTGTGTGGAAAGCAGCAGATGCCTTTGATATTGCTTCTGGAGTTTTAGTGCAGCGTTGTTGTACATTGTTGTTGTACAGTTCAGCAGTTATGGCCTATGGCCTTTTTGTAACATTTTTAATGGCAGTCCTGTTCAGTCGTAAGTGTTCTGCAGTTTCTGCTTTCAGAGCTCAATCACGGGATTCATTTTGAAGTACAAACATGTATTTTTTTCATTAAAACAGTAGAAAAAGGGCTGCATTAATTTTAGAGCAAAATGTAAATAAATCCATGTTAATTTATTATTAAAGTGAGCAAAGCAGCAAGAGCTGCTAAAGATAGATCTCTTCTGTAGTTACTGCTCATCCTACTGCTTTTAAAACTCATGTCAAAATAAGTGGCTTGGATTTTTTCCCTTAGCAAATGCTTTGCAATCAAATACATGTTTATATGTGATTGGAATAACATGCTTGCTGTTAATGTCTCAGAAGATCTTTAGGAAATTACCATGTTCACCTTGAAGGATCAGGGTAATTAGAGTATACAGTGTGTTAATCACCAGTGTTAATGTTGCCATGAAAGTCAAAGTTCATGTTTTTATGTTGTCTAGAGGATGGTTTCTCAAACAGCACTTCCCTGTTGTTAATGTCAGATTAACACTTCCTGGCTTGTTAATGTCAGATTGCAAAAGGTGCAGAAAGTAAGACAGTTCTTAAGGTGCTTATTTAGCCCAAATGCTGATGAATGAGATCCTGGGAGTTCTAGATCCACAAAGCTTATGCTCTTATTCTCTTATTCTAGATTATTTTTGTAAACCCTGGGAAATTGTGTTGCCTGTGACACAAATCATTGAACAAGACTGGTTTCTATAAAAGTGATGGGTGACAATGTGCTGGATTTCAGTTTAATTTCTGTAATGAACATATTTTAGCCTCGTTGTAAATATATGTCAGTCAGGTACTGAGCACACCCAGATTTTTCATGTGACCTCTAAGCAGCATCATTATCCATTCTCATATGTAAATACATATGGTAATACACCACCCCCTTTTACTTTACACCTCCTTTGTCTCTGCATCTGTGTAAGCAGTGCAAAAGTAAAGAGAAGGTTCCTTATTGATGCACTGCTGCTGAGATGTCTGTGGATGAGTCTGTTCATCTGCATGTAGGGATTGAAGCTTATTTCCATTGAGCTCAGTGATATGTCATTCCTGCTGTAGAAAGAAAAAAAACCTGTCTTTACTGAATTTCACTGTGGGGAATACTAGTTTTAAGCGTTCATAAAAAATAAGTATGGAGTTAATAACTCATGGTAGCAACTTGGTTTCAGTTTGTTCTCTGCTCTGACAACTCAGGTATTAGGCTGACTTACATCTGTATTAAGGACAGTTCTCTCTTGGCTGTGTTTACCCATAAAGAGGCAAATTATTTAAGTGACACATATCTCCAGATAACGTGCATTTTGCCTAACCTAATGCAAGTCACTGACTACAGCAGCAGTCCTTGACTCTTGTAATAATTCAGCAGATAATGCAGCTCTGTTTATTCCAAACAGCAGGGGAAAAAAAATCTGTACTTAAATTTAAAATTACTTGACTTTTCGTTCTGAGGCATTATTCTGCCACTGTAATTTCTAAATATGTACCAAAAAAAATAAAATAAAGGAACTAGCCTGTATAACATTAGAAGTTAGGACCCAATAATTTTCGTAAACCTGGGATGTTGGAACATAGGTGGTGGAGTTAGAAATGCCGTAATTTTTTTTTTTTGCAGATTCTGCCCTGACAAAGAGCTAAATGTCAGTAAAAATTTTGTGCTGGCCAAAGACACTTGGAAATAATTTTTTTTTTTAATTTTTTATTTCTAATGCTGTTGATGACACCAAATCATGTATCTTTAGTTGGTATATGGGAATCAAACAATGAAAATATTTAATGAGGCCTCATTCTGTCTGCTAAATGTACCACAAGAAACAAGCAGCTACAGTGGCAGTTACTTTACGTTTTTAGAACAATCAGTGCCTTATTTAATGCTGAGGTTTGATTACTTTGAACACCTTACTAAAGGTGCACCACTTCTGTGTGATACTCTGGGTGGGAGTGTTGTTTGTTCATCTTTCCTCGTTTCTGTACTTCCCATATTTCTCTCCTTGCCTTAGGTGAGTGGCTTTAACTCTGAGCATCTGGGGTCACCTAAGATGACAGAAATTTGCTCTCAGATGAAAAGAAAAACCCAACATATAGCACCAGGAAAGTTCATATGTAATGAGGAAAGTTCATAATGGGTCCCAGATGTGACTTTTATGAGAAATGTGGCAACATTAAAGATGGTTCAGAAAGAGTATTTATTACCCGTTCATAGATGGAGCAACTCTTAAACTTCAGTTACTGCATCGCTTCTCCCTCCTAATATTTCTCCTTCCCTGTGACAGATGTCAGCACTCTGGATGCTTCCCTCCTTATGCTAAGTGGATTTCAACTGAAGAGTTCCTTCCTAAAGAACTTGAGTCTGACTTTTTGTCTAGGGCTTTTTCCACCCTACCAGCTGCAGTAGTTACCACAGCTTCAGTGGACATTTGAGAGGGCTCCTGAAAATCATGAAGGTGGTTGATATTAAATGGGATGGATAATCTAGCAAATCTTTGCTAGTTTGATTTGTGCTAAGGCTGCACAGGTGTGTTCACATTGGCCGAAAAATGACAAGTTTTAACAATATGAGAATAAATAATAAACAGTACTGTGCACCTTTAATAAACAGTACTGTGTTCCACTTTTAATCCAAGATCTCAAGGCTTCAATGTCAAATACAGAGTTTGTATTTGCTTTTTCTCCAGAGGATTTCCTTTGTAAATTAGGAACTACTTTGTGAGTTTTTTCTGCCAATTTCTACGTTAACCTGATACAGACTGTTTGTGTTATTTGCATGATTTAAATAAAGGCCCAGACACTTGCTTATATCATCAGTATGATTTTTGTTTTTCTGTCTGGAATTTAGTAACCAGGTCTCATAATACATAAGGTAAGGCAGACTCTGATCCACTTCCCTCTGAGCTTTCTTAGCTCTACAGAATCAATGGGAAGAGTGACAACAGCTGCTCTCAGAAAATAAATGAGCAAGTAGGTGATCCTTCTGTAGTAAATTTTCAAGGTGAAACAAGCTGAACTTACCAAGTACAATGCAGAGATTTTAGACTTCCAAGTTTTGTAATATCACTGTGTCAGGACTTTACACCTAAAACTCACATGTGCTAATTTAGACAGCCAGAATATATGTGCAATATGAATAATAAATAGCTGGGCATTTGAGGTCAGTGGTCAGAGGTGCTGTAAGTATTGCAGTGATACAGCCAAAGTTCTACAGACAGAGAACATGCCTGGAGTTTGGGGCTGTGTTGTTCCCTTGCTGGTCTCACACACTTCCCCACTGGACTTCCCGTTGGGTTTCAGGCATGTGGCTGACAGAAGCTGTGAAGTTCTGACTTGCAGTGTTTCAGTACCACCAGCTTCATGGTTCACTCACTAGAGATCCTCAACTTCCATTGGTTTTTCAACTACATTCGGCCAAATTTCAGACATTTTTGTCTCCAGCAATATCAGACAACTGAAAGCAGTAATTTGAAAAAATTAGGTCACTCAGGTTTCTATATATAGCAGCTCTCAGATCCCAAGAAAGCCAGCACAGTCATCTAGCCTGTTTTTAGCTGTCAGTGTTTGTAAATTAATATTAACAGAGTTGGTGTTAAGTAGAATTTTAAGTACCATCTTTTTTTTTTCTTCTGCTTGTGCTTTCCAGCTTTTTAAATTCTTTTTGGCAAATTTTTTTTCAGTCAAAAATAGTTGTCTGGGTTTTTGCCCCTCTGCTTCTTTCTTTATACTAATGATGAGTGGATCTTCAGCAAAGAGAATTGTGGCCATCACATTTCTGAGAAGCACCTGACTTGCATTGAAATCAGGCTGGGTTAATGTCAGGTGGGGGCAGCTTAAGTTTTCTGTGTGCACCATTTCTCATAACAAAATGTGAGGCTCTCCATATATTGAAGTGATTGTTTTCTCTTTTTCTCTTTTTCTCTTTTTTTTTTTTTATTAAACCAATTTGTTTTTTATTGGCAGAATGGGAGAGATGGACAGGGGATTGGAGAAAGAATCAATGACTGATAGAGTAGAAAAGGCTGAGTATAACTGGATGGTAGATATTAGAAGAGTTTATGAAGTTAACTACTTCTTATTTATTTACTCATAGCATTGTTTGTCTTCTTACATACAGCAGAAGAGGTAGGACAAGAAATAGTTTTCCCAAAAGATTTATAAATCAAGTTTAGTTTGTTTTATTTTGGTCACTCACACAGAGAAAATACTGGTCTGTTTCTCCTCCAGATATGACACCTCAGTGTTCCCAGATGGAGAACAGAGAGCTAAAAGTTGTAGTTTCACTTTGCAGAGAAGCAGTGGAACAGGTTACCCTTATGTGAGAGTTAGAACTATCCTCTCATCCCACTGGCCTGATAAAGGTGTAAAACCTAGAATTATCCTTTGTAACATAGGATCATTGTATGAAATAGAAAGGGGTCACTGATCTGCTTTATTCATGTTCTTGTTATTTTATGCTTCTTGGTTGAAAATATGCATGAAGAAATACAATTTGCAGTCAGAGAAGGTGGAAAGGAGAAAGTACTTGAGAATCTAATGCATTTAATTTTTCTTTTATTCAGCTGTGGGCTTCTTAATTCATTTGTTCGTGTATACTATTTTCACTCACAAGTGATTGCAATAAAGGAAGGAAGGGTTTTAGAGCAGTAGCTGTGTACATGTCTGTGTCTCAGCCCCATAGCTGCACCTTGGGGTTCAGGGCAGTTCCATCCTCTCATGCATGTGGAGAATGTTGTCATTAGCTGTATTCCCTAAGCACCTCTGGCTGTGGAAAGTAATTAGTGTTAGAAAATTGGAGATATGTAGTTAAAATTAAAAAGTATTGTTACAAAGGTGCAGGTGGCCACCCTTTGAAGTGTCTAAATGCTTATGTGGCACTAAAGGATGCTCAAAGGCTACTGTTGCAAGTGTGTGCTTTTTTATTTCTGCTTATTACTGACTCTGCATCTGTTATTCCTGGATCTTTGCATTTGGTGGAATGTGAACTTGTAACCTGAGCTAAAAATTATAGATGTTAAACTTTCAGCTATATAAACTTCTGATTTTTTTTTTGCACAGATTAATGCTCTTAGCTTTTGTCTTTCTGTTTCATGGGCTAGTCATACCAACATGCTGTCTGTTGCTGGCATAGAAGGTCAGTCTGACATTCCCACATCAGTCTGCCTTGGCCCTTTTTCTCTTGCACGTAAGCATGGTGACCACTGTGGTGTCTCAAGTGAAAATTCATGTGACAGGCAAACACCTCATATGATGCATTGTCACTAAAACCTGCTTGGGAGTGTTCATTGGAGCGGGCACCAGCACACAGTAATTTCTCATCTCCTGTGCAACCTTCCCTTGAAAAGTAGCTGATTTTTCTTGCATTGGTAGTTCACAGCATATACCTAATAGCATAGTTTCCTATAACTCTTTTACATTATCTCCCTTGTCAGTGAGCAGATCAGTTTTTTAATCACTGAATGAAGTCTTTCATACTTCATAGAATTATTCTTCTAATCCATAGATTAAAAACTTAGAAAATCCACAGAAAACTAGAAGATGGTAGCTTCCACAATACAGCTTCTGCACTTGTATCCAGGAGGAGCTTTCTCTCATGGTATATCATTAAATTTCTCTTTTTCAGGCCACTGTCATGAGAAAAATCCAGATGGCAGTTACGGCAAGGAGAAATACTTTGATGACCACTATGAGTCAGCTACAGCAGTGACAGAAGGACACTCTGAGGGAGGTACAGAAGACCCAGAAGTCCTTACTCAAAGTTCAGCAAGGGATCCCTCCTTCTTGAGACTGGAAAGTAAGTCAGCCTTACAAAGTCAGTTCTGGTAAATAAAATTGTTTCTAGATTTTTCAGAAGAGCTGTCTATTTTCCACTAAGAAGCTGTGTTTTCCCCTCTCTGTCCATAAAATAACAAGTAACCCGTGAACTAGTTTCACTCTCTTCACCAGTCTTCTCCAAGCACAACAGGGATGCTTATTTGTGGTGAGGAGGTCTGCATTGACTAGTTCTCTCTTTGTGCAGTTTGCAGTGAGTAGTCAGTAATACTTGAGTTGTGCAAGTGGAAAAGTCGGGTCACAGAGAAAAGATTCTTTTTGTACAATTTGTGAAAGCACAAGGAAAACAATTTTTGAAGTTTTTTATGGTACTCCCTCTTAGACACAGTGACTGCAGAAAGCAATGATTCAGAAGGAGTGGAGGGTTTAGAAGACGATCAGATGTCTGAAGAGATGCTGGCTTTGGTGGATGAGTTTGAAAATTCTTGGCCTCAGGAAGCTTTTGAGGGGGCACTGGAGGTAAAAGGTCGTCGGATGGACTTGCAGGGAATCCGGGTCCTGAAGAAGGGATCTCAGGATGGACTTGCTAGCTCCTGTTTTGGAGACTGTGGTGATGATGATGAAGCTGAATGGGTAAGTTTGAGTTAGTTTACTTAAGTCCTGTACTAAGTGTTGTGGACGAGGGAAAGATGAGAACAGTTCGAGGGGTTTAGCACTGAGAGATACAGAACTTCCCCTATGAGCCTAAAAGATGTAGTCATTGATGGCTGGTGTGAAATGAACAAGTAGCTTCAATCCACCACCAACTTCTTGCTCACAGTTAAAAATAAAAATATAGTTTAACCAAAAATTGTAGTTAGCATGAAAACACGGGAATCCCTCTTGTCATCAAATTACCAGTAAAATATATTATGAAAAATGCCTTTCAGTTCTCCAGCAGTTAAATTGATTTTCTCTTGTGTTGGAGGTCAGAAGTTGCATACTTCATTTGCATGATGTGATCAGTGAAAGGGAGCAGGCTTTGAGAATGAGTTGAGATGGGGAGGAAAAGAGGGAGACAAAGATCTCATCTGTAACATCTTTGGGTTAAAACAAGTAGTGCATTGGGCTAAAACAAGTAGTGCAAAGCAGTCATGGTGTTTCTCACTGTTAATCTTGCTAATACTGTTCTTTTGGTAGATCACTTTTCAGGTCAAACGTTTAAAGAAACCAAAAGTTGAAAGCTTGGATCTTCAGGAACCAGTTGGGAGAAATGTGGAAGAAGGAACTAATGCAGAAAATGAAAACTTTTACCAAACTGCTCTAGAGATCAGTGGACCAAAGATACCTTCTCCTGGACCAATAGGTAACCTGAAATTTCTAGAGAAAGCAAATCATTTGCAGCTGTTGTATTACTGTGGTTTATTTCCTTTGCACCTTTATATTACACTGGTTTATTACTGAAAATAAGCATCACAAAAACTATGTAATGATATGGCCCTTCTAGATGAGTACATGAAAAGACAAGAAATCTCTTCCATCAGCACCTTCTTGATGAAGTGCAGCCTAACTTTGTGTTGAATGAAAACTTCCTAGTTAATTTCCCCAGAAGTTCTGGGGATGAGGTGGTGAGAGTGGAGAATGAAATAGGTAGATATTGTGAGTAGAAGTTGTAAAACAGAGAGGGGACTTGGGTGATCTCTTTTGATAAACTGAATGGGCAGAGGAGTTAGTTTATCAGGATGCAGAATAAGAGTTTGTACTGACTTCTGGTTAGCAGAAGGCATACAACTCAGAGCTGAAAGTTTAGTCTAATAAAAACAAAGTAAATAAATCAAGTGTTCTTCTATAATTATTCAGTAACATTATAAGAGAAAACTTAGAGACTGTCTTCCAAAACACTGTAGTTACAGAAGAGTAGACTTCTGCACCAACACAGATGAGATTTTGAGAGGCAGATGGAGTTTTTGCGAGTTGAATAAGAGAAATTGGAGAGTAATCTGTTAATATGGTGCCAAAGAATAAAACCAAAGTAATTGACCCCTATACTTCTTGTTTTGTCTTTCAATTGAGCTAAAATCTTAATGTTATGGGGCTGATGTGTAAGCAAATTCTAGAGTGCATCTTAGTCCTTGATGATTTGATGACCTGGAAAGTGATTTCACATTTTGAAGGCTTTTACATTAAATCTTTAACAACCTCCTTTTTTAGCAACTGACAAATGTAGGTTATTGAATTAAATTTTAAAATGAGGGGGTCAGGAATACATGAAAACAGACTGTCATTTGTGAGCACACCCCTGTCCTTACCTCAGTGTTTATCCTCCTTCCCTCTGAGTTACTTTTGTGGCTTTATTACATAGCATCCCTCAATTGTAAAGTAATCTTCCCAACAGTCCTGTGAGGCAGAGTCTGCTGGCATCCTCTTTGCAAGAACTAAATCATTAAAATTTAAGTAACAAATTGAAGATCACCTGGGGAGTTCTTAGTAGAACGGAGGAATGATGGTATCTGTCTTGTGTTTCACTCCTTCCCAGACTACTGAACTGTCTGTAGCATTTCCATACCTCTTTATGTGCTTTGCTGTTAATGCCAGTAAGAACTAGCAGTCAGATAGTTCACAGTGGTGGTGATGAGAACTGATCATTTCCATTTGTATCTCAAAATTAATTTCCCCTTTATTACAATATTTTACAAAATACATGGTATTAGAGGCTTTTTCGTTGTTTGCAAAATATGATGAAGTGGTTTACTGTAACTTGGATGAGAAATAGGCATTGCATCCAAATGGGCAAAATTTCATGTAACTAGAAATAAATACTGAAATATTGTCCACATAGCTGGTTTGATAGACTGGCACGTTTTTAAACTTGGCTTCCCACTGTGCAAATCTACTTCTGTAGTGATTTTTTCTTATGTTCCAAATAGTTTGGACATTTTTGGTATGAGAGGAGAATGTTTTCTGACATTTAACACAGGCCAGTTTCCTAGGACTTGATACAGTATACACCAAATCTGAGGGAAAGATTTCAATAGGCTTTAGTTTAAATGTAAAGATACCTTTCTCTGCCTTGCCTTGCTCCTCTGCAGAGTGGGAGAGCTAAAGTGTAATTAAATAGTTTCAGGAAGGTTTCTATCTTGAGTGTAAGAAGACGGTAAAAGCCACTGACTGTCTTAGGCAATACTCATTAAATTGTATTTGCAGTATTTTTCGCCTGGAATTGTCAACAGATAGACCAGTCAACTTTTATTAGTTTTTAACTGTAGCTGTAGAACATTAATGATGACTCACAAATTTGGCTTAAGGACATTTAAGTAGAGACATTACCTGTAAACGAGATTGGCAGTTGTTCTTAATCTGTAGTTTTGGTAAAAGTGTAATGAAACAGATTTGAAATTTCATCTCCTAATCTGTCTTGTGCACAATCTGGTTCTGTCTGTGCATGCTACCAGTCCCATTCAGTCCATTTAAATTTAGGAATGTTCTTAAAGAAATGTCTCTGTAAGACAGACTTTTATAGTGTAGGGGATGTATCCACTGGCATAGAGTATTTTAAGAGTCGTTGTACTGAAATAGAATGTCTTTGTCCTTCCAGTAAGTTTCTTCTATTTTTGTTTTATTTTCTCAAGGAAAAAGGCGTGACTACCGTAGCCTTGGCTGGCCCAGCCCTGATGAATGCCTGAAACTCCGCAGGGTAGAGCTTACAACTGTAGCCAGCACGTGGCTTGCTGTTTCTGCTAAAAACATTGAGTGAGTATCTTGGATATGAGCCCTAAGTAAGTTACTTACACAAAGCAGGACAATTACGTGGTCTTCAGTATGTGTAAACTGAAGATTTTATGTTAGTAAGAAAGAACTTCCAGGATTTCTAAGTTTGAAAGCATCATGTGGAATTTCATCAATTAGACTTGAAAAGTACAAGTGCAGATGTAAGATCCAGTTTCTCTTGCTTCTTGAGCTACTCAGATGAGATTCTGCCAGGTTCAGGGCAGTTTACTTTCACTAGAGAGCTTTCTAATGACTGTTCTGTTCTCTTAACTAATTTGACTTGTTTTATGACATTTGTAGCATTACAGAACACATTGATTTTGCCACACAGCTGCAGGAACCAGCCATGGAGCCCCTTTGTAACCCAAACCTCCCAGCCAGTATGCATACTTTGGACCACCTGCAAGGTGTCTCTAGTCGGGCCAGCTTGCATTACACTGGAGAAAGTCAGCTGAAAGAGGTATGCCAGAGCTGAAGGCCGTCACACAAAAGTGGCCATACTGTGGCAGATTCAAGGTGCATTTAGCTCAGTGCCTTGTCTCCAGAGATGACTTTCAGTGAGTGAATGCCTGGATAAAACTGTAAGAACAGTGCAGCATGAAGTTTTACCAGAATGCTTTCCCAGCCATCTACAGTCTGCCCTGAGGGAAATCCTAAAACACCATTAGTGTCTCTGTATTTATAGCTCTTTGTGGATGAATTAGTGAAGGTAAAGTCCAACTCAGCATACTCAGAATTTTTAGTGTTCTAAGTATTCAGTGCCATGGAGTTACAGCACTGTGTTATACAGATAGTATCAACCCAAGATAGACGGTTATGTTTAGGTTGAAGCAGGCTACAGCATTTGGAAAACGCCAGGCAAAAAAACAACCAACAAGCAAGGGGACATCTCTTACGAGGTTCCAGCACCTAAGCACTTTTACTTCCTCTTCCATAGGTCCTACAGAATCTTGGCAAAGACCACTACTCGCCACAGTCACTAGAACAAGTTGGTACTCGAATAGCCAAAGCTTTGGAAAAGGTATGTGTAAAGGAGACGAGAAGTCTGGGCTTACTGCTCATGACTGGCATAGTGGTCAATCCGGTCTGCAATCGTTTGTCTGAAATCCTACTCAAGGAACGTATTAGTACTTGGGCTAGGGATTTGTGTCTATTTAGCATCTGTAATGCCCTCACAGGTATTTTGTGGAGGTATATCTTATGCTTATACCATCAAGTGTCTTCTGTATCTCTCTGCTGAAACCTTAGCTTGTCTAATGTCCCAGTGTTTCCTGCCCTGTAGTGAGCAGCATTGCTGATTATTGATTTATGAAATGATTTCAACAGTTCTCAACCCTCTTCTTTCTCTTTATGCTACATTGACTTGGAGCTTATGGAAAGTGGAGTTAAGCTATGTCTCCCCTCTCCAGTAACACTCCTCCTGGCATGCTGCTGCCAGACACCTCAGAGGGGCTTCCTGTTTCAGCCTGCTGCTTCTCCCTGGTGCAGTGTTGGCCTGAAGTGTCACATGGGTTCAGGCAGAGGTGTGGTACCATGTGCAAGCCTGCACTCCCTGTTCTCCCCAGAGAAAGCCAAGCTTCTAGCTAAAGGACCTCAGCTGTGAGCCCTAGGATGAGAGGATTAGGGACATATTTTCACAGGATCCACGAAGCAGACAGGAATGTCAGGGATTGCTACTCTGTATTTACAACTAGTAGGGACAGTATCCCAAACTACTGTGGAAAAGAGGGCTCAATGAAAACAGTTTGGTGCCCCTAGCCTGTTGGACCAAAAGCTGTCTGAGGTAGTTGCTGTGCTTTGAAATTATTACCAATATAGCTTTGTCCATCCCCTGAAAGTAAAGACATTACTCTTTTCATCATATTACAAGAGTTAGTTTCTTTTCACTTTAGATGTATACTAGCTTTTTTGCTTCCATGCTAGTTTCCCCTGCAGAAACCAAGATTTATCCAAATTAGCTGAATATTTAGTGCAGAGATTAGAAACAGAATTCTCAGTATTTTCCTTTGTAACACAGGGCATGGGAGTCAGCCAGATAGAGGCTGGGCTTTGGCAGGCTTCTGGACTGAGCTGCATCCCAGGGCATCCTTTCTCTTTCCAGTGACTGCAGGGAGCCTACAGGTCCAATCAGCTAATTTAGCTAAGTTTTTTCCTTCATGTTGGGTAATGTGTGTGCACATATAGATGCTCAGCATCAGAGAGCTGGTTAGAAGCTGTTGTGGCTGCTGAAACTCTTGTTGCTGTTGAAAGCTATTTAACTGCTGTTCTGTTCCTAAGGAAATGATGTTGCACTTGGAATTTGTTTCATTTGGCAGTCTCATTTACCTTGCTATTGCATATATGTTGTCAGAAACTTTTTGCTGCTTTGAAATAGTTTAATACTCTTTTAAAGCGTAACATCCCCTACCTCAGTTTCTCAAATAAATTGGAAGAGTGAAATGTAGGAAGAGTATTCACTACCGGTGTATACATGACAATTTTTTGTGTTCTTCTTTTGCCAGAATCAGACTTCATGGGTCCTCTCTAGCATGGCAGCTCTTTACTGGAGGGTGAAAGGCCAAGGAAAGAAGGCAATTGACTGTTTACGGCAAGCATTGCACTATGCACCCCATCACATGAAGGTGTGTATACGTGTGTGTGCCCTCTACTCAGGTGAAAGAATGTTTTGCTTGTCACAGCAGAGCTTTCACAGGCTGTTGTGAAGGCCAACACTGTATATCAGGTGTCTGTAATGTATTAGATATTAGCTGGTTGAGGTGAAAGATTTTCACCATTTGTTTAGTATGGACTGTCTCTTAAAAAAAAGCTAACTGCAGAAAAGGTTCAGTGGAATTTCCTGCAGTTCCGTGGGTGTGACACCTCCTCTGGGTATCCCAGACTTGAACTTCCTCCTGTTAGGACTTAGAGTCTTCATCAGCCTTTGTCTGAACAAGTGTTCTAATCTAACATGTGAGTGTATGTTTTCTGGTTATGCTTTTAGTGAAGGAAGTACGTCTTCTGGTTGTGCTTTTAGAGAGGTTGGGAGGTGATTATCTAAAGGAATTACTTAAGTGCTTGAATCTTAAGCGTTTGGGCTGTGAATCTCAGTTGTACACTAGTCCTTGACTTTGTGCAGCAGTTCTTTGCTCAGGAAAAAAAAAAAAAAAGCAGTACTTTGGACACAGTCTTCTCTTTAGTGTTTCAGTTGGCTGAAGTGCTCTGTACTCTTCACCTTGCCAGGTGCTATGCTGAGCATTGTAATGTCTGGTCTTAAACACCAGGCTCCCCCTTGCAAACTGATAAATGCAATACAGGCTCCTTACTCAGCATAGCAGATTTTTCTTTTTGACCTGGGCAACAAATTGTACAGCCTGGAAAAATGTAAATTCCACTGGAATCTTGGTCTTCAACCATTCTCTGAAAATTGCGAGACGAAGTAATTCATGCTTTCAGGATATTATTAGGAGGATTTAGCCATTAACAGCAGAAATGCCTCAACTAAGAAATGCACATCCCCACTGCACATTCTTTGTATGTTTCCTATAATTATATTTATTTGCATTATCCATTTAAAACAAGGTTGGAACCAAGACCTAACACATCCAGCTTTTGTTTATTTTCTTGTGTTTCCATGTAATTGGTTCCTCAGGAAAGGAGTCCTGAGCTGTGTGATTTGTAAGGGCCAGACTATGGTTTGGAAACTACAGTTGTCAAGATTATGGTGAAGTAGTGCTTTTTTCTGGAAGTATGATATCATGTTGTTTGAGATTGTATGACTCTCCAAATTTGTGTCTTTTGTCCTCCATATTGAAGCTGCCTCTAGAGAAAATCCTGGATCTTGTTTGTAAAGACAGAGCTCCAACTTTTACTCAGACTTAGCACTGAATTAAAAGCTATTTTGTGTATTTTGGTTTATCCTCCTCTTTGCTTTTATGCACTTTGGCTACTTTCACTTGACTTTTCTCATGCAAACAAAAGGTAATTAATTTTCCAGTGAGCTTCTCTTGTGATTCTGACTTCCATAATATCTGCTTTGCAAACATGAATAACTTGGCCAGCACAGATATTCCTTGAGATGTGAAGGTCAAGGAATTGGGGATCACATACAGAACGTTTATTGTCCTGTTGAAGGCACCTAAGCCTCGGTACTAAGCAGTATTTTGTGCTTTGAAAGTTTCAGGCCCAGCTCCCAGAGAGTCTGTCCTGGCTGCCAGGGCTCTACAATTTTTTCAGTCAGACAAGGTCACAGTCTGGAAATCCAGGAAATAAAGAACATACCATCAGTGTCTAGCTGAGAAAATTTTATTTATAGCTATTACTCAGCATCAGAATAACAATTCTGTGGCAGAGGCAGGACAAAAAATGATGCATCTGTTGCACTAATGGTTACCCCATGTTTTCTTCCCTGCTGTCCCCTTTGTTCATATTCCCTTTCCTTTTATGCAAGAGCTGAAGGAGGGTATTCAAAAAAACCAGCTTCTCTTGTCTCTAAAGAGTGCACCTCATCTTTGGGGAGAAAATAGTCTAAGAGCTTCTAAAAACTAAATGAACATTCAGTTAAGTGAGTTAATTTTTGAGGGCTTTTTTCTATCCAAGAGGAATGTTTGTCACTGTTGTGAGTGGATGTAGATGTGAGGGTTTTTTGTTTGTAACTCAGGCTGAAATGCAGTTTTGTATTAAAATAGGTCTGGATCATTATTCTCAACATCAAAAGAGAGGGAAGTGGGTAGGAGCCAGATGAGTGCGATTTGGTAGTGGATTCTTCTGTTTGTCTTGCTGATCCCGAGACAATTGCAATGGAAAGAAACTGTTTGTTGCTTGCTCTTCTCCTCCAGGATGTACCACTAATAAGCCTAGCAAACATTTTCCACAACGCCAGACTCTGGAATGATGCCATCATTGTGGCTACCATGGCAGTGGAAATAGCGCCGCACTTCGTGGTTAACCATTTCACGCTGGCAAATGTCTATGTAGCAATGGTGAGTGTGCTGTTGCCCAGCTGTGGCTGTCTTTGGGACACTGTTTACATGTATGTAAAAGTCTTATTCTCACAAATAATTTTGAAGGACCAACGTTCAAGAAATTGGGTATGATCATAAAGAATTAGTATCTTTAGAAAGACGACTTCTATTATTTATTTTACTCCTGTTTTTTGTTTAGTACTTTTAAGTACTGAACATTTTTATAAGCTGGCTTAAGAATGCCATGTGCAAAGCTTTGTAAAGACAGGAGCAAACAATTGGTAATTTGTGTTGTCCACCTATCTAAATACAAGATATTTTATAATACTGGAAAATTAATGATGAATTTGGTCTCTATTTTGAAGAGCTAAGCTTGGAATAATAACGAAAACCCAACTCACAGTTGTGGTGAACATACACAAGGGAAGTTCATTTTCAATATCTGGACTATCAATGCCCAGTATAATTTTCAGATTGAACTAAAATTTCTTTATACTGTCTATATATACTATTAAAATACACTTTTTTAAAAAGCAAGATTTACAACTCACCTTCATTTAGTTAGTCTTTATGATATGGCCAGAAATTCATATTATCTCTACTTCATAACTAAAGTTACTGAGAAAAGGAACTTACGAGAAAAAAATAAGTGATGAAACGGACAAAAAGCCCCAGAATGTTTTGGGTGTTTTCTCCTCTCATTTTTCCTCTAATACACTCTCAGATATTGGCATGCTTTCCTGGTTAATAAAAAAGCAGGGTGGCATAGGTAATGAGATTTCACCTATACAAAAACAGATGCTATTTCCACATGAATGCTTCTAACTACTAGCCTGGAGTTCAGCTTATCAATTGAAATTGTCTAGCTATTGTATGCTATTTAAGTTTTGGGGGTTTTTTGTTCAGGTTTACACTTTTTATTGAGTAATCTTTTAAAAATAATTTCAGGTTGTTTCTAAAAATGTCAGCTTTTCAGAAAATGTGATGGTTTTGCATTGTCCATGATTTTAAAGCTTTGATCTACTCAAATTCTGACTGAAATCTGTTTTTAGAAGTTATTTTTACAGCAAGAATACAGAGGTGTACTATTAAAAAGAAAACACAAGAACATTGGTCAATAATTCTCAGCAATAACTCAACTCCTTTCCGTGCATTATGCAGAATTGAGTCATTAGCCCAAGAAAATATCAGTTATTTGTGGGAGAAGAAAAAAAATCCTAAATCACAAGGATTGGTTTTGTTACTTCAGTGCATATCATGCTGCACAACTGGTTGGGATGGGAAAGGCATAGAAGATGTGTTCACTGTTTTTAGAATCTGACTCTTTGCACTCTGGTTTCTTTCTTCACAGGAGGAGTTTGAAAAGGCCATGAAATGGTATGAGTCAACACTAAAGCTTCAGCCGGAGTTTGCCCCAGCAAAGAACCGAATCCGCACCATTCAGTGTCATCTACTTCTGAAAAAAGAGCGACGGTCTCCTTAGAGATCAGCATCTTTCTCTTTTTTAAAAATGTCATTATTCTCTGTTCTGCTCTTAAGTGTGCTAAGATAAATTGATGAATTGAAATTTTTAACAAGACTGTTAAAAAGAGATGGGATTTGGATCAAGGGTTCTTTTATTATTTTTTTGTCAAATAGAGGAGCATCTTTGGAAAATATATTTCACAGACCATAATTTTAAAACATCCGTGTAAATATTAAACAAAGAAACTTCCATGAGTCCATGACCACCTGTAACAGGACCTAGGCACTGTCAGTTTTTCCATAATGCTCAGATTGGCATCAGCATCCAAAATAACTTGCTTCATGTCTTATAATCTTAAGCCAATGGAAATGCAAAGCACACAATTGTACCAAATAGTAAGAAGAGATAATCAGCAATCCATGTGAAACTCATGCTTTGTCCAGTCTTGTTCACTCCATACCACATTACCTGCTTTTTTGGAAGGAGAGGAACAGACTTTTAAATATTTATTAAAAAACATGAGAAACATGAAGCATTTTTGGAATTCTTCATTTCTGTTGGGGAATAAGGAGGAGGTAGCAGCAGGACCCTAAAGTCAAAGTAGTTTTTAATCATACTTGCAGGAAAAAAAAATTGGTAAAAATTCCAGTAAGATGTTTTATATTTGTCTATATATTCATAGCCCTCTGCCTCCCTGAGTGGTTGATTTACTAATTCTTTGTTCACTGTATTTCTAGCCGTTTTGGAATAAGGTGCAAGTTTATGCTCACCCTGAGCCATACTTTCAGCTGCCAAGGAGGAGGAGGTACATGGTGTCAAGGTGTCAACAGCAAAAAAGTCAGGTGGAAGATTTCCAAATCAGTTCCGTCTTTGGTTGGTGGAGGACATGATTCTCCAGAATCAAAAAGGGCACATACTTGAAATAAAATAAATTGTTTATGAACAACTCGCAGCTTCGCTGTACTGTGTGTGTCATGCGCCACTCGCGAGAGTCCAGGTTAGTCTGGAGGAGCTACAGCCTTTCCTTGGGAGCAGACGGAGCTGGGAGCCAGGAAAGCCTTTGACAATCCTGATCAGCCAATTATTTCGTATGTACCCTTGAAAAATTCCTTGAGCCGCTGTGTCTGACTCTGTGGCAGAAGGAAATAAGGAAAAATTAACTAACTCAGCTGTCATGTCAGCCACTCTGCAGCTTCTAGTGTTAAACATGCTTCTTTGTGATTCTTTTTAAAGAACTAACAATGCTTACAAACTTACTGCGTGTTTTTTCTCCCCCAATATTTTTCCTGTCTCGTTGATGCAAATTAAGAGTAAGTATGGCAGTGGTAGAAACTATGACATCAGTGTAATTTTTATAATACTGGAACTTTGTACTTCATAAAAGGATCATTGAATATTTTTGTATATGACTGAAGATGAGCAGTTCTAATGCAAATTTTACCTCTGTTTTATTGCAAGTAATTTCCATTTATCTAGGAGTCCTGACAGAGGTATGAGCAAGTGCTACTGTTGGGTAGATTTGTATTAAAAGTGTGCGAACCTGTCAAATTTTTGTCAACAGAGTCAACAGCATGTCAGATTTTATGCTCTTCCCAAGGCTGCTGGAAGGCTGAATGTTGTTGGCTGGAGACAGGCATAACTGTATCTCTGTGTAAACTCCAAGAGGAAGATCACTTCATGAAAGGTCTAAAACCACCACTAGGATCATGGGCTGGGATAATGAATTACAGAGATTTCTGACATAGAGCTGTGGGAGAGGAAAATAGCAAGGCAGGTGCAAGTAAATTGAAAGAATTTCCATTTGATGTAGGAAAAAGTGCAAAGGCTTTTCCTTGAATTAATGTGCAGAGCAGCTGCTTTTATTTAGTTTTGTTAACTGGTCTCCTTCACTTTATGGTGGTTGATAAGTAGTTGGGAGTCACTTAAACACATTTGGTAAATCTTCCATTTCATATACTAGTTTTAAAATGTAGTATGCAAAAACTTAGCTTGGTACAGGCATGTACCTTACAACTTGGTTTCCTAATGTATCACATGGGTAAATCAAGTGGTTGCCATGTGCTGAGCTCTTTTCTAGTGCGTCTGTCCCACTGCTGCTGGGAGATGCTGAGATTCAAGTGAAGAGTAAGGCTGGTCCTTAAGAACCTAAAGCACCAGTATGTGGAGCACTGGTGGTGATCCATGGCTTTGACAAAAGATGGAATGAAAATAGATCTTTTCTGGATCAGCAAGGATTATGCTCATAGAGGATATTGCTGGGCACTTGAAATTGGTAATTAATACTCAAGCCAGCTTACATCTTGCTTACTGCAGTGTTTACTAATTTATTTAAAAAATCCAGCAAGATGCACTGTGCACAGACTTCAAGCAAAATGTAGGAAGACTAAGTTTGTGTGTGGCCATACTGTAAACTGGCAGCAAGGAGGTAGTAGGACATTGCTGTTCTTGCTATCTTTGCATTTTCAGAGAATTTGCCTGTTACAAATGGTTCTTGAAAACTGCAGTAGTCTGATGATGGGGTTTTTCTTCTGAATCTTGGGTGAGTACTTAAATGTGTACTGCCTTAGTCCCATAAAATTTGTATGTACAGATGTTCATTTGCTACTTGGCTACTGTGTGCTCTCTCTGCCATACAGCCAATTTTAAAATAGCCTATGCTTCCCTCTTAACTATATTTCCTGAAATTTTAAGTAATTCCTGGATGTGTACTGCACAAGCAGTACATCCAACTGAAGCAGGGAAGTAAAAAGATCTACTTGGGAGCATGAACTTGGCTTAATGCTAGCACAGTGTGTCTTAAAGATTTCACCCACAGGTGATCTGCTGGGGAATGCTGGCTTCTGCCCTTGGAGAAGGCTAATGGAACACTCTCATGCCCATGCCTTTAACCCTTCTGTATAAATGCCAAGAAGTTGTGGGTTTCAGTGGTTTGACTGTGTTCAAATTAAAATTATTTATGCTGATCCTATGAACAGAAAACAAGTTGGGCAGCATGCTGAAATGGAGGCCACTGAATTTTTAAGAGCAAAGGTGTGATTCTCTGCAGGGTATGTTACCTATTCAGAGACTACATGCATCTCCTTCCATTTAAGTTATTTCAAAATAAGCTAAGGTGGTTGTCTAGGCTCTGTCTTTCACAAATGGGAAAGATGATTATCTTGAGAGGGTGATCTACCCTCCCTGTTGTAGAGCGTGACAAATTGTCTGTTCCTTTCCATTGACTGTTGGGATACCTTTGAGAAACTGAACTTCAGTATGGTTTCTAATATTGAGGCTTGGTAACTCATTTCACATTGACTGCTCTGCTTAACATATCACCAAAGCAGTCTGATGTAGGGATGACATAACCATAGGTAAATAGCAAAATCCTCTCTTCTCCAGAAAGATGGGGTTTCCTCAGTTGTTTTCAGAGCATCTCCAGGAATTAAGTGCAAATGGGGAAAAAAGTCTCCATTTGTTCACAGACAGCATTCTTGAAATCCTCAGCATCCTCACATATAGCCTCTAAAGCTCCTGACATTCGGGGGGTTTTGAGGGGAAAATGGTACAGGAGAAGAATCAGACACTTCTATCTATAAAGTGGTTGGATTTGATTCAGTGTTGATGCCTTAGTTGTACTGGTCAGGACTGCACTGATGCCATACAAAAAAAGGAAACTGAAATACTATATTGGCATCCAGTGTGACTATAGGATCATATTCAAACAAGAGGTTTTAAAATGCATTTGAGACTGAGATCACCTGTAGATGCCTTGCATGACCTAGGATAGAAAATAGGAAAATAGCCATCAGAAAAGTTTTGTGATGCAGCTCACCTTCTTTCCCCATATATTTTTTTCCCAAGGTTATAGAACCTCGCTCTTTTCCTCTCACAGGAAAAAGGCCAAAAACAAACTAAAAACCCACAACCTCTCCCTAAGAATAGTATGGTATAGCTGAAGATGCTAATTAGTTCTGTTGCTGTATTGTGATGCTTTTTGCTTCCTACAATTTGCAGTAGCTGCCATTAAACTTTTCTGGGTACCAATTTAGGAACCCCCAGATTTGGGCCCAGGTCAGTAATGTTCCTACCCTTGTTGCTGTCCTTCTGTATGACTTTAGGCAATACATTGCCCCTCCTTGCTCTACCTCTCCCTCCCACACATTGTCTGATTTATTTTAGAACATATTGGGGGGGAGGTGGTTGGAACTGAAATTATTGCTGTTTATGAATTCGGATGAGAAACAGTTGTAATCAGAGGCTATGAATAGTAGCAACCCAAATTAAAAACAACCTATTGAAACAGGGAATAGGCCAAGTTTGAGTCTGTGTCAGCACTGAAAGAATGAAAATGCTTTAGAAGGACTTGCCTGGGTATTCAGAAAAACACAAGCTCCTCTTCTCCAGAGCTACTGGATGTTGTGTGGCAGATTCAGCTGATCCTCCCATCTCAAGCATTACTTAGATGTGTCCTTCTGGAGTGCTGTAAGTTGTCTTGATTCTTAGAGGACCAGCTGGCCATGTTTGAGTCAATGAGACTCTCTTAAAATACACATCCCACAAGAGGAGGCTTTGTCACATGTAGGATTGGTTTGTTGAGTTTATTTTTACTCTTGATTTGCTGAATGTACTCAAGTGTACCAGTATTTATTCAAGCAAAACAATTTGAGTCTGTGAACACTGAGGCTTACGAAGCTTTCCTACCAATTTGTGGTCCTCTTGCTGAAGTCCAATGGCTGGTCATCTGTGAGAGCCAACAGAAAGTTGTGCAAATGACTACTGCAAAGGAACAGGCAGTGAGTTTAAAGGTAATTCGTTTTCACTACCATTTTTAGGGAATCTGCACAAGAGTGGTACAACCTATATTACACACAAAGAAAGTTTAAAAAATGACAACCTGAATTAAGGGAGAGGGTTCTTATACTTTAAGCGTTTTTCATTTTTGAGTATTGAAAAGCTCAGGATTGCTTAGGAACAGTGTTTTGATAAGGCTGACGGCTTAGAAAAGCATTCCCTCCAACTTTTGTAAGTAGCTGTTTTGTTAAACTTTTAAACCAAATTATGTACTTCTGGATTCCAGAGCAAAAATCATAGTATTCAAGTTCAGTAGTCCTAGAGGAGATGCAATGACAGTGCCACAGAAGGAATGGTTTCAAATATAGGTGAGCAGGAGTTAGCTTTGTGATATTTATAATCTAGGAGTATTTTCTTAATGCAGGTGTTTTGATTTGTTTTTTTCTTTAATCTGGATTCAGGCTTCTCCTTCCATTTTCAGTCCTTCAGAACTGGGGTATTACTAGTCTAACAGTGTATTGCTGTGCATGTTTATATGTGCCTATGGCATGCCAGGTACTTCACAGAAGAGCCAGTCTCTGCTCTGAAGGGTGTACAACCCCAGGCACTGGCCCACAGAAGGATTTCAGTGGTTACTGGTGCCTTAGCCAGGGATCAGACAGCTGTTGAGTCAAATCTTCTGGCCACAGTCCCTCCATGGTGACACAGCTGTTGGTTTTAAAATCCAACCCATCCCTATGTCTCTGAGAATAATACTCTGACAAATCAATGATCATTCCACTACAATTCAATGGAAAATTTTTGTCTGTTCTGCTTCTTGATCTAAATCCAACCATGTCCTCTCTCTCTAATAGTCTAATTCTACTGTTGGGTTTTTTTTCTTTTTTTAAATAAATTATTTCCCAGAGCTGCAGCTGCTACAGATTACAGTATGATAGCATGAGTTACCACTATGTCTTAGGATTTAGTTTTGCTGTGCCCTGTCTTGTGATCCATATGCTGAGGAGCAAAAAATTCATATATATAAGTTGTTAAGGGACACTCACTTGGGCAGATGCAATCCAAACAAACTAAATGGACTGGAGGAGCCAGTCTTATCCCTCTACTGTGCTAGAAGCTAACATAGGAAAATGTTTTCTCTGAAAGCAGACAAGAAACCAGGCTTTAATGGTGAGACTCTTGAAGGAGAAGAGAGGAAGCTCCAGGTAAAAAAAAAGAAACCAGGCTTTAGTGGTGAGACTTGAAGGAGAAGAGAGGAAGCTCCAGGTAAAAAAAGCAAGGAAGGCAAGGGTCCTGCTTTTTGTAGCATCAGAGACTTCCTGGTGGCAGAACTAGACAAGATAAAAAGGACAAAGCAGTGGCCTAAGTGGATGGTTCCTTCTGGTTGTCTGGAGCCATCAGAAAACGGAGAAGGACATCTAAGAAGCCGTGAGTCAATGTTGCAAAGCCATTGCAGACAGTGGGGCACTGGCATTGACATGTATTCCTGCATGATCAGTATGTGGAGTTTGGAGGGCCACAGCAGCTCTGCCTCCCTGGCTGAGGGACAAGTGTAAGTGCAGAAATGTCCTGTGAGCACAGGAACGAAAGCTCCCATGGTCACCTACTGCTGGGACTTCCAGAGGTCAGTTTCCAGTGAAGAAGTATCTGTTCTTTTTGAACCTGCTACTTCTGTGTTATAAAAGATCATTAACAGCTTTTGTCCCTCGCCTTTTCTGTGACATGCTTATCTAAGGCATACCTTCCTGACTACACTGAAGCTTGAGCAGACTCAGCTTGGCTTTTAGCCTACTGACTTCTTTGGGAAAGTAGAATACTTGCTTAAAAGCAATTTCAATATTTTTTGTAATAAGACTGTACAGCACCCATAGTCTGCTTTTTTCTGCCTCGATTGACATTACCTCTGGAAAAGAAAGGTCAGGATGTGATTTTGGTAACTGAGGTGCTAACACCAGGGTAGCCAATCTACACCTCACACACGGGGAGTTATCTTCCAGCCCACTCACTCTTGCCCTCTTTCTTGGGGACATGCAAATAGTGAGTTCTGTGTCTTGTGTGACACATGGACCTGTCTGCCTGTGGGCAGTTTTCTGTGCAAGTGGGTGGCATGATGGCAGGGTGTGTATGTCCCTAAGCATGGCTGGATGCACACATTTGCATAACAAAAAGTACATGATGTACCCTACCTCAGTCACTGAACCAGTTCTATTAACTATTAGACTGCCATAATGAGAATTGGGTCTAAAATCTATTTAATCTGTGTTATCTCTTGAATACAGTAGTGCCTTACAGTCTTTTTCAGTGATCTGAGAGAGGTGAATTGAATGATCTTCCAAACCCCACTTAATTAATTCCTGACTGTCATCATAGGGCAATTTTAATTATTTGGAGCAGCTTAGTCAGCACATCAGGTTGCAAGAACTCTACAAGAGTTCTTATCCTTGTCACTGTGGGTTTACATGGGCTTTCCTTGGAATAGCTATAGCAACACCCCCTACACCTGCATGCAATAACCAGCCTTAGCAGGGGTGTCTCTGAAAGCTCTTATGAAACTGGGTGGCTGCAACCCATGTGAGAGCATTTCCTCAGGAGCAGATCAGATCCATGCAGCACTGCTTGTGGTACCCTGACAAAGAACCCTCTGTCCCTTTTCATAAACAGGATATTTTTTGCCTTTAGATGCCTAGAGTGTTTCTTATGAAACACTTTCTCCTAAAATGTTTCAAAGACATTTTGACCAGAAGAACAAACAATTTGGTGTATTTTAGTGCAGGCAAGGCTTGCTTTCTTCAGTTGGAGGACCTGCAAGAGTCAAAAATAAGGAAAAAACCAAAATGGGAGGAAGTTTCTTTAGAAACTCTTCAGAAGAGAAGGCAAGACAAGCCCCTTCTCTTTGCCTGTAGTTTCAACCTTCCTCACTGCTGGGCAGAGGTGTAAAGCCTGCCCATTTCATTACCTGCATGAATCTAGGGACAGGGCTTTTATTTTCTTTCCATCTTTTCATTTATTGGCTTAGCCCTGAGCTTTTTATTTTTTTTTAATCTTTTTGACTGACTGCATGGCAGTTGTAGTTCTTTCAGTCTGGATAGCATGTCCTAGCATACCAGGTTACTGTGATTTCTTTGTTCAGCACACAACCCTTCAAGTGGGTGAAAAAGAAGAACAAGACCTTCTAGTATTGTCAGCATGACTCTAGGAAGTTTGAGAGGGGAATGCGAAGTGTGAATGAATTCACAATATTCATTTAAAAGTTGGTATTACTAGAAAGAACAGCAAGGTCACAGCAGATAAAATGTAAATTAATTCATTTCTGTGACTCTTTCACTTCAAAGTGTCACCAGCAACTCTTGATTACCATCTCAGAGCCTTGCTTGCACACTACTCACAAGATCTCCAGCAAAATGGATCCTGGATGGCATGGCTTGGCTTTTGCAGGGAGAACCCATGAGCTTTACTTTTTTTTGTTTACATTAATCCTCCCTTACTTGCAGCAAAGTGACTTCTTCCCAGGGCTTTAATTCCCAGGCACCCACATTTCTCTGTGCCCCACTTCGTCCACATCATGCAGCTTGGCCACTCTGTGTGTACTGCTGCCAACTTGGAGCAAATGCAGGAGACAGTGAAGGTCAAACGAAGATGGGGCTCTGGAAAGAAACCAGGCAGTGGCATCTGTCAGCTTGTAAGTGCTTCCCCTGTTCCTTACTGTCTCCTCCAGCCTCTTAGAGCTGCTGTGTGGGAGGAAAGAGCAGCACCAGCAGCTGGAGGAAAGTGGGAGGAGTGGGAGGAAGAAGAGGGAAGAGCACCTGGGGGCTGAGAGCCAGCCTCGCTGTCTGCTCCCTTTCGCAGCCCCCTCCAGCTGTGTTTCTGTTCCTCACCTAGAGGAAATGTCAGAGGGGCTGAGGAGCAGGTAGTGGTGTGAGCAGTGGCTGTGGGGCAATGCCCACCGCCTCCCTCCCCCTTGCCGTGCTTCTGTCTTTCTCCATGCCGGGAAAAGTGCTGCCACTGATGCACTCCAGCACCGTCACGCCTTATTCTCTCTACCTCCAAGTTAATAAATGGGCAGCTGAAGCAAAGATGAGAAGTGACCAAGGACAAAATTAGTATTGCCTCCTCTCTGGACGTTTTTGGACTTGGATGGATAGTCTGTCCTACCAGGAGCAGGTAAGATTGTCCTATCCCAGTACACCTCTCCTATCCCATCCCACAGACTGTCCCAGCATCTTCCCGGGGGGAGTCACTGTGATGTGAGGGTCTTGCAACTCTTTGCCAGTGTGGGCACACCAGGTTTGTCGAGCTGTGTGCCCTGTCACAGTCATGCTACCAGTTCTCCCCTCCTCTGCCACCGCAGTCTTGGTCTCCATTGACAGAATCACTTTTTCACGGCCCAGTTTTTGCCCTGCCTTCCTCTGTGTGCCAGCTTTGGCCCTGTGACTCCCTGGTAGTGCAGTTTTGTGCCTACACACCTGCAGCTGGAGCCTCCCAGGTACACCCAGAGCCCCCTTCCTGCCTTCCAAAGGGCCCCTCACTGTTATTCATGGCAGCCCTCTATCTGTCCCCTCTATTCCCTTCCCGGCCAGCTTTGCCAGTGCGACCAGTGCTGGCGATGGACGCTGAGGAACGCGCCGAGGCTGACGCTGATTCCTCAGTACCCCCAGCTTCGGGCTGAAATAACACCCTGGGCAGGAGTTTCTCATGCTGGAAGGGGATGTCCGCGCCGCAGATACCCCGGTGTGCCCCGTTCCGGGGAGGTGGGGATGCGGCCCTTTGGCCGCCAGGGAAAACAGCCGCTCCCGCCGCAGCTGGGCGGCCCGGCGGCGAGGGGGGAGCCGGGGGCGGCGGCGGCGCTGCCCCGCTCGGCCGGCGCGGGACCGGGACTCCCGTCGGGGCTCCCCCGCCGCGCTCTGCCCCCGCACGGAGCGCGGCTGCAGCCCGGTGGATCGCCCCCATGGACACGCGGCTGCTCCCCGGCCCACACCGCAGCCGAGAGGGCGCTGCCCTCGGAGAGCGGCGCCGGGCGGCCGGGAGCGCCGCCCGCTCCCCTCCGTGCCCGAGGTGCGGCCGCGAGGTTCCCGCCTCGGCCCGGGTTCTCCCCTTGTGGGGCGAACGGGGGGGCAGGGGCTGATGTGTTCTGGGCTTTTGGGGACGGGAGCCTCCATGGCAGCTCCGTGGAAGCGCCAGGTTTTGCGGGGGTGTTCCTGAGCCCCCCTGCTTGGGGCCGCCCGCACTCCGCCCCGCAGGCCGGCTGGAACCCCCGGGTCCGGGACAGCCCCGGCTGCGGGAAAACCTCCGCCCCGTCCCCGCCTCCCCGCCCGCCGAACGGCCCCGAGGGAGGCCCGGCTTCCCCGCGGGCACTGCAGTGCCCCGGCGGCGGGGGGAATCTTCCCTCCCGCCCACACGGCCGGAGACTCGGGGGATGCGGCGGCCGGGGGTGGAAAGGCGGAGGCGGCGCGGTGCTACCGGCGATCCCCTCCGGGGCAGGTGGAGTCCAGCACTGCACTTCTGAGGGGTTTACCCACTTCAGCTCTAAATGCTGCAAGGGGAGGGTTTGCCCATGGAAGGTTTCTCCGGGCGATCCTCCCAGCCTTCGGAATGCTCCTTTGTGCAGCCTCACGCCGATCCGCCCTTCGGGCTGCGGTGTGTGATTCCCTCGCCTTTCACTGTGGGTTGTTGTTTTGGCCAAAACTTCAGTCACAGCTGGGTTAATCTTTGTCTATTTCACGAAGCTCACGATTGTTGCTTTCCAGATGACCCTCCCCAGCTTTTTTTACCAGCTCGGTGCCTCACCTCTGCGTGCCCTCCAGCTTCTCAGAGCAGCCCGTCTCCCCAGAGCCCAGAGGACAGCCCATTGGCAGGGAGTTCCCTGCTCACCTTTTCTGCCTCTGGAGCGGGCAGAGACATTATCCAGCCCTGCATCTGCCCTAAAATGTCTCTAATCAAAGCACCTCAGACTCTGACAGTTTCAAACCTTTCGGGCTGGATTCATGCTCAGAGAATGACACCACTTTCTTCCAAACTGTTTTAAATTCAAAAAAAAATCAAACAGGAGAGTCATGCTTCGAGCTGGACTATGTGGAACCTGGGAGTAAAACATCGGGTCTTTTCACCTGATGGCCACCAGTCCTGCTGGGACAGGTAATAGCTGCCTTTTGGAGACCTAGAGGGGCAGAGCAAGAGAAGTGGTGCAAGCATCCCCACCCCAAGTCCCACCACCATTTGTTAGTCCTTGCTCAGCCCCCTGGCAGGAGATGAGAAATGAACTGGGAACTTGCCCACGCAGGGCGTGGCACAGGCACTAAAGACTGAAGTACAGAAGCCACAGCCATGGTGGGGACTTGTCCTGCCCGTGTCTGTGATGTCCTTTAATATCTTAGGATACATAGGGGATTGCAGTCTACAGGATTCTCAGACTGCCCCCCATTTTCCAGCTTGAAATGCTGTTTAAAATGGATTTTTAAAAAAATCCAAACACTATTAAATGCAAAGAAATCATGAAAAACAACAAGGAACAAAAGCTCTCAATCCTAGCTGAGCACTGCACAGACAGGAACCTGCTCTGACGTACATGAGCACCCCATAGGGATTAACTCTCTCCTGCCCAACAAAGCCAGCCTTCCAGCTTCTACTTTGCAGCACATTTTGCGTGCTATAAATGTATTTAATCTAGCCAGATAGGGTGATTAAAATGTACAGGCTTAGTGCATTTTACAGTACTATCTGCAGTTGTCCCCAACCAAAAAAAAACCCTCACAATCCTGGTCCAGGAGTTTTCTGCCTATATGACAGATAAAAAATGTTTTTTCCTGTGAAGCAGAAACAAGAATCAGGCAGCAGAAGTCTAAAGGAAAACAACAAGGAGAAGCTCTTAGAGTCATTTTCCCCTTCACTTTCTTGTAGTCAATATGCAGAAGGGCATCTATTGCATGTTTAGTACCAGCCAGTTAATATTTTCTTACCCTCACCCCTTAACTGAGGTTCCTAAAGCCCTTTGCAGCCACTGCTTCACTCAGTCTCAGGTACCCCCAGGAGACAGCTGGTGTCACTAACCTGTTTATAAAAAGAGGGGCAGTGAGCCACAATTGTCTGTGTAAAGTCTCCTAACAGACAATTCCTGGAACAAAAATTAGGAGGTGAGATTCTCAGTTCTGACTTTAACCTTCAAGGTAGGTTTCCTCCTTTTCCCAAACCTGCAGTGCCAAACCACTGCAGTATCAAACATGCAGCAGCATCCTCCATCTTCTTATCAAGATGATAAGTCCCTCAGAGTGGAGGGACATGTAGGCTGCAAGCCTCCACACCCTCACCTGCCCTTTGGGGAGACTGCCATTTAGAAAGCTGAACCAGGGGATTCATGCTTTTGGCTATTTGCATTATCCTTCATTTCTATAATGGAGCATCATTGCTGAGGAGGGAATTACACAGAAACCACTTGCTTTAGGTGCTGCATTTGTCCCATGTTTAAGCACCATGAGAAGGTTTGATGTTTTCCCCAATGTTTTCTCCCTGCATCTGTGGGTAATTCAAAATCCCACCATGAGACCACCTGTGCAGGGACACAGTGCTGAGGCTGTGGACCACAGAAGGTCTCAGCTGTGGCTACAGCAAGAACCAGCGTAGAGGAATTTTTCCATAGCAATGACAATTAAAGCATGACATTGCCTAAATATTCTTGTCCTTCTCACCATGGTCCACAGATTTTGAGTTCTCTCATTTTTTTACTTTCAGGTCTGACAGCATCTTGGGGTACCTGCATGGGAGGTGTGTAGAGATTGTCTCTCTTTCACTGACAAGCCATTACTGTGGTACAGCACGGGACATGAGCAAGAGGCTCCATACCATCTGAGAAGATCCTGTGACAAGAGGCAAGATCCTTGGAGACAGGTATGTCATAACAGGTATGGTGTTTTCTCTGAGAAAGCCAAGTGTAAAATATTTGCTAGCTTACACTCTACTGCACTTTGAGAAAATCTAAAAAAAATAAAATTCTACCTCAGAAGAAAGGGGGAAATGGGTTCTTTGGAAGAAAGGATTTATAGCAGGGAATTCCTCATGTCTGCACATATGTTCTAGAACTAGAAAATGTTCATGAGCTCTATTTCACTTACTTGAAATCTTTTCCCAAAACACCACATCTACTTTTCTTAATTCTGGGATGGTACCATTCTGAAATATATACTTTGAGTTCATCCTAAAATAAGATAAAACTATGCTGAGGATGCTTAGTTAGCATTGCAGAAGTGTGGTACAAGACATAACTTTTCATATATGATATGAAAAGTGTGATGGACCAATACTGAACTCAAAAAGCATGCCAGCAAATTTCTGGATGATGTTGCTGATCAGTGGTCCTGTGTTTCGTGTTCTTGTGCTCTCCACATATCCAGGCAGTGTAAAAGTCCTGGGGGAAGCACCATAGGTGCCAAACTGGACTTGTCCAAGCCTCTTGTCTTCCACTTGACTGTGCTGAAGGCCCTTGCCCTCTGCAAGAATCTGTCTAGGAGCAAGTGCAAAGTTTAAGTGAGATATCTCTGAGGGTATTGTGGCAGGAGATGGGTAAGAAAAGAGGAAGAAAGCATTTGCTGATAATCAGAATGTGAAAAATTTAATTTCAGTAATTTCAGGCTTGTGTTGCTCAAAAGTCAGCATTCATTGACATTTGAGAGGAAATGAGAACTTCTCAGCTAAGATCAGGCAGACATCAGTGTTGTTCAATGTTTCTTGAACACTACAGGGGGTGGTTTAAAATCCTTTAGTGCTCCTAATTTCTGTGTGCTGGGAATTCCTCCTAACGTCTATCTCTAGAAAGTCCAACAAAGATTTTCATACTGGTTTAAGTGTCCTGAATCTTGGCTTGAAACACAAAACCTTCCTCACCCATGGCTCTCCTGTCAGTGATGAGACAACAGGATCACAGATCCTCTTAAGCATCTTAAGTTAAAACCCCTTTCTTCCAGTGTTGCTCTTCTTGTCTCCATTTGCTAATTGTGAACATGGGAACTTGATAGCCAGAGACCTCATGCTAGAGCCTTACAGATCTCCAGATTACATGGCCATAATTAAATTGAGGAGAGCAGCGGGAAAGGAATTAATATCTTTAAAAAAAAAAAAGAAAGAAAAAAAGAAACAACAACCTAACCCCCAGAAATCATATACATGGCAATGACTTTAAATGTGTAGTATATGGTCAGTGACATATGAGTCACTTGAGCCTATCTTTATAAGAGCAGCTAAATATGAATAAAACCCCCAGCTGGCATGGTGCCACTGTCCCTGTAGCTATATCAGAGTATAACAGCAGCCTGCATTGTCAGCTAGAGGCTTATTGTCATCAAGGCCAGTAGAAATCCTAGTCCTGGGGCTCAGCTAAAAGTCATCTTATACCTCAGCCTCCTATTGCAAGTCTTCCTTGGAGCTATCTTCCATAGCTGTATTTCTTTTTATACCCCCATTTCACTTTCATGATTTCAAGAGTTTCCAAAAGAAGGAGTTGAAGGTATGGTGTCTCTCCTCTCGTAGTTATATTGTTCACAAGGCTCGCAGCTCTGCATTGCAACCTACACTTGCTTAATGTTTCTGGGCTAACACAGAAGCTGGTTGCTGCCTGCCAGGTTTGACAGTCCTGTCCACCTTATGTGATGTTACCATGGACCTTGGCCAGGTCCATCCAGGTTCTCCCTTTGGATGTATGAGTGTGGCCAGTGCTGAACCATTGCTCTTACTGTCTGCAGCACAAGGAGGTTCTGTGAAAAGGAGATGTGTGTAAAGGATATTGGCCTTTAAAAATGTTGGACTGGCATCTGTCAGCAATGACATTGGTTTCGGCTGACTCTGCTCCACCTAGATGGATAGATTAGATAAAGTAACCCAGGTGCCCTCCAGCTCTGCCACTCTGTGACAACACCCTGAGAGCAGTCTGTGCCACCATTAGCTTGATGAGCCATCACAACCAAAACATAAAGAGACGACAAGAGCCCATTTTGGTTTGGAAAGAGGGCTTGTAGTAAATTAGTGTACTTCCAAACCTGTGATAGTGAAGATGCAGCCATAGTGCAACTGCAGAAGTTGGTAACCTGCCATAGTTTAAAACCAGGGTCCATCTCATCCTCTGTTGCCAAGGAGCAGACTAGAGGGGAGTTGGAAGATCAAGATGAGTTTTCCAGAAATGGCTGGTCTTCTATGCTACGTCACTCTTTACCAGCGTGCCGACATTGCCACCACATTGTGTTAAAAGGTCAAGTCCATCCAGCACCCATGTTGTGTCCCCCAGTTCCCCCAGGGAGTCACACAACACACATAGTTAGCTATTTATGCTAGCTCACTCCTGCCTCCAGTCCCAGGTGAAGCAGCTATTTCCCTTGGAGAGGAAACCTAGAAGAGGAAAGAGTTTCCATGAGGTGCAAGACAACCAGTTGGCAACACAAGCCCAGTGACATTGCTGAGCAGCAATCGTTAGCCCCTAATCCCCCCAAAAAAGAAGGGGTTTCTTCTTACTGGCTCTAAATGGGACTAACACATGAATTCCCACATGAGTGAGGACGTTACACAACCATGAGGCAACTGATCTCATGTGCATATCGCTGAGGAGAGGAGCCCTCCCCCGCATCTTACCAGAGCAGACAGTGAGCAGGGTTTCCTTAATGGGAATCCCTCCACTGCTTCTCCCCCAAATCCCAAGCTCCTCTGTGTGGGGTGTTCTGCCTGTGTATCAGATGGGCGGAATGAGGCTGTCGACTAATTTTTCATTCAAAGGTTTAGCTGAAGATAGATTTGATCTCCACACATATATTTCAAGAGAAGTTTTTTCAGCAAGTGTAGTAGGCTTAGCTTGATATGCCCACCTCTATCCACCCTTCTCCCTCTGGAGAAAGGAGGCAGCTCAGTTTGTTGCCTTTCACTATATCTGTTTGTAAGAAAGTTGTGAGAGAAAAGCTCAAATATGTGGGCTGCACACTCCAAGATAAAAAATAACAAAGCCAAAAAACTACCATGATCCTCTTAAGCCATTTGACAACTTGAGGTTCACCTTGATGTTGGTGAAGGCCAGTTGGGGAAGGGCTTTGTCCTTTCCCAGCAGTGTGGTGTGTGTGTGCAGGGCAGGTTAAAAAAGACTGGTTGGGAGCTCTCCTGCATTCCCAAATTTTTCAGCATCTTCCATCACCTAACTTCCATTTTTTTCTGAGTTTAGAAGCACTTACAAGTCACTGATTAATCTCACCCTGTGGCTACCCCAGCTACTCCTGCTCTATGCTGCTGGGTAAGGGAGCATGACTTACCCAGGTCAGGCCATGACAGAAGCAAGAGGAAGCCTGAGGAACATCTGGTCCAAATGATTTCCTACCTGTTAGGTCATATCTGTTATCTCTGCATGCAAGTTTGGGGAAAATTTGGTGCATGAAGGGGTTTTCCCAGGAGACTGGGAGTATATTTGTATATGCAGAGCTGATAAATTAGGTAACTGCCATAGCTGGTGAAGACCAGCTCCATCCTAGGAGGCTATAGAGGAAGATGACCTTCCACATGTGACATGGCTGGGGAGAGGGGCTGAGCCCTGACCAGGAGGTGGAGATAGGAGACAGGTCATGGCCCCCCAGGAATGGATTTCCCCAGTGTCACCAGGACAGCCCTTGGAGAGAAGAGCTAAAGCTCCCTGCTCTAGGTATCTGAAGAGTTATGCTGGAGCCTCCGCTGACCTCTCCTCCCCAGGAGTGAGGAAGCTTTGGACTAGGGCTGGCCCAGCTCAGCAGGGGGCAGGAGCAGGGAGCCCTGGGCAGCCCTACCAGCAGGAGCACCGTGACCACAGGCATCTGCCACCACAAGCCCCAGGCACCCACAGCCACAGCCAGACTGAGCACAGGAATGACTGCAACATGGAAGGGCCGTGGAGGCTGCTGGGGCTGCCTCCCCCCACGATGCTGGACACTAGATGGGGAGGGCAGCTCTGACTGGTACATGTCCCTCCATGGGAAAATAATAGGAAGATTGCTGGGATTTCTGCTTTTGTAAATTATCCTGCCTGTGAAGTAGCTAAGCAGAAACACCTAGGAGACAAAAAATGGAAGCATCTTCTTGATCATATGAAGAGTGTTGCCCCAAGACAGAAAAACTGTGTCCCAGCAATGCCACTACAGCCTTGGGTAAGTCGCTCAACTTCTATTTACCCACCTATAAAGTAAGTGCAACTAGTTTTTTCCATTTGTCTTTATTATTTTCTTTTTCTTTTATTTGTCTTTTCACATACTGAGGTCCTTGGGCAGCCTCTTAATACCCAGCATGTTTAGCTCCTTACATGTTATGCTGCAGATCTTATTTGGTTGTTTACTTCCTCCCATATCATAAATGAAAATTCACTATTCAGATATCCTTGTAGGAATACTGTGACTGGGAGAGGCTATTTTGAGAATGACAGGATGGAGGGGGAAAAAAAAAGGATTTTGTTAAAATGCAGTCATTGCCCTTCCTAAGCAAGGCTGAGTTAGCATCCTAGAATTGGGCAATAAATGCTACTTTTTTTCTGTGTCCAGCCCTTCCTTCATCCATTCTGAGCTGAACCTTTCTGCTGCAGTGTATGTTCTGTCCTCAATTAAGAAAAAAAAATAAAAGGGGGGGGGGGGAAGGAAAAAACCCACAAAATAAAATAAACCCCTGATAATATAATTCTTCTTCCACTGAGTCTCTGCACCAGGGAACTGTGAACAGTCTCCCCGTGCAAACAGCCCCCGTGTAAAAATAGCAACACAACTGCAAACTTCAGGGTAATCACTGCTTGATTTCAAAATATTTGTTCTGCTCCTGCCCTGTCCTTTATCTCTCAGGCCTCTATATGTCACTAAAGCAACATTCGACAGCTCCTCACCAGGTCTGCCTCCTCCAATGTGCTCCATCATTATTAATGGAAACAATCTCCATTTCAGAGTATTTAAAAATATACCCTTTTCTAAATATAGGCAATCTGTGTGTGCTTAACTACTACAGGGCAGAATGAGAGGGACCAAAATATTGACATGCACTGGGTGTGTATAATTTGTTTTGATTCCTGCTCCCCCCCCAGCCCCCCAGTGCCGATCTGTATATTACCCACACACCTTGGAGGAAAATCTGACATTATTTAGCATGAGGAATGTAGCTGCTGCTTGGAGCCTGGAGTTTCCTTTGTTTATTTTTCCATCCTCTGTCCAAACGGTGTCAGTGAGAGCGGAGCTTACGGAGCTATTTATAGCCTCTCTCCACACCAGGCTGCACCTTGCCAGCAGCAGCAGCAGCCCCGGGGGGGACGGGACAGTGCATTCCACGGGGCAGGGCAGGGCACAGGGACCCGGGCAAGGAGAGGAGGGCAGGGGAAAGCCTGGAAGGCAACGAGGAGCAGGGAGCAGAGCAGAGGAGGTGTGCAGAGTGGGGGACCATGGCATGCAAGTGGAGAGGAACTGGGGGGAGGTGGACGAGGAGAGCTGTCTCCAGTTCTTGACAGAAGCTGTTTTGGAAGAGATTTGAGGAGGGAGATGTCAGGTAGTTATTTCCTGGTTAGTATGGGGGCTTTGAATGAAATCATCTTGAGGCAACCTCTGCCTAGGGGAGTACTTGGGAGCTTGGAGTCAGAGTGAGACCTGCCTTTTTGGGGGGATGCAGAAGCATCCAATCTCACCCAGTGCAGAGGGAGAATCTAAAAAAAGAGGAGTTTTTCCCAATGGGAGGGGGGCAGCAAGTCCAGTGAGACTCATGAATGGGACTGGGAATTCTGCATTTATGTGGCCTGTTGACTCAGGGGATTGGGTGCAGAGTGTGCTTCCCAACCCTTTGCTGGCATCATCGCTTTTTTGGGGTGCCAAGCTCTGACCTTGGCTGGAGCAGACAGTCAGAACCATGGCATATGCGTGGCAATCCCCAAGAGGTTCTCAGTGCCTCCTGCCCAGCTCCCTCAGCTGTCACTGAGCCTTTGCTCCCCTTGCCATGCCTGGCCACTCTCCCTGGGGATCCTGCCTGCTTCCTGTGCCCTACAGGGACATTTTCCCTTCCCTGTTCAAGAGTGGATTTGATTCATGCCTGGCTTTATATGCAGACGTGTGCTGGTGGCAGTTCCCTAAAAGGGGGTGAGGGCAATGTACCCACTGACGAGGCAGCTCTGGGGCTCCATTTGCAGCTGTGTTCTGTTGTTGTTAGCATTAATAATCTTGCCCTTGGTGCAGTCTGCAGGGCTTGAGGTGCTGACTAAGGAACAAAAATCCAGGAAAGGTGGAGAGCAGGAAGGAGAGCCTGATTTGGGAGTGTGTGTGCATTCATGCTCTCCCCTGAGTACATGTCCAGAGCCTAGGGCCACCCTATTTTTCTAATGGGGTGCAGGGAAATAGCTGCAGTTTCTGCCTGAGGTATTGCTTGAGCTGGCAGGGAGAGCTGGGCTGGCCAGATGGAGGGATGAGAGGGAGGCAGGGAGAGAGAGGCAGGCAGGGATGGGAGGAGGGAGAAGGGAGCTAGACACCTACGCAAACACAGAGTGAGAGGAGATCCTTGGATGCAAACACAGACACAGGCGTCCTCCTCCTCCTCACATGCCCCTGATTCATTTCCACATGCCATACACGTGACATGCTAATTCAGGGCTACTACAGAACTCCAGGGCGAGAGAGGAACAGGAGAGAGAAATAAAACCCAGTAAGGCACCAAACTGCAGATTTTTTAAGGGGATTCAGCGCAGCTTAGGCGCACCCCCGCCCCTTGCCGCCTCCGGGCGGGCAGAGCCCGGGTGGCCTCGCCGGCAGCCCGCACCCCCCGCCTCCTCATGCCCCCAGGCACCCCCACACCACCACCTTGCGGGAGTGGCTCCACGTGAGCCCCGCACACAGAGCCAGCACGGAGCCGGCACACGTCCCAGCCCTGGCCAGGACACACGCGGTTACATCAGCGGCACGCTCCCCTCCGCGCCCCTGCGGCACCGCCGCGCTGGGGCAGCCCAGCCTCTGCCCTCCTTCCCGGCGCTCAGGCCTGCCGAGCTCGACTCTATTTTTAGGCACAGGCACGTAAGCCTTGCATGCTGGGGCGAATAACTCCCAACAACCCCGTTACAAACCCGAACATGCCCAAGGGAAACGTAGTTAGCTGGCTCAGGGGCAGGATATGCTCCCCGCCGCAGCCCACTTCCCCACACCAGCCCCGGCGCTTCGTGCCCCTGCCCACCTCCATTCCCGAGCCACGGCAGGATGCCTGCCCTGCCTGACTCAAACAGTCACATCCCCACTACGACAAGGAACTGAAAAGGAGAGAAGGTAAAACACAAAATACATCTGTAGCTGCAGTGGGCTCAGGTAACTCTGGCAATATAACTGCTCTGACCCTACAGGGTAATGGATAGGACAGTTTTATCCTCTGTACCTGTACCTTTGCCTGGTTTATGTGGTGCCTTCTTACCATCCACTCTTCCAACGCTGGGTCCAAAAGGAATGAACCACCTGGATTCATAATTTCTATCATGCAGAAATAACGTCAGTACAAAGAGCTCTGCAGCCCATCACCAGCCATCTTCCTCCCACTCCCTGTTTAAGGCTGCATCGATGCAAAGACCTGAAGAGCTTCACCCTCTCAGGCACCACCAGATGTGCCAGAGACATGGGCAGGGGGAAGCAGTTTTCCCCTTCAGAGCCTCCCCAGCATGGGTAGGCAAGGACTCTTAACCACCCCAGATGAGCCAAAGAGGGGTCAAAGTCCCTGGACCACATCAGAGCAAATGTGGTGAGCAAGAACAAGCACCCTCTGCAGTGCGCTTGGGAGTGGTGGTGACCACAGCAGCAGGAGGACTGGTTCTCTCCCCAGCAAACAACCAGTGATGGTGGGAGGTCCCAGGGCCCTTCAGAGTCAGCCCTGATCACCAGCAGCTCCCATTGTATCAGGTCAGTTTGATGGGGGCTCACTGGGCATGACACAACCAACTTAGGGGAATTGATGTCTTTGTAGCACGGAGAACCAAGGATATTTTGGGCTATATTGTATCCATAGTATGTCTTCGCTAACTGGACTAACCCTCCAGACATTTCTAAGAGGCGCTCCAAATCTAGTAAGCCTCTTTGCCCTCTCTTGGGTAGATTCTTGTGTGTTTTACCTTTGAAAAGCATATTGAAGAAATTTGGGATGCGGTCCTGGTAGTTTGCTCCTGTGAACAGGTGCAATGACAATTTTTTCACCAAGTGTTGAGTCCTCTTCTCATTTTGGGAGCCAAAGGAGCTGGCCCTTTGCCCCAAGAAAGAAAAGTTAGCAAGCTGCTTTCTTCTGCATTTCTGAGGAGGAAAGAGAGATCTAGTTTACTGGCTTAGCTCTCCCTACATGTGAATGGGCTTTATTTGCTAGACTGAATGTTTTGAACCAAGACCAAGGAAGGAGAATACACAACAATTTCAGGTTTAGCTGCCACTGCTTGTATTAGAGACACGCTGCTCACTCAGGAGAAGAAACTTGTGTTGCAGAGTATGAGTGAAGAAAGTGGAAAGCATTCAAGTGAAATATTCCACACAAGTATTTTAAACTGACAGTCACATGAACTAAAACATCCCACAAGCTATATGAGACTGTGTAAGGCTTACTGAAAAACAAGGCTTTCTGTCTAAGGCAGAGGAAACAAAGGTCATTCATAACACCCACTACTGTTTGTATTTTTAAATTTTATTATGTCCATTCTCAGAAGCCCTAATCATGATCAAGGTCTGTGTGCACAGATGTAAATATGAGATACCAACCCAAAAATGTTTTTAATGATGTAGACAGACAGTTACACTGAAAAGGGTTGCAAATATACACATGCACAAGTGTGTCTGTGTGGTTTATGTCTAGCATCCAGCCTCCTCCTCCATGGACACAACAGTGCTAGGTACTGCCCCCAAAATAACAAGGAAATCCTTGACCAGAGAATGTACAACTGTAAGTAAGGATCATACTGCCATGAGTGCTTAGTTTGAGCCTAACATGCTGCTGCACACATGCCAGCATTGCAGTCCAGGAGTCCTGCCTCTCCCTGTCTCCAGTAACCATGAGACAGCACTCCCTCCCACATTTGCAGAAACAAAGATTTTATTTTTCGTAATTACATTAATACCTGTTCTTCCCTCATGCTAGCAATTTGGTTGATTTCTTGTTTATTGCTTTTCACCTTCCACCATTTATAATTCAGCCACATAGCCCCCAGGAGGTGGAGAACTAAATCCTCATTTTACAGAGACTTTCCCAGGAAAGGAGTGATACGATAGCTGGAATTGGATCTCTGGCATTCCTAGTTCCTAACCCAAGACACAATCCCAGAGACAGCAATCCCACAACCCGTAATGCCAGGGCTCTTGCTGGCTTTTAGAGGTTTGTTCTGGCTTCATCTCCTTGGGTTTTGCCATGAATGACAACTGCAGGATGTGACCCTAATTGTAAATGAGGCAGGTTATGCACTGTCAGTCTTGCTTCTTCTCCTCTGGTCTTTAATCCTGTATTTCCCAAATCAAAGTGTTGTACCAGGATCCTCTCAGGAGTCCCTCTGTGGATTAGGTCATGGGATTCATTTAAGTTCTCAGTAAAACTGGTTCTTGTGATTAAACTGCTACCATAGTCGACCCCAGAAAATCCTGTGTTAGGGACTGGCAGGGGTGAGGAGAGAAGAGGCTGTGAAGAATCAGCTCCACTCACGCTCTCTAGCGAGTGTCTGAGCCATATAGGTCAGGCAGAAGCCATTTGCTGTGCTGTACCTGCTCCACGGATGAGCAGGGGACTGCACTTTGCATATGTGTCAGCTGCCTTACTTTTCAATTTGGATCAATTAGCTAAACCTTTCTTAAAACCCTGTTGAAATAGATATCCCTCTATTGCTCAAGCTACTGCTTTTTTTTTTTTTTTAATTCTTTTTATTTTCTGTCTTTCTTTGCCTGCTGTCGTTCCAGCTCATCCTTTAAACACCCCGGCCATCTCTTCGGGTGCCGTGGGCTATTTTTAACCTCTGTGCAGGTTCGAGCGAAGCCTCCCCGTGCCCGAGTCCCCCCGCCGGGGTGCGGAGGGGGCTGGCGGTGTGGAGCAGGGAGCGAAGTCAAGCCACAAGGGGGCATGTGCTCTTCTAATTCATAAAATGTGCCTTCATTGACAAAAAAAGCTGAACAATTGGTGAATGGTGTGTGCATAAGTTAATGCTGCTGGAGAACACACGGGTAGTGGCGGGGCAGCTTTGGCCGGGGGGCTTGGCTAGGGAAACAGAGAGATGGGGAGAAGTGGTGGGGGTCTAAAGGGCATCTGGGGTCTCTCTGTGCCTCTCTCCTGATGAAGCAGGGAGCTCTGGTGAGGGGAGAATCAGAGAGCCTAATTCTAATCCCAGATTCCACTGAAAATAATGACAACAGGAACTCTGAAGCCAGGAAGATCTTGGTTATAGTCACAGGCTCGAGCTGGTTCTGGGAATGCCTTGGTTTTTTTTAAGGTTTTGTAGCAAATGCTCTCAGCTGCCAAACATTTTTGATTCCTTCACTAGGTGACAGTAGAGGAGACTAATGGCTAAGAAGAATATTTACAAGCAGAATATTTATTTCTAAGCAAACTTAACATCCACCTCCACCTCCTAGCCTGGTGTGGCTGAACCCATCCTCAACATGTAAGTTCCCCACCTTTTGCTGTCTCTTCCTGCCCTACAGCACTGTGTTGGGGATTGGGTGGTTTCACCAAAGGGCAAACAGTGTAGAAGGAAGAGAGAGGGACTGAGCTCTGAACAGAAAGCATGGGCCCCTGGGGATGCTTTAGCTCAGCCCTTCTATGATCTCAGGTGTGTGTGAGTACTCTAATGAATTAAAGCACTAGGAACTGCTAAAGACCACTGTAAAGTCTTGCTTTCAAACAAATTTCCCAATGAAAGGGATAAAAGAAGATATGAGATGAACAGGAGCTTTTCTGTCTGAGGACCTCACAATAAGTATTTGGTTTATTGGCTTTTTAGAGTCCTATATTCTCAATCCAAAATGGAGACAGATGTGCAGGGAGTCAGTTTATAAATTTCCAGGACATGAAGTTCAGCCAAGAATGAATTTGACAAAAGTGAACTTATCAGGATGGTCCTAAGTGATATCAGGATCGGGGAGACAACCCTCATTCTGCCTGCCTTGTGAGCCTGTGCCCTTCTTCTGCAACCCTTCCCTTCCAAGTGTCTGGGCAATGCTGTCAGACCTTCACCTCCGTGGGCTGTGACCAGCTGGCACAGTCAAGGGCTCTTCCACCAGTCATTACGGACTGCACTGAAACAAGGGGCAGGGTTGCAGACAGTGAGTCTTCCCCTGCTCCCTGGATTATTTCCCATTTCCCATTTCTTTATTTGATGGGGAGGGAGAGGGGGAAAGCCAGACAGTAAGGAGAAGTACCAGTGCTGTCCCTACAGCATGCAGAGGGAAGATACTGGATTACTCCCTAGTGACAACTGGTGTGTCACAAGAAACGCCTCCCCAAGTAACAAGGCATGGGAGGACCAGGCCTACAGCCACCATTGTTTAACTTTGGTTATTCAGTCTTCAAGCCCCTTTATCTCATTTTAAATAGGCAGGGAATGCCTTCATCATGCGGATCAGAAGGTAATGTTTCCTTCTGTGTCCATCTCTGCTTCTGCACAGGAACAAGCAAGGTCCTGCAAGGTTTTATACAAAAAAAAAGACAAGGGGAAACAGGCTGGATTTACTTGTAGTCTGAAACAGATTAATGTCTCAAATGATTTTCCCAAAATGGCATGTCTGAAAATTTTGAGTACAATCCATCAGAGGTAGAAATAAACCTGCAAAGGGCTTTCTGTCATGTAAGATCCTCTGACAAAACAGTGGCATGTGTGTATGATAACATTTGTTAGACAAATCAGCAGAAACAAACTCAGCCTGAAGTATGCTAAAGCCTGGGACATCATATCCGAGGCTGCAGCATAAGTCTCTTTCAGAAGCTAATTCATGTTGACAGCAACACCACACCATTCAACATTCCGTGTGTGGCATGGGCAAAGCTTTGGGAAGACTAGGTTGCCCTTGAGGTGTGTTTGGTTAGGTGAGATGCAGGACAGTCACCTCTCACCATATTACCAGTTTATCAGGCTTTTGATAGTTTTTGCTTTTGCTAAATCCCAAATAAATCCTCCATCCAACTCCTTGCACTTTGTGCAGGCCAGACATTTTCTTTTGGACATCAAATTCCAAGGGTAATCCTCCTACACATGGGAAAAAAGACATCTTCCTTTGACTAGAGGCTAGACACAGCCACTTGCTCTTGTGCTCTCTGTAGCTTGTGGCCTCTAATACCCCTAAAGCCATGTGCCATGAAGCTTATCCAATCCAAAAGTCTCCTGCAGGACTGAAGCTCCTGCAGTAATTATAATAGTCTTTAAAGGCAAGATGCTGATTTGATTTAAAAGCTGAAAATAGCAAGATGTATGTGTCCCACCCACAGTGAAATTTGGTAACTTACTTTGTCCATCCTTCCTCCTCTCTTCTAATTGTTCTTCTTTGAACAGTTCCTCTTTTAGACTGCAATCTCCTTGTGTACAGCATGCTCTCTTATACTGAGCCATACAGCACTGTGTGCACTGAACTGCCTCCTTTCACTATTATTTAGTGTTTAAAACATTTGCTGCTGCACAGGTGGTGTGGTAACTCCCTACTCTTCTAGAAAATTCCAATAGTCATAGGACTGCGATGCTTAAAGAAGTCAACAATGAAATGCTAAAAGAAATATGCCTTCCCAACACGATTTTAACTGTGAACTGCTAGCATTAGCTCCTGGAAATGGCATGGCAAAAACTGAGGAGCCTAATAAATAGACACTCTCTTTGGGTGTGCTATTATTAGAATCACAGACAACAAATTGGAAATCCAGCATTTATCTGCGTCTATTCTGAGTGTATTAACTGTGTTGACTGTAGCTGTATTGATTGTCTGTCAGAGTAGCTTGGGAAGGCTGATATCGTGATACACTGCAAGGTCTACATTGAGAGATGGTGTGTGGGTTCACCGGCAGAGGTTTGGCCAATGCGTCTGCAGGAATTTTTCACAGCCTTGTGGTGTGATCTCCTGGTCACTGGGAGAGGTCAGCTAGCCATTACACAGAAGGAATCTGTATAGAAAGGGAAAAGTCAATACATCTTTTTACGTGATATATGTAGGCTCAGCACTCAAACAGAGGCCAAGCCTAGCTCATACTTGTTTGCTTGTGTGACCTTACCTTGTGTTTTGCCACAGCAAGGGAGACATTTGACTTTGATCAGGAGTCCTCCATACTCATTTCCAGTGTGCATGCAATGGCAGGTAAGGGCCCTACTGTGTCACAGCACCCAGAGGGCAGAGTTGAGGTCTCATTGCAAAAAGCAATGTGTGCAACACAGTTCTGGGTCTCTTCAGTTTCCTTGCTTGGTTTCACCCACTCTCTGCTTCTCTACTTCCTGAAAGGAAATTAAGGAAATTTAATTCCCTCTAAGCAAAGTTTTGGGGATACCAAGTCATACTAAGTCTTCTTCAGTTCACACAAACATACACACCCCTAGAAAAATCTAACTTTTTCCACACTGAGAGCCCAGGTCCCCACACTGGATTTCATTCACTGTCTTGCACACTACTTTCCTCTTTATGCTCCTATGTTTGCAGGTACCAGCAAGAAGCTCCAAAGAGGAGCTAGGGAAGGACTGTGGAGTAGCCTGGGCCACTGACTAGACTTTGAAAGGTGGAGAGGATAAATGTGAAGGAAGTGCATAGGACAAGCAGGAGACCTGAAACAAAGTGTCCCAAAGCCCTCTGTGAGGTATGGGTGTTGGTTCTGAAGTTGATCAGCTTCTCCCATTATTTTTCACTGCTTTCATCTACCATATTAATTTGGGTTCTTTTTACTTCCTACAGTGCTTCAGGTCCTCTAAATCTCTTTCATTGCACCCACACTTTGTACCTCCATACCTTCTGACACCTTCCCCTTCTTTTCCATGCAGATGTGTTTGCAGCTCTCCCCCCTTGTTTCCTCCCACATGTCCATCCCAGCTTTACCCTTCTGCTTCACACATCACACTTGGACATTATTTGACATATCTGTGGGCAACTTAGAGCATGGCAGTGCTTTGAGGTGTGGGTGAACCATGCACAGAATGGCAGCACAAGGGACAAGAGGCAAGGGCTGACCCCGGGCTGCTCCCAGTGCATTGGGAAGTGGGGTTACAGCTCTGGAAATTCAGAAACTCGTTCTTGGTCAAACAAAAGTGCCACATGAAGGAAAACAATGTCTGCACAACCCCAGGTGGCTCTGGCCAGAGACAGGCTTGATGCCCAGCAGAATTCCTCTCTACTGTGCTAATACAGAGGGGAATGGGAGACGTTTCTAATTTGTCCTCTTAACTGCCCACCTGGCCTTCATTCTGCACCAGGCCTTCCACCATACTTCTGAGCTAGGGCCCCAGCTCTACTCCCTTGCTTTTTTTCCTGTTGTCTTCTAACCACCTCGCTCTAATTGCTTTTGTGCCTGCAGAATCCTATCCTTTACTTCCTGTGCTCTCCTCCAGATCCTTCTTGCCTCTGCTTCCAGCCAACTCCCCCTGCCCCTCTTCAGCCAGTGCACATGGCTTCCCTCTGTCCACTACCCCAGAATGTAAAAAATTTAGAAACTTAGAATAGTTTGTGCTAAAGGGATTTTTTGTCAGTGACTTATTGGAGTAGATGACCAAATTGTTTGTTTTTCTTCGACTGCATTCACTTTTCTTGCTCCAGGTAACCTAATCCTGTTGTTTTTAACTGTCTTCTATCTTCCCTCAGTAAGTCATTACTGACTTTTCCTGACTACCTATGTTTCTAAAACAACATTGGACTGTTTATTTTAGAGAACACACAAATGTTGGTTTAAACCAGAGATAGTGGGGTTTGGACAAAAGGAGCTCTTGTAAAACATGAGAAGGATGTATATCACTCTGTTCCCAAAAGCTGTCATGAGAAGTCACCTGCACAGTGCACAGGTGCTGCTCAGGTGTAGCCAACAGACCATGGATCCACGTGGATCACTTAGTTGTTTTCCCAGCAAGCTGCCTGGAAACCTTCTTGCCTCAGCATGTCTTTCTTCTCACGTGCAACTTACTTTCTTTGACTTGATAGTTTGTCACAAGCTCATGTGGGGACCTAAGGTCAAAGGTCAATCACTTTTGAAGTAGAGTCGCTTGTGCAGAGTAGCATCACTGGTGCTGAGCACCAGCAGAAATGAGTATCAAGGAACAGACCAGTCTGAACATGGCCAAAACATCTTTTGCAAAACCATGATGAGGATGATGATGACAACAACAATAATAGTAGTAGTAGTAATAATAATATCAGCAGTAATACAAAGATGAATGAATGGATGAATGAATGATTCATACAATGGCTATTCTTTCAGTCTTTCTCTATTTCTCCCTCGGAACTAAGAGTGGAGCAAGCCTCTGTGCACACAAATGGCATGTGAGATGCCCATCACAGGCAGGCTGCGCATCTGCAACTTCTTGCTTAAATGACTCCAAATTTGCCCCAAGTGGTTTTAGCCAGGACCTCTGGGAGGTTCATCAGTATTGCAAAAATCAGATTGAGCATATGAATATTGGGGTGTGTTGCATACTTCCTCATTCAGCAGAATATGATGCTCATTCCTCACTACAGCAGAGCAATACACACTCTCCAGGATGCATCTGAGTGCTGAAGTATTGTAAGTAACAAACGGTGTACCCAAAAGTGCCTAGCTGCAGTGGTGATTAATCATTTAGGCCCTGATCCTGCAAACATGCATGAGTTTAATGTTACTACTATGAGTAATCCCCTTGATCTCAAATTAGATTAGTCACAGTCTTAACACTTGGCACGTGAATAAATGTTTGCAGGGCTAGAGCCCTATTTATGGCCTGATCTTGCAAATTATTACTGTCTAGCACTGTGGTTCTGTTTTTGAATATTTTCACCAATGCAAAAAAACCCCAAACCCTCACTCTCCTGAATTGTGAATGTTGCAGGATTAGATCTGCTATTTGGTATGTATGTACAGCTCTGCATCATGTAGGTCATGGATAGATACAGCTGTATCTGACCATGGGTGTGTGCCTTGATGCAAAGCACTCAAAAGCTGATCGCCATCAATGTTCTTTACTGTCCTTTACCACTGGTTCTAAGATTTAGGTCTACCATCTACAATGCAAATGGAATTTTTCTCCTTTTTTTTTTTTTTTTTTTTTGAGAAAGGGAGAGAGATATTAAATCAGTTTTGCTAACTTAGGATGAGGACAATAAGGAACCTAATAAGCAGCTTGCAAATTTAAGTCACCAGTCTAATCAAATTCCTCTGGGCTGCGGTGTCCTTTCTGTGAAATCAACCTGCATTAAAGCGACTGGGTTGCTGTTTGTGAATGTACCATCTCTGCAAATTACCGCTGCTCCGTTGCATTGTGTTTGTATGAATGGGGGTGACATGTGCTTGCCCACAGGTCCACGTGAGAGAGGTGGGGTGAGGAAGGAAAGATATTTTTAAAATGAATCTAGAGGGAGAAAGTGGAAGCTGCGGCTTCATAGAATGTGAATGGTATCCTAAAATAACCCCTGTCATCTGCCCACCCACCCACTGCCAAAATCAAGGTGCAGCTCTTTCATTTAAAATTAATTCTTGGCCCCAGAGGGTATCAATAGATCAATATCTTGTGCTTCTGATCTTTCGCGGGCCACCCTTCAATGGCTCATGCAAGGGCTAAAAACAGAAAGATGCAACACAAAAGATACCGCAGTCAGCTCAAGCAAGGGGGATATTTTTAGATCAGAAAAGGGAAAGGAGGGGAGAGGGAGAGAGAAAGGAAAGAGAGAGAGAGAGAGAGAGGCTGGTCTAGGGTTTGCAATCTAATTTGGTCTCCCTCTTCCCCCCTCCTTTTTTTTTTTCTTTCTCTCTTTTTTTATTCCATCGGTGGTATTTTCCATACAATCTGATTTCTGCCCGCTTGGCTGGGGGGGCTGGGGGGAGGGGGGTGGGCTGGCACAGCAAAGCCAGGCTGAAGATTCTGGAGTTTTATGGCTCATTCCAGCTAGTGGCTTCTCTCTGCCAGTTGAATTAATTTGATACTATTTTTGAAAGTCAGTGTTTCTAAGGGAGACCTAATGACGCAATGACGTCAATGCAGGTCAATAGCACACACTGGAGGAACTGACTGTGCTACCGGGAGCCAAGGGCTGGGAGCCCGCTCCAACACCCCGGCTCCCGCACACATGTCCCCGCCGCCTCCCCGGCCACCCCCGCCGCCCCACGCACCTCGGGGACTGTTGGCAGCCACCTCCCACCCCCCCAAAAAAAAAAAAAAAAAAAAAAAAAACTGCGGTGAGAGGCAGAGTGGTGAAAAAGAAGCCCACCCTCACTACCTGTGAAAGGCAGCGTTATTGTGGCGGTGCACGCACACGGAGGGAGGGAGGGAGGCAGGCAGGGACACGCGTGTGCCCGCCCGGCCGGCCGGGCCCGCGGGCTATAAATAGCGGGGGTGCGGGGCGGCGGGGGCCGCGCGGTTCCGTCCCGCGCGCTCGCCCGGGAGGTGCCGGGCTCGGGGGGAGGAGGGGGCTGCTGCTTCTCCCTGTCTCCAAGTCAGGCTCTGAACACGAACTGGCTTCTTTTTTTTTTTTTTTTCCCTCTTTCTTTTTTTTTTTTTTGCCTTTCTCCTGGAAGAGTGCAGGCACACATTACGCGAAACCCACAGCCTTTTGCGATACACAGCTCGAAACGCTCTAGTTTATTTATATAGCCCCTCCACCCTCGGCTCTTCCCACCCGTCCCCAAATTCCCTAGAAATCCAGCTAAGGCGTGGGGAAGAGGAGAAGGCAGTTTTGGAGGGGAGGGAGTTATTTATTTTTGTTTTGTTTGGGGATTGTTTTGCTTTGTTGATTTTTTTTTCTTTGCATACAAAAATAAGTGAAGAAGATTTTGCAAGGTAGGTTTCTCTGTGCGTGTGTGTGCGTGTGCGTGTGTGCAGGTGTTTTCCTTTTGCTTTTTGCGAAGTTTTCTGATTTCAGTTGTTAGATGCTTTTACAAGAAGTAGACTTTTCTGATTTGTTCGGCTGCCTGCCTTGGAAAAGACTGGACAGCGTTGCATTCCCCCTCCTTGTGAAGAGTTCTCTAGGCTGTCGTGTCGTGTGTCCTGTGCATTTGATGTTCCTGCAGGAAAGCATGCTAGTTTGCAAGCTCAAACTGCGGGCAGGGAGCTATGCATTTAAGAGCCACACACACTTTTTGTAGAGGCTGCAACTTTCATTTTGTCACATTTTGGGGTGGGGGGAGAAGAAAGGCGACAAGTCACTCGGGAAACGAGCTTGCAAGTGCAATTTTAATTGCAGAAAGAGTCAAAGTCAGCAGCGTTGAAGCTTAAGGAGGATGGGAGGGAGTTGACATTTCTTGCATAGAGAATTTGCTACCACTGGGAATAGGCTGAAAGTCCATAGTGGAGGCTGGGAAATAGGTAAAATAGTAACAAAGTAAATGATGAGGCAAAATTCTAATTAAAGTTATGCAGGAAAGTGAGAGGCTGTTACAAGCTCTAACCACCTGTAGAGGGAAATCTTTATACATAGTAATTTCTGATAGCTGATCTATAGAGAAACTAAAGAGAATTACAGGTTCCAAACTTTGCTGCTCTGCAACGTTCAAGCCAAGATGCCAAATTTCTCAGTTAATTCTTGATGGCTTGCAAATTGCAGATACTATTAGCTCAAGAGAAATGGGGGTTTAGCAGCTACTGATTCTTAGTCTCCACCTTGGCTGCAGCCATCTGTGGTGCACATCCTGGTTTTCTTTACTGCTGCTGCACTCGATGTGATTATCAAGAGATATCTTGCCTGAGAAGAGTGGGTTTGGTTTGTTATTAATTTCAAGCAGGTTTTCTAATTGGAAAAACTTGGATGCTTTTCGCTGTCTGAGGGGAAGGTTTCCAAAGTAGCTGTAGGGACCAACTGGTCTAACCAGTGGAAAACATTGTTCCCTTCAGAGGATCCTGCTCAAGTTCTGTATAACCAGAAGGATAATACCTTGTGACAGCTGACACAGGGCACAATATGAGTAATGTGTCACACCTTGGGCAGTGCTTTTTCTTCTGAGGAATCTCAGGACACTCAGCAGAGCAATGAAACAGCCTGGCCTCAAAGGGGACACAACATGCAACTGCAGGGTGATAACCAAGTGGCTCAGAAGGGTGAGGTGGCAGTGGAAATCAAAGCTGTGGCAGGATGTGGAGAAAGTCAAAAGTGAGGTGGTTAGGAGGCAGCATTTTCCCTTCATATTTGCTCATATGCTATTTTCACTCCTTGTGATGAAGGACAGATCTGTCCAGAATGGGCTGCTGGTAACAAAGCACTCATTTCTTAATCATAGTCATAGAATGGTTTGGGTTGGAAGGGACCTTAAAGATCATCTAGTTCCAACCCCCTCTGCCCACTTGACTGTGTTGTTCAAGGCCCTATCCAACCTGGTCTTGAACACATGCAGCACTTAATTCTTCTGATGCCTGCTGCATCATTGGTCCACCTCCCTTACAGAAACATGGAGATCTCAAGTTAACTTGGACTTGAATCACCTCTACTGCCATCTCTTGACCCCTCGTCTCTCATTTGCCTGTCCAGCTGAGGAAACATGGAAATCCTGTGGTTTATTCCCATGAATCTTGATGCATGTGTCATTGGGGTCATCTGAATAGTGAGACTGCAGAAGGTGAAACACCGCAGGACAGTGCCACTCTCTTGTTTCCTCCACATAACATTACAGCAGCTGGAGTGCATCATCTCGGGGTGCTCTTTTGGGTCCAACCTGTGCCCTCATAATCTGCATTAACACCTCTGATTTTTGGTTCAATGATCTCTATCATCTTCTGCTAAAACCTCAAGTTGTCCCCAACCCTTGTTTACTGAGGTTTGTGCTTAATCTTTTCTTTTCTCTGCTCCTTATCCCAACCCCCAAATCTTTGACTGATCTGGATATCTGAATGTTTTGAAATGCCACCAGGTTTAAACAGCTTCAGGAGTTCCTCCCTTGACACTTCAAGAAAGCAGTCAGTGGCAGGATGACTCTTGGTAATGGGTTTTCATTAACTCCTTTCACTTCCTCCTCTCTGGGAACTTCTGAGGTCCTACACATGGTCTTCTCTATACAAAGTCTCTTTAACCCAGATATTCTCACATCCACTTCACCTATGAGTCACTGCACTTTCTAGCCTACAATTACATTTGCATAGCTTGTGCAATAGAGGGAATTCTCCAGCTTGCACACTGCTCATCTACCCTCCTGCAGCTTTCCAGATGCTGCGTCTTTTCATGTCAGGTTTAGAAGGATTCTCTGTGTTGAAAGAGCTAACCACCACCTCTTTTTCTGCCCATCCTTTCTCTCTACTACCATCTCCTCCTAGTCCAACAGTGAACAGGACTGCATCAACAAAGGATCTTACCCTGGAAATGCTTATGTTGGTTTAGATGCTTGTGCAGAAGAATATTGCTTATTAAAACTCCTCCCAATTTGTATGGTCTTCTGCGACTCCTGATTTTCTCATGTTAAACTATGTCCTGTGATGCAACTTATCTGAAGTAGACTGCATAAGCTAATTCTAAAGTGAGGTTTTTATTTAAGAAGGTGGTTGTTTATGTCACCATACAGCATATTAAGTGTCAGGTGGACAGCCATATAGATGAAAATCCTGTATTTCTTCTCACAGTACTTCTCCGAATGGTCTTACCAAGAATTGCATAGTACCTCTGGACACCTAGATACAGTCTTCTTCATAGTAAATGGGCAATGAAAGTACCACTTTCCTTTGAAAAGCCTTCAGAGAAACAACCCCACACTACCTTATAAACTCTGGACACAAGAAGCAAAACTCTTCCGCTAAACTATGCATTCTGTAGAAGGACTGAACAAAAGGTCAGTGCTGGTGAGGTAGAGCAAAACAGTTTGTTGCTTGGCCTCCCTTTTATTTTCTAGAAATATGGGCAAGGGGACACAAGTCCACCAACTGTCTGGCAGAAGAACTGCCCTCTCTCAATTTCACTGTCTCTGAAGGCACTCCAAAATTCAGTGACACCTCTGTGCAGTCCCACTGCCCAGTTAGTTTACCTCTGTTTTCTCAATTGAAAACCTAGTATCAAGATGAGTGGCTCCACTCATCCTCATCCTCATTGGAGTATTTTTGAGATATGTAGCATTTTTCCCCTTGAAACACCTGGATCACAAATAGGATTCAAAGGTTGTCTCAGCCCTCATATTTGCTCTATTGCAACACATTCTTGCAGATTCTTGTTGGGTAGAAACTTCAGTTCCTCCTGTTTTACAGGCTTAGCCAGCTTCCCCATTGACTCCAACTGTGAGTGTGAGGCCATGCATCTTGCTGTTACTGCTTGCTTACTTTCCACTTTTCTTTGTACTACCCAAGGTCTCCTGCCTATGAACTTGTCTTTCACTTACTGTAATCTTATCAAAATTATCTGCACAATATAAGTATTATTATTTTATAAATTACATGTATGTGTGTGTATATATATATATATATATATATAAAACTCCATAATATAAAATTTATAAATTACATGTATGTGTGTGTGTATATATATATATATATAACTCCATAATATAATTTATAATGTAATAATAATATTTCTGCAAAATCTAACTATTCAAAAATACAAAACCATGCTGGGACACAAGTAATTTTCCTCTGTTTTTCATGAGACTCTGTTATGTGCCCTTCCATTTTATTTGTAACCTCGTGGGGCAGGTACTGAGTCTTGTTCATTCCAGTACCTGTCACATCACAGATGGGTAGGTAACAATGACATAATTTGTCATTATTTTTACTTTTTGCCCCCTCGAATAAGGATCCAGCTTTATTTTAATGCTTCACCCTGTTTTCAAGTGTTTGCTCCCAGCTAGAATGTTCCACGTTCTTACTTTTTGATTCTGGGTTTGCACAGCATCCAGTAGGATGGGAGCTTAATCTGAGATTGCCAGCATATGATAATGGAGCTCATGTTCGAAAGTTTAACTTGTGACGTGTTGCTAATGTAAGAAGCAATCAGCTGATACAATATTAACATTAACAAAAATTAACACATTTCTAAATTTAGCTAAATACTCATTCTCAGTCTTGAATAACAACTCAGAATAGCTTTTACATGCAAACCTTGAACTACTCAGAAAATCGTTACCTGGAATGTAATTCAGACTTTGTATCTCTGTTCATATAGCCCCATAATAATTGCAATTACTGCAAAAGCAGCACAAAACAGTGATCTGTGAGGCATTTGCATAACTATATGGGCTTCATCCCCTGGCTCTGCAGCAGGCATTTAGAGCAATATGATAATGGCCTGCACTTCTCTGTTGCTCATCCATGGATCTCCAGATATTCTACTAATACTCAGTAAGTTATGTATGATACTTCTCCATCCAGTTCACATCATGAGCTGAGTAAGTATTAATACACGTCTCTTGTCATTAAAAGGATGTACATACAGCCACAGCAAGGACCAGACAGAGCTGCTGCCCATCCTGTGTTTTGGAGGGGACAAAATGGAGAGAACCACTGTAGTTCCCCGACCTGCAGTTCGCCATATATTGGCTGCTGGTGGTGGTTTGATCAGGTGTGTGCAATACAGTGGTGTTTCGGGGGACTTTCTAAAGGGCCTATGCACTTCTAAGAAATGAAGTTTGTCCTTCTTCCTGTGAATTTCATGGCATGTCTTGTCTTCTCAGCGATAGCTGTTAGTCCAACAGCTGTCGCAGTTTTCCCTAGGGGAGCTGAAGCATGTCTTAGCAGTAAAAACTTATAGGTGTTTCCACTTCTATGCCCAGTCACATGAATTACCTCCTCCCAATTCATGACCAAATAACACCATGTACTAGTAGACATAGTCACTTATTTGGCAAAATGAAAGAATGTGAATTCTACCATGTTTCTATTGAGAAGATTCAGCATCTGGGAAAGTAAAAGCCATTGGTCAGCTGGTCCTCCTGGGACTTTCACAAGTTCTGTACACACTGATGGTTTGCCAGTCACAGTCAGGGGAACCAGTGGCTTAATTTGTAAACTGTGCATAGAAAACACAGCTTGGATCTGAGCACAAACAGCTTGGATCTTGGTGCCATTTCTGGGGTTGAACTTGCTATTAGCACACAGTGCATAAATGTTAACTGAGGATAAAAATAGATGTTCAGACAAAAAGTCATGTGTGATCTAGATCTTTTGATCCATTTGTGTTTTAATTTTCCTTCATGTTATTGGAAACTGCCAGATGTTTCTTCTTTACTGAATGTGGATTTCTGTAATTTGGGGGTCTAGAGAGACAGGAATTCCAGGACTACTAAACAGTCTGAATTTGAGACTTTCTGTTACCCCAGAAGGTAAGTAGAGGAGTGAATGATGAAATCACCATCCTGTCCTTATTTGAATATGTGTTACATTTTCTGGCTGAATAGCAATTTTTGTTGCAATTTTTGATAGCCACATCAAACTACATTATAAGGAAGAATAAATCAGAAGCAACAAACAAGGAAAGAACAGTGTTACAGGAGCACCACAGGTCAGGATAAGAGCTCACAAGGCCATGTCTTCATAACCCTAGGCATCTCACCCTGTCTTTTACCTCATCATCTAAGAAATGAAGCTAAATTAATGTATTTTCTTTTCTTTTCACCTCACTGTCTTCTGCCTTGAGAGAACTTAAATTTTTTTTCTTTGTTGGATCCTTTGTCTTCATGATTTATTATCTCAGAAAATAAATTCTTCCTAAATTACTTCAATATCACCCTATCCATATCCCATTCTCTCACACTGACTGTAATACTGGATAGCTTGAAGTAAAGACTGACACAGATTTTTGGCGTTTCTTCATCACAGCCTTCTCTTATTTTCTACCTGTTCAAGTTCCTGTATAATTTACCTTGAAGTGTTGTCTTATCTTTTTGGTCTTGTTTATAATTCTTTCTTTAAGGTGGTTGCCAGATATATGTGCACATTATGTTAAAGGTCATGGGTCTTATTTGTGACAACTTCCATTTTAAAGGCTAATGAAAATCAAATCTTAGTGTATCTTAGTGTAAAGGCTCATCAAATATGTAGCAGGATTCCTCAAAGGTTATGCTCCTTGTATCTGAAGTATGATGCCTATTCACTATATTTCTTCCATAGGTTTAACTTTTATTAAGAAGTGATATGAATTTCTTTTGATATCATCCTCAATATTGAGGCCTTAGTACTCTTTTCCACCAGCTTCATTATGCTAATGCTTTTCTTCTTTTCATCCCTGTTACGCAGAAGTGTGTCTCCAGGGCCTGATTTTGCAGCCATTGGAGGAAAATCCAGTTTCTATCCTTCTACATGTTATAGCAATGATATATATCTATAATGTAAACAGAAAAGATTATGATGACAAAGCAATCCACGTATACTGACATTTCAACCCCAAACTGTTCAAAGTGTTTATTACTACAATCTGTGTAAGATGACACTTGCACAAGTTGTCTATTTTATTGGTGTCCTGGTATATGCATTTAGGTTCTCAAAATGATCCATAAATTGAAGTCTTAATAAGTCCTTGATCTTCTGACACAGGTGAGATTTTCTTTACTAATGTACTGCAGTTTCTCATTCTGATGTTGGAGGTAAAGTGTTCCTTTCCTCCTTTTGCTTCCTTGCATGCTCTGATCTCTGATTATTTATGATATTGCTGTCTTCTTACTGATGACTTTTATTGATTATCTCAATGCTATAGATATCTTCAAGAACATCCTGTTTAGGTAAGTGAGCATTGTCTTATCTTCATTTCATGAGTAGATATGCCAAGAATAAAGTGATTGGCACTTCATCTAAAATTTGAGGAGGACCTCAAAATTATTCAAGGAAAAAGTCTTTCTTTGAGAAATTTCAGATCAATATTTGTTCTAGCAAATTTGTGATTGGAAGAGGAATATCTAGATTCTAATCCTCTGCTTTAACTAGCAGTAACTCTTCTTCAGTCCTTTCACTAGCCTATACTCTACCATCTATAAAATCCAGCAAATTGTTGAATAGATGTTGCTCTAATTTATTTCCATTTCAATGTGATTGCTCTTTCTTCTGCATTCTACGTTTTCCTGTAACAAGAGTTAACTAGCAGAAGTTATTCATTGACTGATAGGAGGTGAATTTTATTCAAAAAGATGAGGTGAGTTTGTGAGATCCTAGTATATCCTGGTGGCACTTCATTCTGTTTCTGTTTATCTTCTGTTCTCCTTATGTTTGGAACATATCACGTGTCTTTCAGCTGCTTGGGTAAACTAGGCCAAGAACAGACTTAAAATGTTAGTGGGAGTAAGACTGGGTTAGGAGAATATTTTATAGCAATTATGTTATTGAATGGCAAACAGGTGAGCAGAACTCCAAGGCTCTTAGGAAGTAACTGTCAAACTACAGCAAAGCCAAATTGAAAAAGAAGTGGTGCCTTGAATTTGCTGGATCAAAACTCCAAACAAGTTATGAATACCACTAAAATGGTTTTATTTTCAGAGTATATTACTTTTAAAGTGTCAGATCATATCTGGTTTTGAGCAGCAATTTTGTGCACACTAATATTTCACTGTTAATAATAATAGTAGTATCCCAATGTGGGGCATTATCCATCAGTGCAGAGTCTGAAAGGGATATTTCCAAGATTGAGGACAGTTTGATATGTGGAGCATATGTGTTAGAAACTGGGCTGCCCCTTTGGCATCTTCAGTAGCTGTAGGTGAAAGGCCATGTACCTGCAGCTGGTGGGGACTCTGCTGCTTCAGTCACTTCAGTCAGGTACCACTTTACAGAGGAGGAACACATACAGAATCCATTGCTTTCATTAAGACTTCATTGGCAGGGAGGCTTAATTGTTCAAAAATGAGATGGCTAATAACGAAAATATCGAGATAGAAGATTTTCTTTTTAGTGCTTCTAATGATCAGGAGAAATGGGAACTGCTGTTTGGTAAATGGTCACCTGCCAAACATTCTTTTCATTTTGGATAGCTTCCATTTTTTTTTTTTTTCATGAGAGAGATTCTCTGGGCACTGGACGTTACTTCAACTAAGCCTTTAGCAGCAGGCAGGGACAACAGGAGATGGTTCTGCTGAGATGGAGATTATGCATTGGGCTGGAGAAGCAGGAGAGAGCAAATAGGAAGGCAGGGTGGTTTTATGAAAATGAGGCTGAAAGATGGTACTACAGCTTCCATGAGAACATGTTAAACCCATTGGCAGGATGATTTAGTTCTTTCACTAAGACTGGAGAGCTTAGGGGGGAAAAAAACTCCAAAAAACCCCCATAAAAAACCCAATCCCCCATCCCCAACACAAACAACTAATCAAGATTTAGTTCTTTCACTAAGACTGGAGATCTTAGGGGGAAAAAAACTCCAAAAAAACCCCATAAAAAACCCAATCCCCCATCCCCAACACAAACAACTAATCAACCAAAATCAAACCTAAATAACCCACACGTGACTGCAAGGAGCTGCTCAGGATGTGCACCAGAGAGGGAATTCCAGGCATCTTTATGGCTGGAGAGGGCCTGAGGTCCAGGAGCTGCAAGGCTTGCCAGTATGTATATTCCTGACCTGCCTCAGAGATCATCCTTGGTGCACAACCAGGTTGATACCATTTTCTCTGTGACAGAGAAAAACTAAAGCTGAACACCTTTCCTCTGTTCATGTGCACAGAAGTGAACACTACGGAGAAATGCAAAGCTCTTGGGGTGTGTGTGGGAGGGAATAGAGTAGATGATCATCCCTTCCTTACACAGTAAGTCATGGGTTATCTGAAAGCTCTTGCATCTGAGTGACAGAAGAGAGTTTAGGTGTGCACTCCCCCATACTCAGACTCCTGTGTTCCCTAATGTTTTTATTAATCCAGGATGAACTTTGTTGCAGCTCCTCAAAGAAGGTATGTTGTGTGTCTGACACTCTGTCTGGGTTCTTGATGTGTCTTGGTCTTTCCTTGGTATAAGGTCTTTCCCTACAGTGGTATTTCTCTGCATCTGTCTGGCTTCTGGGATGCTACTGTTATAAGGGCTGACTTCCCAGGTGTATATGGTGAAAACATAGTTTAGGTTTGGACTTTTCTCCTAGGTCAGAAGCACAACATCTGTCCCAGTCCTGGGAAGATGGATTTGTGGCTGGCATGCCAGAGATTTGTGAATGAAAATGGATCTGCTCCCTTCTACCAGAGAGTGTGTGTAGTCATTTTAAAATGCCTAATCTGTCTCCCCAAGCCTGACAGTGCCTATGACGTGATCTCATATAGGTGTGTGATGTCCCCCTCCCTGTGTGCTGCTATATCACTGTATCACTGCCCTAGCTTGCAATGGCATTGTGTGGCTGAGACAGAGGAGGAGACAGCCTTACCTCATTGATTGCAGTTTATTGACATTAGGAAATTCATTGTCTGCAAAAGAAGTTGGTAATAATTAACTGAGTTAATAAATAAGGAATGTGTGTGTACAGATTAGACAGTAAATAACTTACTGGCTTCTTGATTGCCCCAGCATCTTGCTTCTCTCTTCATACAAGGTGTGAAAAGGGCTGATGGTGGGCAGGGTATGGTAGGATATTCTCACCTGGTGAAGAGATGGTCCCATAAACCTTGGCTTTCCCTGGGATGCTGGCGTGTGTGCCTGAGTCTGTCCCTGGGGCGGGGAGGTTGTTTAATGCTTTTAGTGCCATTTTCCAACAAATGAGAGATGTGTTTAAAAATAGCAACAGCCCTTTGCGCTTGCCTTTTTTTTAGGCATTTTAAGAAACAGCTGCATCCCTTTGACTGGGAGACAGGGAAGGCGATCTGCTCTTCAAGGTCCTCATTAGCTCCTCTGGGACTGTGGAAGGGCTACTGGTGCCCTCCCCTCGTAGGCTGCATTTGTTAATTGACCCCTCTTCACACACTTAGTGGCAAGAGAGGTCGTTTCAGAGATGTGTTTTGCTTAATGGGAGCAGGGAAAGGTGTGGTACTTAAAGAAAATCCCTCTCTTGGCCAGATAAACCCCGGATTTGTCAGCAAGACAATTCTCCTTTGTCTGGTTGCTATTGATGCCTGGGTTTGAGGCGGGGGGCTCGGGGGTGCGACTGCGTGTCTGTGTGTGTACCACTGTGCAAGCTCAGGTTTAGCCATTTGCGTACAGACAATAGCAGCATTATAATTTTTAATTGCAATTTCATTTGATATTCTCTCCCTTTCCCCCACCCCTCTCTCTGTATAATCTGGATCATTGCTCTCTGTAGCTGATTCCGTGGGAGACCAAGCAGAGTGCGTGGGTGCAGAATATAGAAAGCCAGAGCCATAGAATCTGTTATTTGCGTCATTCTAGGAGACGGGGCTGTTTGCCTGACAAATATACAGAATTAATCCTGGTTTTATCAATATCTGTCTTTTGCTACAGTAGCCAAATACAAGTGTAAAGTGGTAGGGGGACTTGCTGGTGGTGCTGTTGTTGATATTGGGGGGGGGGCACGCGGGGGGGGTGATAAGGAAAGAGAAAAAGTGAGGATGCTAAAATATATTCAGCAACCCCCATGCTGTTTGCCTTACAAATATTCAGAAAACAGGCTTATGTTTCCAAATTGCTTTTTGTTAAAATTGGTAACCACGAGAATGGGGCGGGGGGGCGAGGGGGGGGCTAATGTTCTTGCAAGGTCTGGCTATGCAGATTGCTCTCCCTGCCTGTGCTTCTGCATGGGATATGTGTGTGGTTTTTAAGAAATATTTCCCTGTCCCCAGACCATATTTCCCCCCACCCCCCCTCAGGATTTTTGTGCAACTGTACAGAGAACCGCACTACACAAAATATGGGGCTTGCTAATTAACTCTTTTCCTCGAATTGAAGTGCCTTACTGCAAGCACAAAGCTCCAAGCACAGACATCTTTTATGATGAACTAGAGCCTCTGAAGAGGAGAATCTGAACGTGACGTCAATAGCTGATAACTGACGCAGCCTTGCAAAGGAGTCTCAGGCTGGCTCCTTGCAGCCTGCAAGCCCTAATGATTCTATTTTTTCCCCAGTCCCCCCTCGTAGTGAATTACTAGAACGCAAACACACACACCCCTTTTTTTCATATATATATTTATAGATCCTTTATTCTCCAAACAAAGGGGGTTTTTTTTAAGGGGGAAAAGGCAGTGGGTGGGGAGGGGAGAATTTTTTTTTTAAAAACAGCCCTTCTTGGTGCTGGGTGCAGTTCAGTACATGAAACCATCCCTGTGTCTTGGCAAAGCAAGCATCCCTGCCTGAAATCCACATTTGTGCATGATGGCAAACTGGTGCATGGTGGTTGTGTTTTTCCAAAGCCCACTTTATAAAGACTCCGGAGGAAGACAGACACAATAATGCTTGCAAGGCAACAGGCAGAGAGGCACAGAGACAGACTCAATACAACTGTGGATTAGGGGTTTGTGCAATAGGACAGCATGGAAGGCGGTCAGTTTGGGTCGTTTGGTGTGGGGTTTGTTTGTTTGTTTTTGTTGTGGTTTTTTTGGTGGTTTTGTTGTTTCTTGTGGTTTTTTTTGTTTTTTTTTTTTTTTTTTGTTTCCTAATTCTTCCCCCAAACATGGGGGTGTGTGGTTGGGGGTTGTTGTGTTGTCGGGGGGCAGACTAAATGCACATTTAATGTTTTGGACGTAGCGTTCCAGCAAAATGCCTTTGTGTGTGGATTTTTTTCCCCAGTACCTGCTAAAAATAGCATCAGGGTTTTGATCGCGTTCCAGAAATAGACAGAGGGTTGCACTTGTATAAAAAGCGAGCGCGGGTGGAAGAAAACCTGGACATCACCGCAGTATTTTTTTCCCAACTCCTGTCTGGAAATTAATTGTTGGATTCTCCCCCCCCCCCCCCTCCGCCCCCTCCCTCCCCTAACCGAGGAGTTCCCGTTTGGGTAAGTAGTGATCTTTCCTGTGCATGATACAGAGAGTGGCTGTGAGTCTTGTCTTTATTTTATGCATGCCTGGATTGTTTTTTCCTTCTTTTCTACTTTTCCTCTAAAGCGAGAGGGTTATACTCGTCTACATAATGAATTTGGTGCATGCCCGGAGCTCAGACAGAGGGAATTCTTGCAGAAAGGGGAATCACCCTGTCGGTAAATCTCTGAATCAATAGCGAGCTGCAACTCTCTCTCTCTCTCTGTCGGCGCTGTTGAGCCCCTCTCCCTGCCCGCCCCCCCCTCTATTTTCGCTCTCCGCGGGGGGAGAGGCAGAGCCGGCGGCGGGGCCGGGGGCGCAGGCCGGCCGCTCCCCGCAGGGCGGCCGCCGGGAGCTGTCCGCGCCCCGGTGCTGGCTGCGCCGCCCGCAGCGCCGCTCCCCCGGCGGCTTCCCCGCCGCCCTCCTCCGCCCGGCGCCGCCTGCCCTTCCCGCCCGTGCGTTTGAAAGAGCCTGTACCTGATGATGGTGCTCCGCAAAATAAGAGGCTATAGGTTGCTTTATTTGGACTCACCCCTTCTCCTCCCACCTCATTTTTCCCCTCTAAGTGCTCACACTTTCTGCAGATCGCGTGTGCGAGCGTCTGTTTTTATTATTGCCCGTCCTTCGCGTCCTTAGTCATACCCTCACCAGCGGAGTTGGTGAAATGACTGAACTAGAGGCGAAGTAGTAGGGGATTGTTGTGGTGTATACGGAGTAGCTATGTGGGGTTACCTCTGTGCTGCAACCACCCGTCACCCCCTCACCGCTTCTGAGAGCCAGGGAAGTTCTCGCTAGGCTACGAGCATGCAGGTTCGCAGGCATTCCGGCTAGCAAAGGCATGTCATCAGATTGCATTGAAACAGACAAGGAAACACCGTCTGGCACTCACATGCACCACCGCGTTATCCCGGACAATGGTATCCCCTCCGAAACCGCCGTGGAAGGGGGCTTAGCCGCAGACTGAGACCTGCAAAGGATGAAAAACGCACGAGGCAGACAATAACCAAGGAAGGAGCTTCCCCCGGAGCACGTTTATCCATGGCCTCGCAGTAAAAGCAAGCTTAGAAAATGGTGCACCTACCACACAAAGCCCAGCAACAATTGCGGATCCTGCAGACAATGGCATGATGCAGCCATGAACATCAGTATAGCACAGTACACGGGGCTGGGGTGAGAGCACCTCCTGGCCAAGACCGCATGCAATGGCTCTAATCTAGGCATACAAAAGACATAATTTCTTGCAATTAATCAAACACCAGCGCCTGAATTCACAGCACGGTACTCCACCCACGGCTCCTCTTAATGTCTAAGCCATCCCTTCCCCGAGCTTGCGTGGTCGTATTTACAAGCGGACCAGATATCTATTTTTTTTGGTTGCTTTTTTAAAGCAAGAAAAAAAACCCCTTACAACACGTGTAGCCAATCATTGCAACTCTTAATATACCTCTACAAAACAGGCATTAAAAACAAGAAATGCCCTCCTTCCTCGCCCCCTCCCTCGCCTTCCCAGCCCTCCCCTCCTAGATCGTTGCCTCACTTGACACAATGCATAAGATTACCCTTAACTGGATCCTATTAAATAATTCAATGGTGGCGGTGTAATTTTGGTTGGAAACTGCACGGATTTCCAAGTCGTGACTGTAAAAGTGAGTAATGTGCTCTGGCTGCGTCATGGCTCCAGTCACAGATGGTTCCAAACTGAGGAGAAATCGTGACTTCGACTTGAGACGTCCCCTCTCCATGAAAAGACCATCCAATCACAACGGCGTCGGGGGGCAGCCGGACTCCGCGGAGCTCGCTTTCTCCTTGCTCTCCCGTCCGTGTGTGTGTGTGCGCGTGTGTGTGCCCGTGTGCCCGTGCCTGCGCGCGTGTGTGTATAAAATCCTCAACAAGTTGCAGAAGGGGTAGGGAGAGGAGGGGTTAATCCTGGGGAATCTTCTGCACCTAGTGAGATCGTGACCCTCCCACACAGTACAGTAACTTATATACACACCTGAAGGAAGGGACGTTTTGCTTTCGGGCTTTCCAAAAAAAAAAAAACAAACCAAAAAACACCAAAACACTGTTGGTGATGGTTGCACCCCGCGCGGGACTCCCCGGAGCGGCCAGGGACGCGCCCCGCCAGGTAAGTGTTGGAGGTTTTCAAACTTCTGCTGCCTGCGCTGCCCCGGCCGCCCTGCCCGTCCTGCCTGCGCTCCGCTCCGCTCCGTTCCGTCGCGCCGCTGCCGCTGGTGTCGCCGGGGGCTCGGGAGGCGCGGGGCGTCGTGCCGCCCGGCGGGAGCAGCGTCGGGAGGGAGCTGCGGCCGTGCGGGATGGGACGCGCGCGGGGGCGTCACGCGTGGGGTTCCCGTGCCGCTCGCGCGGGACCCTTTGCCGCCGCGGGGCAGTGGTGGAACTGCAAGTTCTGGAGTTCGGGCCGGGATGCGACTCCCCTCGGTCCGCCGCGGGTCTCCGCCCCGGCTCGCTCGGGATCCCGGCAGGCGGGCGGGCCGCGACGCGGACGCGTGTTTGTCTTGCTCCCGTTGCCGCCGGGCACTGGCGGGGCCTCTGGTTCCCCGCAGGCTTTCAGGAGAAGACCTCTGGAGTGCAGTGACACGTCCTGGAAACTTTTAGCAAGCGGGTGTCCTCGCCGGCGGCTGTGGCAGGTGGCTCAGCGCCCAGGACGGCGCTTAGGAGCGTAGGGGAGGGGACGTCCCGCGTCCCCCGCCGACCCGGAAGGGTCGCCCCTCGGGTCTGGCCGGGTCCCCGCGCTGAGGCGGGAGGAATAGGGGGGAAGGCAGCGGCAGGTCCCCGTGTCCCCGGCTGCCCGCCGCGAGGTGGCGGACGGCCTGGGGCGCCCCCGCCGGGGGGACCAGCGGCTCTGCGCCCGGGGTAGCCCGCGGCGGGGCTGGTCCTTAGCTTAACGGCGCCCCTTTGGCAGAGGATTCCCGGAGAGGGGCTCGGGGAGCGGCAGAAGCGAGAAGGGATCTGGGCTGGCCCCGCCGCGCTCTTGGACGTGCTCTTGTCGCGGATTTGGTGACTAATTGAATATGGAGAGGGCCTTTTTTTTCCTCTTTTTTTTTTTTTTTCTTCCCCCATCCTTCCTTCTATCATCCATCCTTCCCTCCCGCTCTTGTCTCCTCTCCCCCTTTCGGAAAAAAAAAAAAAAAGGGAAAAAAAAAAAAAAGAGGGGGAAAAAAAAAAAGGGGGAAAAAAAAAAAAAAGGGGAAAAAAAAAAAAAAGCCGAGCGAGGCAGTGTGAGGCGCCCGCTGATTGGTGGGTGACGATTTTAGCCCGCACCAATGAGAGGCCCGCCTGCTCTCTATTTATTTAGCGCTCAGGGGGGAGAGTTTTCTCTTTACGCAGCGCCCGTGCCCAGCGTCGGAGCCTCCGCGCGGAGCGGGGCCGCGGACACGCCGCGCTCCGCCACGCTCCCGCGGCCCCGCGCCGCCGGCCCGCCGCGGGGGAGGGGGTGGCAGGACACCCCCCGCTTCCCTCCCAGCGCCGCCTCGCCCCGGCGGGGTCCTGGGTTTCGGAACGGGACTTGGCGGAGATGGGGGGTGGGGACCCGGCGTGGCGGGGGACGGCGGAGCCGATCGCCCGTGGGTCCTGTGGATGTTATGGTGGCAGCCGGATGGATGGATGTAGGAAGCCGCGGGAGACTTTGTCCTTCGCGAATCTTTTTGCGGTCTGGGCTTGCTGTACATAACTACCTACCCGGGAAGCCCTTACCCCAAAAAGCATTCGCGGAGGGCGCATTCGCCGAAGGAGCAGCAGCTGCGATCGCCGAGCCTTGGACTTATCTAGACTCTGTGGGCTTCTATTATTAATTCCTGGCACCTTTCCCTTTTCCCCGTCCAACCCACCCCCCCCCACCCCACC